>NC_081411.1:285484295-286084295 GCF_030272615.1 Cryptomeria japonica
AAATGTAATATTAAGAATATTTTAGATATTGTTACAAAAGAAATTTATTAAAAATTTATTCTGAATAAAGAGGATTTTGGAAAGACCCTATCATTTAAAAGAAATATATATAAGACAATTGCTCTTTTAAAAATAATAATTTTTTTTTTTAACATTGAAAATTTGATTGTTCATTATCTATAATAATAAAAATTTCATATACGTTCTATTATCTTTTTGTAAGGCACATCTGTACTATTTATTAAGTTAATTCTATATTAAATTTTTAATTAATATTTTAAACATAGCTTATATTTTAAAGTAAACTTTACACAATTGCTTTATTTTATCTTAAAGTATGAGATATGTTTTAATTTAGATGTTAGCAAGTTACATGTTATTTTTAAAAATGGGAAATTAATTAAAAAAAGTGTTAATATAAAATTAATTAAATTTTGAAATATCAACAAATAATATACAATACAAGATATAATATAAGAAATTCTCTTAGAAAAATCAATACGCAAGAGAATTATTTAGATTAAAATTATATTGTAATGAATACAATATTATAATAAGAATATGATTATACTATTGATGAGATTTTCAAACTAATCAAGTAATAGAAATTTTCAATTTCTTAGTAAAACTTGAAAACATAAACATATGCACAAACCAAAAATGCCAACCTTTGTTTAGTTATAAAATAAAATTCAATCCATACAACAAAGCATGTCATGCATAAATGTAACTAATCTCATTCCTTCCACTCCAAGAATTGGCACATTTGAAGCTTCCAATACCTACATATCAAATTATTCCCTACATTACTATACAATGTGTGATTCAAAAATTATGAAAAGGATTACAAGATGTATAATACAAGTATAACATACAAATGCCCTACTTATAAACATTGATGAAGGTCTAGAACATAATGTTGTGGAAAAATTATATAATTATTAAGAATATTTAATGAATTACCTAAATTATTAATATAAAAGTATTAATTTGGATATTAATAATTTATTAGTATTGATATTATTTGTAGAAAGTATATAAATTTTTAAAGGTCAGAGTAATAGAAGAGAATTTGAAATAGTGAATATTCAAATATTTACTTTGTACTAGATGTATATATAAAGTCATTTAGAAGGAGCAAGGATTTGTTGTAATCATTCATTTGAAGGACCAAGAAAAAGCTTGACAAATAAATTAATTTTTGGATTACTAACATCAACATACCACAACATACAATGTAAGAAGATCACATATATCCCTCGCATTTCAATATGCATAATAGTGTCACATAAAAATACGATGCCACAAAGGAAAAGATAAAATAGAGCCCTCACAAATGCACATGCATGGTGGTTTCAATGGAGGAAATTTTGAAGAAATGAGTAAGAACACATTCAAGAATCTCCGATCATCCAATGAAAGGATAATCAAAAAGGAAATCTGAGAAGTATCAAGGTCTAATTTTCTAGGTATTTTCTATGTCTCAGTTTACTATATTTTGAGAGGTCTTTGACGTCGAATTTGGGGTGTAAAATTTCATCACTCCCTTAGAACCCTTTTCATAGGAACGATTCAAAGTGAATGGTTCTATATCTCTTTGATCTCTTTTTGATGATATAGAGAATCTCATTTTTTTAATACTAGACTAGAAGTTATGAGAGTAAATATTAGCATTAGATTGAGTAAAATCAAATTTATTGTTAGGGTTCAAGGATCAAAGTTTTAATTTACCTTGTTCACAAACTAGAAGAAAATGGAAAGGATAAAGGCCAAAATTGGATGTTCCAAAACTCAAAAAATTCAAAGTTTGACGTCTAGAAACTTGAAACTCTGAAGTTTGAAGTTTGACAAACCTAGAAACTCCAATATCTAAAGTTTAACAAATATGGGCCCTTCAAATTCTAAAGTTTGACAAACCTAGAACCTCCTAAGATTGAATTCTAAGAGGTGTTCCAACTTACCTATTTTACCAATGGGTCAAAGTTGATATTATAAAATCCCAATGCCCTATGTCTAAAAATTGTACACAATGCAAGTTGTAGCATCATAAATTGTACTACTATGATAATAGAGTCCAATTTCATACTCTCTTGGCACTCATTTTAGTAATTTATATCCTATATGAATTTCATTATTTTAAATTAATATTTAATTCAATATCATGAGTCTTATTCCATGTTAATACATCAACACTTCAAACCTAAAGTTGCAGGACAATATTGGTCGAAGGTTAATTTTCTAACACTTTTTGGATAAAATTTTGGGAGCATAATATGTCGGTCTTACCATTTTTTAAACTATCCATGATGCAAAAAATAAAAATTCTAAGTCAATGAAAAGTTGATTTTACCTTGAGATACCTATATAAGGCATCATTAATAATCTTCTATAATCACATTTTTACATCTCATTATTATGCTATCACTCCAATCCAAGAGGAGATCTAAGTCTATGGAGAAACAAGATACATCAAGGCATATTCAATCATGTTTCAACCATAATTTCATGATGGATTTTATGATTATTTATCATGTTATTACCTCAACACATGGAAGACTTATTCTAAGAATATTGCATCATCTATTGAAGGTATAATCATTTTAATCAAGCATCTCAATTCAGGTTTATATTCCAATTCATCATTACTATAGGTTTGAATCACAACCCAATGTTTGACTAAGGCAAACCCCTATATATCATTGAAACACCATTTTTATCCCTTTTTGTGCATATTTAGGTTCAACTATAGGATTCCAATAGAAAGCAAAGACAAGAAAGTACTTAGGACCTAGAAATAAAGGACCCCTTCAAAGCTCATCCAAAAATACCTAGACAAGGGAGTTCTGAGCCCCATTGTCCTATAC
The DNA here is from genome assembly GCF_030272615.1 of Cryptomeria japonica. Taxonomy (NCBI): domain Eukaryota; kingdom Viridiplantae; phylum Streptophyta; class Pinopsida; order Cupressales; family Cupressaceae; genus Cryptomeria; species Cryptomeria japonica. Next base: position 285,487,160 of record NC_081411.1, read on the forward strand.
AAGGACACTTGGGATGTCATTGTCCTCCTATTTTAGGATGAGAATTGGTAGGGAGTAGTGGAATGCTCCAAAGACACAAATCTAGATCGATGTACACAAAAAAATATCAAGTGAACAAGCGGTTCTAGATGCAATTGTCCTCACACTTCTAACTCATTTTTTAGGCACAAGTATATTGTTGAGTTCTCATTTCATTTCTATACATGTTATGAAGTTTTTGTTTTTGTATTAGATATTTATAGTAGTTCAATTATTCATTAATGTTTTGATTTTAGTCACTTTACATTTCAAATTGTGATGGATGAAAATGGGATTAGGTAGTTTAGAACCTGATCCTACTTTCATCCATACATTGGAATAAGAAAGAGTCTAAATACGTTGAAGTACAAATCTAACTTGTTTCTATGACTTCATTCTAAAGTATTGACTGTAATTGGAGAAAATGATTCAAATGACTCATTGTGTTCATTGCAATCTATATTGGCTATTCATCTTGTTCTATATGAGCACAAGTGACTCTTGAAAATAGAAATTTATTATTAGACTAATCAACTATACAATCCTTAAGTGCAAATGGGGCAAACTTTAATGAACACATTTTTCTATAAAATTTGAAATCCATGTATCTACCTTGGTGGAAATAATTTCCTAGCTAAAGATAATTCATGTCCTTTTGTATTAACATAAATAACTCTTACATAAATTGTTAATTTACTAAGTATACATATGATCCCTAACATTGCGGTGAATCTTTTGAAAAGACAATAAAACTTTAGAAACAAAAAATAAATAAAGTTTCGCATTTCTACCTTGGAGTAAACTATTTCTAGATGAAGATACAAATTATATGATGGAGCTTCTTAATGTAGCTTTTGAATATTGATCATGGTCTTAATATGTGATTTATATTCATTGAGATCAAGAGCTACGTATTTTTTCATTTTGTATTATAATAGAATTAATATATTCCTTTCAAAATATGATCAATATTTTTATCGCATAAAAGTGAAATAGAACTAAATGTTTAAAATAGAGGAAGTTTTAAGTGTTTGAGTTGTTATTGCTAATATATTGTAATTAAGATGTTATATACCTACCACTTGTCCTAGGAATTTCCATGTTCACACTCTTATACATTAACTGTTCCACTTATTTATTACTCGTATGCTTATACATAGTTCCATGCACACATTATCTACTATGATATTATAATCTCTTATTTTTTCTTAGGACTAGTGTAGACATATAAATGCAATAACAATCCTTTAAGATATTATCTATAGCGTCCTAAAATTGTGACACTTGCAATTTTGACTGCATTTCGGTCTTCACGATGGCGACGCAACACGCAACCTGAATGGAGACCCCAAAACTTGCTCGCGACACTGAAAACTGCATTTTTCAAGCACCCTGGCCTGAATTTCCTTGCACCCTGCTGTCCTGGGAGGTGGGACCAGAGCGCCCAGCGCCCTGGTCCTTCAGGACCAGGGCGCCCAACGCCCTGGTCCCTGGGTCCTATTTTGGGCCCGGTCTCCTAAGGGGCTCGGGTCTTTTTGTTTGCAATTTGGAAATTACATTTCCTGGTCGGCCTAAGGTCGGGAAAATCAGTCTATCAGCCCTAAATGACAAGTATATAAACTACATTTTTCTCTCTCATTTGGCATGAAGAGGATATGTGTACAAAGCGTGGAAATTATACTCAAGCATTCAAGCATTCAAGCATTCTTTCAAGCAATTGATCATTTCAAGTCTCCATTCAAGGCTAAGTGTTGCATTCAAGTCAAGGATTCAACCATTGAAGAGGAGATCACATACTACATGCTACAACATACAACATACAACATCTATACCTTCGCACATAAGGATACAAACATCCTTAGAACAAGGTATTAGTACTTGTTTTATAGTCATTTACATTTACAGCTCTTGCTCATTTCTTGGTTAATTCCAAAACCGGGGTTTGACCTAAAGGCAAACCCCTAACCCCCCAATCGTCTTCGCTTTTCTGTGTGTAGGTTGCAGGTACGCGGTTGAAATTGAAGATCTGGAATCCTTGTGCAGAGACGAACAGATCCCCCTTCGTTTCGCGGATTTTTCGGAGGACCGTGGCGCCGAGCGCCATCGTCCCGACAACTTTTGCTCAAATTTGCAGGACAGCGCCGTATCGACATTCTACTGCTAATTCCAGGTCCGCAGCTTCATCCTATAACCCGAACTCAGTTTATAAGCAAATCTTTATGACTTTCTATGCATGCTTAGCTTAATTTCCTTAACAACATTCTTTACAAAAGAGGGTAGCCTTGCTTTCCTAACCCTTGAAATTCATTTAGCATCCAACCTTACATTGTGTGGGATTGGATCTTATGAGTTTCAACCCCTCTTTTGAATGTAAAGTCTCTCCCCTAAGTGAAAACCATCGAATCCTAGCAAACCTCCCTTCTCTCTCCTCGGAGTTGGAAGAGGGGAGAACAACTAGGGTTCGATCGCGATTTTTCCGCTTTACATTTTGGTGAACCCGACGTGAACATCCTTTCTGATTTTTCATGCTTAGATCTGAAAAAATTGATTACATTTCCATGTTTGATCTTTTGCAAAATTTTAGAGGTGATTGCATAAAAACCCTAAATTTCTTTTTAGTAATTAAACTTGTGAAATATTTAATTGTTAATGCTTGTTTCAGATCTGCCCTTCTATTACAAATTATCAATTCATATTTGTGCTTTAATTCTGAAAATTAAGTGGTTAAGTGTCAAAACCCTAATTTTTGAAACCCTCTTAATTCAACCTTTGTCCGACAATTTGACCAATCAAAACATCTCCAAATCAGCTGTAACTTTGGATTCTGCAATAAAATCACAATATCCTTCATCCCTGAAAATTTGGAAAAAAGTTGCGAGGACCGTGTTGCACTCCGAGCGCCATCGTCCCCGACATTTTTTCCAAAATTTCAGGAGCGAGATCTTGCTGTATTTTCCTACTAAGATCCAGAATTTTGGCTGATTTTGTCAATTATAACACTTTCAAAATTACAGTCAAAGTTGGTCTTGCGATTGCTTGGATTAAGGCTTCTAATCACTCAAAAATCATTGAAATTGAAATTTTGTGTCAAAATTGTGTTCTTACTGTCCTAAATCTGAAAATTGTGTTTGCATTCATTCGAAATTTCAGTGCTTTATTCAAATTCTTGCATTTTGTGACTTTTGAAATTAAGTGTTTAATTACAACAACTTTGATTTCCGCTTTCAAAATTGAATTTTGCGTGAAATTGAGTCAATTTTCAAATTTCAAAATTTGCATTGCTCTTGACATTCCCTCTAAAATCATAAAATTCAAAATTTCAGTTTCCCTCTCTTTTTCAAAATTCAAATTTTGCATTTTTCGACAATCTTGGTAGGGTTCAATTTTGAGATTACAACTTTAATTTGGCCTATCTACAGATCGTAAAATCACTCAATTTTTTCGGATTAGCTCTAAAATCATCATACCTTTCATCCCTGCAAATTTCGAAAAAAGTTGCAAGGACCGTGTTGCACTCCGGGCGCCACGGTCCCGGACATTTGTTCCGAAATTTCGGGAGACTGTTGTGATTGCATTTAACAGCTTAAATCCAGAAGATTGGCTGATTTTACTGAAAATTGCTACCTCTAAATTCAAAATCTTCTCTCTCTTTCTAGTGCATGAGTTTTACAACAATAAGCCCTACTTACACTATTCCCGTTAGACGAAGCCATAGAATTAAGTCTTTTCGAGGTTTAACTACTGAGGAGATGGAACCTAATTTGAATAGCCTTTTTAACGAGGACATGGGTAATTCCTCTAATCCTCCTAATGATGAAGAAGCTCTCCATGAGGTTTCTGTAGAACAACTTTCAAAATTGGATAACCAATTTGATGATTTTCACCAATGGATGTCTCATGAGTATCCCGATAGTCAAGCTCTTCCTTTAATTGAGGGTCTAAAATGTATGCTTCAAAGTGATAAGAATGGAATTGATATTTTGCGTGGTATTGCACACATTGTGGATTCAAATGTGATGCCTATGAAGAGTTGTGCCGAAACCTTAGGTTATACACAACCTCCTACCCAAGACAATCATTCTATTCCTTTGACGACTCCTATTGCTAGTATACCTACCTTTACATCAAACATAATGGCTACTTCTATACAAGATATTCCCCCTGTGATCACCAGTCATGGGGGCAATCCCTCTTCTTCAATTAACCCTATTCCTTCATTCAATCCGATTTCTTCATTCGTCCCTTCAATGAGTGTTCCTATTATATCTCCACAAATGAACATGACGCAAGGGGGTAATTCATTTAACCATTCCATCCCTCCTTGTAGTGTTCCTCTTGTCCAATCATCTCCTATGACTAATTATCATAGGGTCCCACCACCTTACTCTCTACCTTCTTTCAATAACATAACACCTCCATCTCAATCTAACACATCCAATATGAACTCTTCGACTGAAGCGACCATTAACAATCTTGCACAAACTGTCTCTTCTTTATAGCAACAAATTGCCTCTATGAATCAATCTAAGTTTAGTGTGCCCGCATTTGATGTTGCGAGCCCACTTTCTCTTGACATTGTTCGAGCTATCCCTCCTAAACATGTTGAAATCCCGCATTTGGAGCTTTATAATGGTAAAGGAGATCCTCTAACACATGTTAAGACTTTTCAAACAATTTGTACTGATTTTGCTTATGACCAAAGGTTGCTTGCAAAACTGTTTACTAGAACATTAAGAGACAAAGCCCTACAATGGTATTGCTCGTTGCCTTCTTATTCTATTACTTCTTTCGAACAACTTGCAAATGCTTTCATTCAACAATTTCAAAACAATATAAGTCCTAAAGTTACTTTGATTGATTTAATGCATTGTAAACAAGGTGTTAAAGAAAAAGTGACTGATTTCATTGGTAGATATAAACATTTGTATGCTCAAATTTCTTTTCCAGTGCCTGACAATGATATTCAAAGAATCTTTATTTCTAATTTACAAAAAGATATTCGAGACAAACTTCTGTTTTCTGAGTTTACTTCTTTCCAACAGTTGTGTGCAACTCTTCACAATTATCAACTGACTGTGAGTCAAATGGAACAATCACATCCTATGGCTCCGAGTGATAAGGGTGATAGCAGTCAACAACCATTTGGGAAGTTTAAACCGAACAGAGATTCCATCAAATTCAATGAAAACATCATCAACAACAATGTGAATGCAGCATCAGGTGTGCCTCCTATTTCTAAATTTTTCAAGAGAGAAAGAAAGTATACTCCTTTGAATGAATCATTGCATAGTATTATGAATAAGTTAATGGAACAAAATGTGCTTACTCTTCCTCCTATAAGACAAATTGATCCTGCAAAGATTACTTCACCTTATTTTGATAACAAAGCCTTTTGTCAATTTCATCGTCAGCCTGGGCATGATACTGAAAAATGTTTTTCTTTAAAGGGTAAAATTCAGGATTTGATTGATAATAATACTATTTCTGTTTCTGGAGTGAATGATAAAGGCAACACATTTGTAGCTCCTCCTAATCAAAATCTTTAGATTTTCACTGATCCATTGCCTTCTCATACCTCTAATGCGATTGAGGCTAACGATTTCTCTCTTTCATCTGATGGTCTTGTGTCTATGACCCCGAATGTGATTAACTTTGTAGAGCAGCAAGAAATTCCTGAAGAACCTTCCATCACATTTGATTCTAGCGAAACCATTAGGGCACCTGATGGTCCTTTATACATAGTTGCAAAAGTTAAGAATACACCTTGCCGTGGAGTGCTTATTGATCCTTCGTGCATGGTTAATGTTATTACTGAAGAATTTCTTTTTACTTTGCAATTGAATCAAGTGATATATGACAAAATAGATGTGATTGTGAAATTATTTGATGCATTTTCTTCTCCTGCAATTGGTTCTATTACATTGCCTATTGAAGTCCATAACAAATCCCTTGATGTGAACTTTGCTATTATTCCATCTTCCGAACAATTTCGTGTGAAGCTTGGCTATCCTTGGCTATCTTCCATGAAAGCTATTGCTTCCCCTATTCATAAGTGTTTGAAATTTCCCCATAATGGTGAAGTCGTTACTATCAATCATAGTCTCTTTAAACCAGCTGAAAGAACTTCTAGTGTTCCTATAGATTACTTTTGGCCTAAACAATTCCAATCTCTTCCTCCGCGAAGTGATCATCTTTTCAAATCTTATCAAAAGTGGAAAACAGATATGATCTTATCTCTAAGTGAACCTAGAACACCTAAACTTGACATTCCTATCATTCTTGAGAAGAAAGTTCTTCCTTTGAAAGATAAAACTAATGTCTTTCCTCAAGAAGATTCCCAACCCATCCCTATGGATGTGACTATGTCTATACCTAATAAACTTCCTAAGAGTAGACCTATACCTCCTCGTCATGATGGACTTGGTCTTCTCCCTAAACCAAAAATTCTTCCCTTATATGGAGCAGTCCCTCCTCCTTCTTTTTATAGAGAGAAGAGACCTTCTTCTTCTCCTATTATCCAGCCTAAGAGACCACAACCTAAACACCCAAGTGCTAAGGATGAGAACATTCCTCCTCCTCAATCTTCTCCACTTCCTACTAAGACTAGACGAAATCGTTCTGCACATGAACGCCGACGAAAGCATCGTCTTAGAGCTCAGGCAGCTGCTTCTCAAACTTTGCAATCTCCAAAAACACCTTCAACAAGCATTATTCCATTTTCTCCTCAACCGGACATTGAGCCTAAATCTCCTAAACATAAGATACATGATGGTCTTGATCCTATGCGAGTTAAAGATCCTATTTTTATAAATCTTGATGATGATATAGATGAAAATGTTATTCATGATGAAAATGTTACTCCTCTTGCTTCTGATAGTGAATATGAACTTGTTGATGTTGATAACCATTTATCTAATGAATTTTCTAAAGCACTTATCCTAGCTCCTAGACAAGAACAATGTGGCTCGGAACATGAACATAGCCCTTGTTTGGATCTTGTGATAGCTCCATCTGCTGTGTTGGATGTTCCTCCTCTAGCGTGTTCCCTGCCTTCCCGAAACATTGATCAGCAAGATCGGGGGGTAGATGACGTGCTAGACTAGTTACATTAGCATAGCAGATTCTCTCCCCCTCTCTTTTGTTACTTCTTCTATATGTTATTCTCATTCTTCTATTTGTTGTCCTTAGTGTTGTCTACTTGAGGACGATGCAAAGCATTGAGATCTCTCGGTCTCTCTCATGTTGACTCAAAAGACACATGTGTTCCCTTCTTCTAGGTGACCTTCCTTCATTGGGGAATGAAGAACAATTATGCATACATACATATGATATATATACATGAATTATCATACAGCATACTGACCCCGAGGAAAGCGAAGTCACCTTGTGCTTTGTGTTTTGTGTCTATTATCCTTGGGCTTATCTCACACTTGGGGGCTAAATCCTTGCGATAACGTGCTCCTTTCTCATTTCTTATGTGTATCACTACGTTAAAACAATCACCCCTGGTGAGGCGTGTGCGATCGCTTTAACGTAGGGGGGCATACATCCCGTTCATATCTTTTCAAGATACTTGAAAATTTCTTGGTAAATTTAACCTTGCCTTGAAAATTTTTGATATCTTTCTTGCATGACTCATAGTGAGGGAACCTTACTACTGACAATCATGGTTCTCCCTTGTGATCTTCCCTTTTACTTTGTCAATCGAAGTTGTAAGATCCTTAGTCCACTGGGGGCTTGGTGTATCTTGCCTCCTTGACGTGGTGAAAGTCTTTCAATGTTGTTTCCTTGTACTTTACCGGAAGTATGAGCATACATACTCCCGCTAAAGTGGGGGCTAAATGTAGCGTCCTAAAATTGCGACACTTGCAATTTCGACTGCATTTCGGTCTTCACGATGGCGACGCAACACGCAACCTGAATGGAGACCCCAAAACTTGCTCGCGACATTGAAAACTGCATTTTTCAAGCACCCTGGCCTGAACCTCCTTGCACCCTGTTGTCCCGGGAGGTGGGACCAGAGCGCCCAGTGCCCTGGTCCTTCAGGACCAGGGCGCCCAGTGCCCTGGTCCCCAGGACCATGGCGCCCAGCGCCCTGGTCCCTGGGTCCTATTTTGGGCCCGGTCTCCTAAGGGGCTCGGGTCTTTTTGTTTGCAATTTGGAAATTACATTTCCTAGTCGGCCTAAGGTCGGGAAAATCAGTCTATCAACCCTAAATGACAAGTATATAAACTACATTTTTCTCTCTCATTTGGCATGAAGAGGATATGTGTACAAAGCGTGGAAATTATACTCAAGCATTCAAGCATTCAAGCATTCTTTCAAGCAATTGATCATTTCAAGTCTCCATTCAAGGCTAAGTGTTGCATTCAAGTCAAGGATTCAACCATTGAAGAGGAGATCACATACTACATGCTACAACATACAACATACAACATCTATACCTTCGCACATAAGGATACAAACATCCTTAGAACAAGGTATTAGTACTTGTTTTATAGTCATTTACATTTACAGCTCTTGCTCATTTCTTGGTTAATTCCAAAACCGGGGTTTGACCTAAAGGCAAACCCCTAACCCCCCAATCGTCTTCGCTTTTCTGTGTGTAGGTTGCAGGTACGCAGCTGAAATTGAAGATCTGGAATCCTTGTGCAGAGACGAACAGATCCCCCTTCGTTTCGCGGATTTTTCGGAGGATCGTGGCGCCGGGCGCCATCGTCCTGACAACTTTTGCTCAAATTTGCAGGACAGCGCCGTATCGACATTCTACTACTAATTCCAGGTCCGCAGCTTCATCCTATAACCTGAACTCAGTTTATAAGCAAATCTTTATGACTTTCTATGCATGCTTAGCTTAATTTCCTTAACAACATTCTTTACAAAAGAGGGTAGCCTTGCTTTCCTAACCCTTGAAATTCATTTAGCATCCAACCTTACATTGTGTGGGATTGGATCTTATGAGTTTCAACCCCTCTTTTGAATGTAAAGTCTCTCCCCTAAGTGAAAACCATCGAATCCTAGCAAACCTCCCTTCTCTCTCCTCGGAGTTGGAAGAGGGGAGAACAACTAGGGTTCGATCACGATTTTTCCGCTTTACATTATCATTCTCAATTTGTAGTTTAGAACTGCAGGGACACACATATCATGTTGGAAATTGATCGATTGGAAATTACTTTTTTGTGAAAGAGATGTGTTTGTGTTACATGGTGAGCAGAAACACAGGCATTCTACTTCGGTGATTTTGTAGTCTTAAAAACATGACGGTACTATCCAATCCATTTTATACTACTTACATGAACAGTATCGATATAATATGTTATCGTATTTTTTATAATAATATTTAATGTTATAATTTTGTTTTGAATAGACAAATCATTTTACAAATATTTAATTTTTAAGTACAATCTATATGATTAATAAAATTTAAATGAAAATTAAAGTAATTTAATTTTTTATTTTAATTATTTTCAATAAAATATTCTATTAATAATTTTTAAATGTATTATTTAGAATATTTATAAAATTGTGTTTATAAGTCATTTGTACAAACTAAACATTGTAGTTAATAGTTTAAATAAAATTTATTAAACAAAATTGTTTTTAGATATTATATATAGTTTTAGTGAATATTTTTCAATTTATTTTCTAAAAAAATTTACTAAAATTATCTTTAGATTACTCTTTTTAATTTATTATGGAAAAAGATGGTTTTCTAAAGAACCCTATCCTTTAAAAGAAATGTGTATAAGATAACAAGAGAGTACCAAAAAAATTAAAACTTAACAAGTTCACAAACAATTATCATTACAATCAATCTTAAAATGAATCATTGAAGGATTCCACAAAATCTATGGGCCCTCCCTAACATACCTTTCCTTTTAATATTTATCAAGAATAGTGTCTTCAAGTAAAAATTTCAACTATCATTACAATCAATCTTATAAAGAACCATTGAAGGATCCTACCAAATCCTTGGGCCCTCCCTAAGATACATTTCCATTTGACATGTATCAAGAATTGTGTCTTCAAGTAAAAAATTCTTGTCCATATACGTTTGGTACACTAACAAATATGAATTATAATTTTAACAATATGTTGGCCTCTTTCAAATATAATAATGTGTATTCTTTTACATTGAAAATTCAACTGTATACATTATTTAGAATAACTCAAATTTAATATATGTTCTATTTTTTTTGGATAAGACACATTTGTTCTATTTATTATCTTATTTTATTTTTTATATTAAATTTTTAATTAATACTTTAAACATATCTTATACTTTAAAAGTAAACTTTATACATAATTATTTTGATGATGTATGTTTTAATTCAGATGTGACCAAGTTACATGAAAGGGAGAAATTAATCTAAAACAAAAAAGTGTTAATATAAAAGATATGATTTTAAAAATTTAAGAAATAATATACAATAAAAATTATAATATCATAAATATATTTATAAAAAAAAAAAAATTATAGATGTATTTATATTTATATTTTTATTGATAATTAATAGTTGATGGGTTGCACCTTTTAAATTAAAATAAAATATATATTTTACATTAAATCATGGCAATAAGTCATCAAAACTCATGAAGGTACTCCAACAACACAAAAATAATTTAGCAAACTAATATATCAATTGTTATCTCCAGGAATAACAAGCAAAACATAAATCTTCTTTGTATAGGGTTACGGGTCCCTTCAAAACCTGTTTTTGCCTTAATTAAAAACAAGCAAAGCATAAATATGCACCACCAAGAATTCACACCTAATTTTCCATGGGAGTGAAGCTACATATTGATAATTGGCTTAGTTTTCTTCCTTCTTCTTTCCACAAATGTCCAGTTATCTTCCGTGTCTCTCTTCTCCTAATCCACATCAACTAAAACTATGGGCTTGTTTTCTCCACTAAGAAAATTTCCAAACCTCTTGAATTTATCATCCACCTTCTCAAATGCAGCCAAAACATAATGCTCATAGTCACTCCTTGAGGGGGAGGGACAATAGAAGAACATGTTGATTGTTGCAATCTACTTGGGGTGGATGGTTAGTTTCCATTCTTAGTTGCATTTCTAGGGGTGCTAACACTAGACTTTTCTTTCATACTCAAGGTCACCTTCTCCATTGTTTAATAATAAGGGGAGACATCCTTCCACCAAGTAGCCTTGTTGTCATTTCTTTATTTGACGCACTAAGAAGCCAAATGGAAGGTGTTGACGTATTTGTGATATAAAAAATGGATGGCCTCATGGCCTAAAATTTGTGTCCAACACCCATTCTTAGTAGTGAGATAGATCTTGGAAAATTTGTTATTTGGTTATGTCAACCTCTACCAATATATGTGTAAAGGTAGTGTACAGGTAATTATAATATAACCTTTATGAAACTCCACAAATTTCCCCAATGAGTTGCCATATGTTTCAAAACTAGACACAAACCAAAATTGTAAGAGAAGATTTGAGATTCTTATCCAAATAGAAGTCACAACAAAGGACTAAGTAGCTAGACCAAACAAAGCATCCCAAGGTTTCAATATAAGAAAGTGTTGGTTATATACCCATTGATAATCACAAAGGATAGTGTGGCAATCTCTAGTGCTAGCAAAAATTATAGGAAAAAAACCCTCACACACATGAAAAAATTTACAAATCACCTTTAAAAATGGGATGCCATGTGTATGTGATCCACTAATGAAGATTCGCCATGCTCGTCCAAAAATTATTAAACCTTATATTCAATCCATGCTTAGGAAAACAAAAGTGACATTCTCATCTACCTACTAAAAAATGTCTTCCCCAAAGACATATTTAGGGAGTTCTTGGCCTGCACGATTGATTGGTGTGCAAAAAGGAGGTCAATATTTGACTTAGGGGAACTACCATTTCTTTTCTGATCCTTCCAAGAAATTTGTCAAAATTGCCCAAAGGGATGACGACTGCATTTGTCCCCAGTCACCGTGCCATGAGGAGCATAATGCCTAGCATAAGGGAAGCAAAAAGGTTGTTACCCAACATCTTCTACACCAACACATCACATTGGAGAGGCCTAGAAATATTTCTCTCTACACATGGACTTGTGCTTAAATTGCAGATTCGAGTTGATGATGATATTGGCAAAAGGCTTTGGGATCATGATAAGATGGCAAATATTATGAGGTATCAATTGCTTAGATGGGAGGAAGTTTCAACATATTTTTATTTATCAATTGTGTCATTATGCTATGCAAAGACTCAGAAAGAAGAGTAAATTTGTTTCTAAAGTTTTTGGATAAAGGGGCCACACCTGATGTCATGGTTGCCACTTGAGTATTGATGTTGTCATTGATCTTTAAGAATCCTATGTTCAATTTAAACTTCACAAAAGATTTTGAGCACTTTCATTTTTATCAATTGGAGCCACTAAAGGAGATGAGTCAAATTGACTTACTTTAAACTGATAATTATGAAGCACTGCACACAACTGTGTAAAAGAAGTAAACTTGGAAAAGAGAAGCTTATCCCTAATTTCTTTTTATAAATTAGCAATAAATTTTTTTGAATGTCACATGATAATTCATAGGATAAGACATTTGCGAATACAAATGTTTATATCTACTGATAAAATTTATCACTTTTTCTTTAACACCTTGCTTAGAATGAATCAAATCAGTTAAAGTAATCTTAGGATCAATATTATTGTGAAGTTTTTGAATGAAAGCATTATCTAATTGTTGAAATGATGTAATAGAATAAGGATCCAAAGAACAATACCATTGCAAAGCTTTATCCCTAAAGGTTCAATTAAATAATTTAGCCATAAGTACATGATCATGAGCAGAGTCACTACGCAGAGTTTGAAGCCTTTTCACATGAGTCAAGGAATCATTTTTTCCATTGTAAATCTCCAATTGAGGTACTTCCATATGTTTAGGAGGGATGACATGGACAATGCCATTGGATAATGGGCTTGCTACATCAATTTGTAAAGTGGAAAATTCGAGGCTTAGCAAATTCACCACTTGGAAAGGAGAATTCACTAAACCTGATTTTCACTTGGAGGACATTACATTCAAAAGAGGGGATGAATCTACTAGATCCAATCCTAAAATGATGCAATTACTGAATACTAAGTATATTTATTGTGTTTGGAATGTGTTTGACCCTCTTTTGTAAGTTGACTAGTTGAATAGAGACAAAGTGCTGAAAATGAAGACAAATATGAGAAAACAATGAGCTATAGATTTGGGATTTAGTTGTGCACCTGGATTTGAGAAGTTTGAGATGATTTGGAGTTGCTATGCAAAATCTAACAAAATTTGTAGGGACCATGTGTCCAAACTAGGTCGACCTCCTATTGGTCCTTTGAAATTTCCACACGTCAAAAAGGCTTTTTCCATTTTTGCAAATAAAGCTCAATTCTAGAAGTACAGCTATGCATGTACTTCCTACACATAAAAGGAAAGGGAAATGTGTTGGGAGTAGGGGTTTGCCTTTAGGTAAAACCCGAGTTTTGGAATTAACAAAGTGGTTGAAATAATGTAATTGAAATGACTGAAAGTAGAAATTGTCCTCTTTGAGGGGATTTTGAATTGACTTAAAATGAAATGCTTATACCTCCTTCTGAACTTTTCCTTGCCTCCATGTGGAATTATGATTTCATGGATTAGGATGATGCTCTCCTCTTCAATGCTTGAAATCTTGACTCTATTTTTGCTCCAAAGCTTGAAGGAAGACTGAAAATGCTCAATTTCTCTTGAATGCTTGAATTCTTCATCTCTTGTGTGTGAATGATAGATTGATGGATTGTCAAATGAGAAGGGAAATCCCTCTTATATACTTGCTCGTAGGATTAACTGACTAATTTTCTGACATGAGCCGATATAGAGGGGATTTTCTCGCTTCAAATTTGCGATAGGATATGGAGAGGCACCCAAGATATGTCCCCATAAAGGGGGACCAAGGCACCACACCCTGGTCCTACCCTAATTTGGGGCAGGATCAAGGTACAAGCATGGTGTATCACTGAATTGATTATTTTTTTGACATGTGTGAGCATAATCAAATCTTTGATCAGGCCAAAGGACACAAACACTAAGGCAAAGACCAGTATGCAGTCAAAAATTACAAGGAGTGCAATTTTAGTAAATTACATTTAGCCTCCACTTTAGTGGAAGTACGAGCTTATGTAAATACTCACAGTAAAGTACAAGGAATTGAGATTGAAATTCTTTCACCACGTCAAAGAGGCAAGATACACCAAGCCCCCAGTGGAATTAAGGATCTTATGACTTCAATGATAAGGTCAAAGGGAAGATCATGTGAGAGAAAGAGAGAACCATGACTACAACTAGTAAGGTTCTCTTACTATGAGTCATGAAAAGAAAAAGCACCAAAAATTACAAAGAAAAGACAAAGTTCGCTAAGTAATTTTAAGTGACAAAAGAGAGAATCATGAGCGGAGTGTATGCCCCCATGTTAAAGTGTTTGCACATGCCTTTACAAGAGAATCTGCTTTAAGGTAGGATACACCAAAAAATACAAACACGTTATCGCTATAATTTAGCCCTCAAGGAAGGATAAATCAAAGGATAATGAAAACAAAGCACAAAACACGAGGTGATTTCACCTAACTTTGGAGTCGATATTCTTTTTTATGATAACTCATGTATATCATCCCCCAAAGAAAGGAAACCACCATGGAAGAAGGGAACACATGTGTCTATTGAGTCAACATGGAAGAGACCAAAATAGATCTCAATGCTTTGCATCGTCCTCAAGTAGACAACACTAGGGACAAAAAATATAATAATAGGGAAACAAATAGAAGAATCTCACAAATAAGGAAGAGAGGAGAGAGAGAATCTACGGTGCTAATGAAGCTAATAAAGCACGTCATCCTCCCCCTGATCTTGTTGATCATTATTTTGGGAAGGTGGACAACATGCAAGAGGATCCACATCGAGCACAATAGATGGAGCTATCACAAGTTCCAAACAAGGACCATTCTCTAATGACAAGTCACTATGTTCATTACTAGGATCTAAGATTAATTATTTTAAAAATTTTGCAGATAAATCATCAAGTCAACATCAATATATTCATATTCATCATAAAAAATATTAGGATCAACATTTTCATCATTAACAACATTTTCACCTATTTCTTTATCAAGATTTATAAGAATAGGAGCTCTAATAGGAATATAACTTGAACCATCATTTGTCTTAAGCATTTTGCATCTTGGAGAATCAGGTTGATAATCTTGTTTAGGAGAAAATAGAATCATGTCAGCAATTGGTGTTTTAGGAGAAGAAATAGTTTGGGAAGCAACTTCACGAGCTCTAGCATGATGTCTCCATCAGCATCCTCTCACACAACGGTTTCTTCTAGTTTTGGTTGAAGGTTGAGGAGGTTTAGGTTCATCAAGTATAGGCTTTGTCTCTTCTTTTAGGGAAGGATAAATGGGCTGAGGTCTTTTAGGTTGGACAATAGGAGAGGCATATTGTTTCTCTCTATAAGATGAAGGAGGAGGAACCACACCATATAAAGGAGGAATGAGAGGTGTAAGAAGGATACCAAGTCCATCATGAGGAGGAGGGATAGGTCTACCCTTAGGAGGAATAGATTGATTCTTAGGAGGAAGAGTTTTTCTACCTTTGGGAGGAAGGGTACTCATCCATAGGAGAAGGAATATATTTTTCTTTAGGATGAAGAATATCTATTTTCTTAGGAGAGGATACTCTTCTCTTTAGGAGAAGGAATAGGTGCCTCTTTGGGAAGAAGATTATTTCTTTCCTTAGGAGGAAGAATAATCTTATCCTCAAGAAGGGGTATAGGATCATCAAAAGAATGCTAAGTGTTGGATTTATAGGCTTACTCAAGGATAAAATCATTTCATTTTTCTAGTTTTTATATGATCTAAAGAGAGCATCGCTTCTTGGTTGAAGAGGCTGGAATCGTTCAGACCAAAAGTAATCAACTTGTAGGTTGATACATGCTATGATTGACAATTATGATTTTACCATTATGAGGAAATTTCAAACACTTATGAACTATGGAAGCGATTGCTTTCATGAAAGAGAGCCAAGGATTTCCTATCTTCACACGAAATTCATTAGATGTAGGAATGATAGCGAATTGAACTTCTAAGAATTTAGTATTGACATCAATAGCAAGTGTGATAGAACCAATAGAAGGACAAGAAAATCCATCAAAAAATTTAATACCACATCAGTTATATCATCATAAATCACTTGATGCAATTTCAAAGTATAAAGAAATTCTCTAGTTATCACATTAACCATGCAATCAGGATCAATAATCACTCCTCTAGCAGGTATACCTTTGATTTTTACACTTATGTATAAGGGTCCATTAGGTGCTTTAATGGTCTCACTAGGATCATCTGTGATGAACAAGTGCTTATGAGGTTCTTGTTTGTCTACAAGGTTCACCACATTATTAGATTAAAGGCCAACATCATTGGGAGAGAAAGAAAGATGACCAGTCTCAATCATATTAGTGGAATGGGATGGTAAAGGATCAGTGAAAATCTAAAGTTTTTTATTAGGAGAATCTATGGATTTGTTTCCTTTATCACTCACTCCTGCCACAGATACAGTATTGTTATCAATCAATTTTTGAATCTTCTCAATGAAAAACATTTTCCAGTATCATGACCAGGCTGACGATGGTATTGACAAAAGGATTTAGCATCAAAGTAAGGTGAAGTTGTCTTAGATGGATCAATTGGTTTGATTTGGGGAAGTTTTAACACATTCTTTTGTATTAACCGAGACATAATGCTATGCAAAGATTCATTCAAAAGAGAAATTTTTTCTCTCTTTTAAAGTATTTAGACAAAGGAGGCACACCTATAGTGCCTACTAGTTGATTGTGGTTGTTGTTGTTTTCATTGAATTTGATGAATCTTTTGTTTGGTTTCAACTTCGCAAACAGTTGTTGAGCACTATCACCCTTTCCACTTGGAACCATGGAAGGACTTGATTGTTCCAATTGACTCATAGTCAGTTGATAATCATGAAGTACTATGCAAAACTACAAAAAGGAAGTAAACTCAGTTAAGAGAATTTTATCCCTAATATCTTTTTATAAATTAGCAATAAAAATATTTTGAATATATTGATCAAGCACAAGAAAAGAAATCTGAGAATACAAATGCTTATATCTACCAATAAAATCAGTCACTTTTTCTTTAACACCTTGTTTACAATGCATCAAATCAGTCAAAGTAATTTTAGAACCAATGTTATTGTGAAATTGTTAAATAAAATCATTAGCTAGTTGTTGAAAAGAAATAATAGAATAAGGAGGCAAAGAACAATATAATTGCAAAGCTCTATCCCTTAATGTTCTAGTAAATAATTTCACTAAAAATCTTTGATCATGAACAAAGTCACTACATAAATTTTGGAATGTTTTAACATGAGTTAAGGGATCACCTTTTCCATTATAAATTTCCAATTGAGGGACTTCTACATGTTTAGGAGGGACAACTCTTACAATGTCATTGGATAATGGGCTTGCTATATCAAATGTGGGCACATTATACTTGGACTGATTCATAGAAGCTATTTGTTGTTGTAAGGAAGATACTTTTTGGCTAGACTATTGATTGTAGCTTCAATAAAAGGGTTGAAATTAGACATGTTAGATTGAGAGGGAGGAGTAACATTGTTGAATGAAGGAAGAGATTGAGAATAAGGAGGTGGTACACTATGATAAGTAGGCAATGGAGAAGGTTGTGTAACACATGGAAGATTCATAGGAGGAATGAAGGAATTGTGATTGGAGGAATTGCCCCCTTGACTGGCATTTATAGGTTGTGAGTGTGAATAAGCAACAAGGGGAATGCTCATGGTAGGAGGAATGAAAGAAGAGGTATTTCCCCCATGACTAACATTTGTAGGTATGATATTTTGTGTAGAGGTAGCCATGATGCTTGATGTGAAGGTAGGCACACTAGCCTTAGGAGTTGTTAAAGGAATGGAATGATTAACTTGACTAGGAGGTTGTGTATAACCTATGTTTTTTAGCACAACTCCTCATAGGAATGATATGAGAATCAACAATATGAGCAATACCACACAAGATATCAACACCATGTTGATCACTTTGAATCATTCTTTTTAATCCATCAATCAATGGGAGAGCTTTACTTTTCGGGTATTCTTGACTCATCCATTGTTGAATATTGTCAAATTGATTGTCCATCTTTGCCAATTAGTAAATGGATACCCTAGTTAGTGACTCCTCCTCATTATGAGAATTATCAAGAGGATAAACAAGAATATTTGTAGGATTGGAAGAACCACCAATATCCTCATGGAAAAATCTAGCCAAATTAGGCTCTATTTCCTCAATATTTAAACTTTAAGTGGCCTTAATTCAACAACTTATCCTTATGGGGATACTATAGGTAGGACTAATACTAGTAAAACTCATGCACTAAGGGAGGGAAATTGGAAATTTGAATTTTGAAATAAAAAATGATTGTAATCTCCTAGGAATTTGAAATTTAAAATTAGAGCTTTGTTAAAATATCCTCTTAATTCAAATTTGAAATTATCCCTTAGAAGATAAAAATTTAAATTTAAAATTAGGGTTGAAAATGACCTCTTAATTTTTTAAAAATTGATAATTGAAAAGAGGGAAGATTAAATTTAAAATTAGGGTTGTCCAAATCTAACCTCTTAATTTTAAAATTTGAAATGTTGAAATATTGAAGAAATCAATTTAATTTTAAAAATTAGGGTATATGTAATTAACCACTTAATCTTAAAATTTAAATAAAAAATGGAAATGTTGGAATTCAAATTTGTTTTTGACCTTATGGCGACCTAAAATCAATTAAATTTCACAAATCCCTAGAATTAAGCAATAAAATACAGTCAAAACAGGCTCCCAAAATTTGGGGAGAAAAAGTTGGGACCAAGTCGATAGCGACTTGGTTCGACCAATTTTTTTCCAAATTTTTAGTGAAGTAATATATTGTGATTTTAATGTGAATTCCACAAGGATATGGGAATTGGAGATGTCTAGATATGCGAAAACAACCATTGAAGTTCAAAATAGGACACTTAGGATGTTTGCGAAGATGATTAATTGAAAGAATAACAAAAAGGGCACACTTAAGGGTCAACTTTTATGATATTTAGAAATACAATAAGAGGCAGACTTAATTGTGTCAATTAAGTGCTTAAAGAAAAATTTGAAATTGCACAAGATTAATTTAATTTTAAAAATTAGGGTTTGTTGCATAAACCGCTTAATTTTAAAAATCTAAATTTAAAAAATTTGAATGTTGTAAGGTGGGAAAGTGAATTTTGAAATTGAAGAAGGGACTCAAATCTGAAAATGAATTCAAGATCTACACAATCCACAAGTTCAATTTGAAAGTTAAAAATTAGGGTTTTTTAATTTAACCACTTAATTTAAAAAAAATAAATTAAAATTGAACATGTAAGTGAAAACTTGAATTGTAAAATTGAAGATCTATCAGAATTGAAACAATCAATCCAATATAGAAAAATCACAAGCTTAATTTTGAATCTAAAAAATTAGGGTTTTTGTGAATTTAACCTCTAAACTTTTAAAAATTGCAAGGAAATTAAGCTTGTAATTGAAAATTTGAATTTTAAATTACATACACTTAAATTTGAAAACAAAAATTAGAATTAAATGTGTAAGGAGTCGGGTTCACCAAAATGTAAAGTGGAAAATTCGGGGCTTAGCAAATTCACCACTTGGAAAGGAGAATTCACTAAGCCAATTTTCACTTGGAGGACTTTACATTCAAAAGAGGGAATGAATCTACTAGAACCAATCCTAAAATGATGCAAGGATTGAATACTAAGTAGATTGATTGTGTTTGGAATGTGTTTGACCCTCTTTTGTAAGTTGACTAGATGAATTAAGACTAAGTGCCAGAAATGAAGACAAATATGAGAAAACAACAAGCTACAGATTCGGGATTCAGTCAAGCACTTGGATCTAAGAAATTTGAGATGATTTGGAGTTTCTCTAAAAATTTTGCCAAAAGTTGCAGGAATCGTGTATCCGGACCAGGTCACTCTCTGATCGGTCCTTCGAACTTTCTACGCATCAAAAAAGGGTTTTTCCGCTTCTACAAATAAAGCTTAATTCCATAAGTATAGTGGCACACTTGCTTCCCATGCACAAAAGGAAAGGGAAATGTGTTAGGAATAGGGGTTTGCCTTTAGGTCAAACCTCGGTTTCAGAATTAACCAAGTGGTTGAAATAATGTAATTGAAATGATTGAAAGTAGAAATCCTCCTCTTCTAGGGGATGTTGAACTGACTGAAAATGAAATGCTTATACCTCCTTGTGAAGTTTTTCTTGCCTCCACATGGAATTATGATTTATTGGATTAGGATGATGATCTCCTCTTCAATACTTGAAATATTGACTATATTGCTACTCTAAAGCTTGAGGGAAGATTGAAAATGTTCAATTTCTATTGAATGCTTGAATGCTTGATCTCTTGTGTGTGAATGATAGATTGATGGATTGCCAAATGAGAGAGGAAATCCCTCTTATATACTTTCTTGTAGGATTAATTGATAAATTTTCTGACATAAGCCGACATAGAGGGGATTTTCCCACTTCAAATTTGAGATAGGTTAGGGGGAGGGGCCCAAGATAGGTCCCCATTAAGGGAGACTAGGGTGCCACGCCTTGGTCATGCCCTAATTTAGGGTAGGATCAAGGTGCAGGAAGGGTGCATCACTTAATTGAATGGTGTTTTTGACATGTGTAAGCATAATCAGGTCTCTGATCAAGCCAAGGGGGAAAATATCCAAATGCAGTCGAAAATTCCAAGGGGTGCAATTTTAGGACGTTTTAGAAATATGGGCACATTAAACTTAGATTGAATAATTGAAGCCAACTGTTTTTATAAGGATGAAACAGTTTGGGCTAAGTTATTGATGGTTGCTTTGCTGGATGAATTAAAATTGGACATACTAGATTGTGATGGAGTAACGTTGTTGTATGTAGGTGGAGGTTGAGAGTAAGGAGGTGGAACACTATGATATGTAGGTATGAGAGATGATTGCGATACAAATGGAAGAATCATGGAAGGAGGTATATAAGAATTTTGATTAACAAGGTTGCCCCCTTGACTAACATGTGTGGGATTAACATTTTGTGTGGAAGTAGTCATGATAGTTCAAATGTAAATTTAGGCACACTAGGAAAGGATGTAGGCATAGGAATGGAATGATTGCCTTGACTAGTGGTTTGAGTGTAACCAAGGACTTCAACACAAGTTTTGAGAGGCTTGATATTAGTGTCAACAATATGAGCAAATCCACACAATAAATTAGCACCAATTTTATCACTTTGCTCCATTTTTTTTAATTCTTCAATCAATGGGATTTCCTCACTTTCCAGGTATTGTTGACTCATCCATTGTTGAAGATTTTCAAATTCATTGTGAATCTTCTCCAATTGGTAAATGCTAATCCTAGTTAGTGATTCATCCTCATTATGAGAATTGTGAAAAGAATATGGATAAATAACATCATTTGTTGGGTTTGAGGAACCACAAACATTCTCATGAAATAAGTTATCCAGATTAGGTTTCATATCCTTAGTAATTAAATATTAGGAATCCTTAATTCTACAATTTCTTCTCACAGGGATATTGTAGGTAGGGATAATGGTAACAAAACTCATGCACAAAGGAGGGAAATTTGGATCCACGAATTAAAGATTGTGACTAAACAATGTAAAATTTTGTAAAAGTTATTAATTAACCAACTTGATTTATGAATTTAAAAGATAAATGCCTCTAAATCATAACATAACATGCCATTAATATCAAATCTATAAAATTGATTTGAAAAATTATTTACCACACAAGTAAATTTTAGAACTATAAATTAGGGTTTTTAAAAATTTTACCTCCAAATTTATGTAATTCAATTGAAAATAATATCTATGAGTGCAATTTTGAATTTTAAAATGTATAAACAATTAGATATGAAATAATAAATGCAAATTAGGAAACCCACTAGTTCAATTTTAGAGTTATAAATTGGGGTTTCTATGAATTTAACCTCTAAATTTTTGTAATTAAAATGGAAATAGAACTTGTAAGTGTAAATTTGAATTTGAAAATGTATAAACAATTAGATTTAAGATCACAAATCATAAATTAAGGTGTAAGATGTTGAGTTCACCAAAATGTAATGTGGTGAAAATTAGGGTTTCACCAATTAGGATAGCAAAACCACTAATTTTGCTTAAATAACTAATTACATTAGGGAAAGATAGGAATTTGATAGATCTAAGCCTAATAGATGAAGATTTTGATCAGATTCCTAATTTCCCAAATGGAGACTCTTCTTTCCTTTGAATTGAATTGTATTTTATAGTTGTAAAAGATTAGGTTATAATGGTGGATTATTGAAGCAATTATACATAAATAGTGGGCTACAGTCATCAAACAAAGCCACAAAATTGGATTTTAGTTGATGAAGGTTCAGATATGTTCCTAGAAATTTAGCCTAAATTTTTGGGACTATGGTGGTGGTCATCTCGATCCTCTAGACTTTTTATTGTCAAAAGGTGAACCTAATCGTCCCTACGAACCCTATCGATCCTCTGAAATGTAGCTTTGTAGCTGTTCCTCCATAATGAAAATAAGGAAATTGTTGGGAACAGGTGTTTGACTTAGGTCAAACCTTGGTTTTGAAATTAACAATGAAATAGAATT
The DNA here is from genome assembly GCF_030272615.1 of Cryptomeria japonica. Lineage (NCBI taxonomy): Eukaryota > Viridiplantae > Streptophyta > Pinopsida > Cupressales > Cupressaceae > Cryptomeria > Cryptomeria japonica. The sequence continues at coordinate 285,509,922 of NC_081411.1, forward strand.
GAAATGTAAATGAAGTACTGCAGTAAAATGCTTTCCTTTTGAGGGAAAGGCTAAAAATGTTTGAAAACCTAATGATATACCTTTAATGAAGTTGTGTTTGTCTTCACAAGGAATTAGAGTTTCATGTTGTAATGGGGTGAAAAATTAGGTTTTCCACCACAAGATGTTGTAAAACCACTATTTTTTACTTAGGGACCAATCACATTAGGGAAATGTAGGAATTTGATAGATCTAAAAAAAATAGATCTAGAATCTGATCAGGTTCTAGGGGTTTTGATGCCTCTTATATCCCTTAATTTGAATTGAATTGTTGAAGATGTTGAAATTAGGGTAAAATATGTTGGAATTAAAGTAAAAATGTGCAAACGGTGAGCTACAGTCTCTGGATCGAGCCATGAACCTAGATCTAAGCAATATAAATGGATTCAAATCTGTTTGCAAAAGAGGTTCCCAGTTTTTTAGGATTGGGATGGTGGTCGCCCTGGTCCTCCACACTTTTCATACTCCAATAGGGGATCTCTTCATCTCTATAAATAATGCCAATTCTGAAGATTGTGGCTACATACCTGTATACACCTAAAAATGGTCTGAAGATAATTAATTGAATAGGCAATTATTTAATTAATCCTCCTTCCCAATTTAATTGAATTCACTAGCAATTTGATTAAATTCTCCCACTCATCTACTTATTAATAAATCTAAGGATTTATTTAATTGGTTCATTTCAATAGTCCCCTTTGATTAATTAATTCAAATTAATTAATTCTCCCCAATGAAATTCATTTCTTCTAATCTCCTAATTAATTAAACCAAATCAATTTATGAGTTGTTGAAAGTTAATTAACCTTTTTCTATAATTTGAATTTTTTAATTCAAATTCCCCACATGCCTCCTAACTTCTAACCACCCAACCTAACCACTCATAAACCTAACCCATTCCATCTAACTTTGGGTTTAACTAACCCTATTTTAGCTTGCACATCCTAACCTCCTTATCCTAACCTCCTATGGTGTGGATACTCTCCCCTTGAGACACATGACATTTTGGGTCACATGTCTCCTCTCTTGTACACTTACCCTCTCATGAGCAAGGCTCCCTTGACACTTGTCACCACAGAGATGACAAGTGTCTCTTCCTCCAACCTCTTCTCCAACCTCCTCCAATTTTACCCTTGATATCTTCAAATTCAATCTTGACCGTTGATTCCCACCACCTCACCCCTGGCCTTAGAAATCCTATAAATATCCCCCATGTTGGAGCACAAATCATCCCATCTCATTTGCATCTTAGGTATTGTTACTATAGGCATATTCATCATAGAATATCATTTGAGCACTATTATTATAGGCAATTGCATCTTAGATCTAGCTTACTTTGATTATTTTCTAGCATAATTGTTGAATCATGTAGCTTAATCAATCTCTTTTCTAGCTTAATTGCATCATTATTATTTCAAATCCTCCATCTAGGAGTAGTCAAGTCACTGGAATTTGCTTATCTAGTTCTGAGAGCATATCCACATTCGCATCTCATAGGAGGCGATAGATCGCTTTGTCATGGTTTTATATTTCTTTGCTTTAAATTTACTAACCATGCTTGTAATGATCTATTGAGTGTTTGTGTTACAGTTGTAGGTATCATACTTCACAACCATGATAGTACCTACTTCCTACACATAGAAAGAAGTGGAAATAGGTTGGAAATAGGGGCTGACTAAGTCAAACCCTGGTTTAGGAATTGACCTTGAATGAAATATTGCAAATACTAAATAAAGAATGGAAATATATACCTCAAATATGCAATGATTGATAATGATTCTTTGCTTCTTGAATGAAATCACATATGTTATTTGAAATTGCATGAACATGACAAAACCCTAATCACACACATATGCTTGCATACAAATGATGTAATTTGTCTCCACAATTGATGAATGAAGAATATGCAGCATTGAAAATCTATGAAAATTCTTGATGATGAACACTTCAAAGTTTTAATTCTTTAGGTCGAATGCTTGGATAATTCTTATGCTTGTTATGAAATTAAGTTGTTCAAATATCTTTATATTTGAGATCTTAGCTCAAATGACTGATTAGGCTAACTCCCAATGGTCATATTGAGCCACCAATTTATTTTCCCACTAGAGAAGTAGGTCTCACCCCCTCCTTGAAAATTGGGCCCCAAAGATGGGGACCAAGGTGCTAGAGCACCTCGGTCCTCCTCAATTAAGGACTAGATTTTGGGCCAAGGGAGGAGGACATCTCTTCAGGGAATCACTTGGTAGGTGTATTAAGCATAAAAACTATATTCTAGGCATTGAATGAACTTGGATAGGAGATTATATGGAAACATGCTAAAGTAGGGGCACAACATGAGGTAAAAATTGGCCTGGTGATAATTTACAACACTATATTTATCCCCCACTTTAATAGGACTATGGACCTATGCAAATACTCACAGTAAAGTAGATGAAAGAGAGATAAAGGAGAGGAGCAATGAGGAGAACAATCACAAGGAGTATAAGACATCACTAATTTGGAGGAACTAAGCCCCCAATAATAGGATCTTAACTCATATATATGCATGCAAGGGCACACAAAACAAGACAAAAATGAAAAACATAGGAAAAACAAAGACAAAGACAAAAGGGAAAAAGAAACACAACAAGAAAAATAAAGACCAAAAACAAGACCACAAGTCAACTAGCCGAAGAGACCTCAATATCAAAATGTCTCAACCATTAATAACATTCTTGAAAAATTGCATCTAAAGAACACGAGCGGTCACATAAAAGAGAAAATCATGCATCATCCATGAACTATGAATAGCTAAGCGATGATCCCATGAGAAGAGAAGAGAGGGGGCATGGATACACCCTATATTTGTTTTTCTAGGTGATCCATGAAAAGAGTAATGAGAGAAGACATGGATAAACACTCTAGATGTGTTTTTCTCAGTGATCCATGTTGGGGAGGAGAGTAGGAATAGTCTAGATATTTTTTCTAGTTCCACTCATCCTTGTGTGTGTCTACAAGTGATGTCTAGTTTCAAGTATATATCACCCCGTATAAGAGTTTTTTTACTCTAGTTTCAAGTGTGCATCAACCTATTTAAGACATATAATGCAAATGAAAATGCTAATGGGCCAATGTCTTGTTTTGGGAACATCTCGTATACGAGTTTTTTTTCTCTTGTTTCAAGAATGTGTAACCTCGTATAGGACAGATACATGTCTGGCTTTGAGGACATTGTGTAGGCAATTGACCCTCATCCGAGATCATGGTGTTGTCATTGATGGAAACACAATCATTTTGGTTGGATACTTATCTGATACTCAATGGTATTTAAGGTTTAACATTCGACATTCAAGGAAACTGACAAACTAGGAACTGGTATTTGGAGGCTGACATAGGAGATTGATCCAACAAAGGATAAAGTGGAAATGGTCACATAGATTAATGTTTTTATTCTTGTCTAGGACGACATATAATTAATTTTTAATATGATTGTAAGCCAACATAAGGCATTTATGTTTATGTATGTAAAGGGTATATAAGTCAGTCTGGGTAGGTCATTTTGGATAGATAGGTGTTATAGGTTATGTGATGTTATGCGAGCAAGATCTTGATCAACAGAATACAAATGTAATGATCTATTGTTGGTCTTGGTTGATTGTCAAGAGGATTGGGAAGAAAACAAGGTTACTTGTAAGGAAGGGGATAGTGATAACTGGTACAGACAGAGCTTAAACTAGAACTAATCTAGCATATCAGATGCACACTCAGAATTCAAAATTTTATTTGTAATTTAGTATTTCATACTCGTTGTTAGTGAGGTTCCTTTGTGATGAGAAGTGTGCTCTAGGAAGTGTGCCTTCCTACATGTGCAGGCCCCTCTTGTAATATTTATTCATTTGGCCAATGGATAGATATTGCGGGTCACCAATCCCACCGTGGTTTTTCCTCTTTGAAGTTTTCCATGTGTAAATCTATGTGTTATGGTGTTGATTCTTGTGGTTGCGTCGTTATTACTTCTTGTTATTTTCTTTTATGTTTACTCGTTAATAAGTGGATCTAATAAAAAGGATAAAAATACTCCAACCAACAGAACACTAATTCACCCCCCCTCTCAATGTTCTTGGATTCCAATAATTGGTATCAGAGCCTGGTGCCTCAGAATAAGCCTAACAACTTGAGGGAGATCTTGAATCTAGAATCTAAGGCGGTGAGCATAGAGAAAGAACTTGAAGTAGCACTTGAAGACTATGATGTTGAAAGATTGAAGAACATGAAGTTGCAAGATGAGTTGAATTCTACAAAGGAATTCATCCTTACCTTGCAAGAGAGGTTGTCATCTTCCCAAGTCAAAAGAAGGAACTCTTATAAAGTTAGGATGATGAAGAGAATAATGCCTTTAAGGAACTATGTTAGAAGCTAAGTCAAGAGAATGGTTTCATGAAGAATGAAATGCAAGCCCTAACCATGGGAATGTCTAAGAAGATTGAAGACTGGAAGAAGAATGAAGAAAATATTACCAAATCTCTGAAAGACAGATATGAAGAATGCATTAGGTTGGTGCATGAGAATGATGTGTTGAAAACTGAATTGGTGCAATCTCAAAACAATGAGCAAGAGTTGGAAAGAATGATGATAGTCCTAAGAGGAGATCTGGATGTTGCAAATGAATACAAAGACAAGTTTAAGACCAGTTCTACAAAGCTTGATGAATTATTGAAAGAAAAAAGGTGCAATGGAGACACTAGAGGTCTTGGATTTGAGCATGGAGAAATCTTTAGTACAACAAATCAGGATGCATCATTAGGTCAAGAGAACAATCAGGAGAATCCACCAGTCAATTGGAATTAGAGATCACCGGTAAGGCTACCCAATGCACATAAATTTAATGGTAGATTCTTTGTTTACAACAAGTTTGGTCATATGGCAAGTCAATGAAGAAATAGAGTGAATTAGAATAACAATTCATTTATCGATCAGTGTTCCAATTGTAAAAAGTATGGTCAGAGGACAATTGATTGTAGAATGAATGTGAGATGTCATGTATGTGGAAAGTGTAGACATATGGCTAATCAATGCAGGTCAAGGAATGATCAAAGATATATAAAGGCAATTCAGTTGAACAATGTCACTTGATATTCATGCAACAAAATAGGACATAATACTAAAATTTATAGAAGCAAGAACCTACTGGCAGGAAATGATGAGAAGGGAAAGCAAAAGGTTGATGATATCTAGAAAGAGCATGAGAAGAAATGGATTAGAAAGTCTGAAGATCAATCGACAGAGGCAAATACCCCAATTACTCAACTAGCAGAGCATAATGTTCCTACACCAATAGGAAACTCATCCAGTAACTAAGGCATTAGCCTTAGGGGGTGACAAAATGATGATAGATCTTGTATTACCCCCGGTAGTGGTCTGAAAGCTTGTTTCAAACTTTGGAGAAGGTAGATTGAAGGTTAACCCACACTGAAATAATGGATCAAGGATCCAATATGATATGCCGACATGCATTTATGTCAAAAAGTGAATAGGGTTTTGCAGAATAAAAAGGAAAAGTTACTTCATTTGTTATCACACAACACTTAGAGAAAAGAAGAGCGAAGTAGAGTGAGTTTAAGGCGACCTAAGGCAATTAAGAGCATTTTCAAGCAAATTCCAGTGCATTCAAAGTGGATTTTCAAGGGTTTTCACCGGTGAAGTTTGTAAGGTATTCTCTCGGTTTTCAAGATATCTTTTCACAATCTCAATGGATTCTGGATCTGCTCCCACTCTAGTAGATGTGGCAACACCTATTTTGGTCAACATCAAGGATCGTCCATACCCAATTTTCAAGAAGTATCCCAAGATTGCTAAGGTTGATGATTCGATAGGTGCATTTTCTAGGGTTCCCGACGGCATACTCTATGTTGAGGATGTCAAGGCATATATTTATTGCACCTTGGAGGAACTAGGGACATCAGAGATTAAGACAATGTATATGACTACACTATTGGATAAGGATGGCATGATTAAATTGGAATTCAAAAATTTGAAGGATCAAGGTTTCACTGATATTTTTGGAGATGCCAGAGTTTGAAGATGAAATAATCCAATAAGTGTTGAGCCATGTCCATGGAGAATTCATGTGGCTAGACTGACCTTAGAATATCATTGAGGAGGCTCTTCGTGCAATCACCGATTTTCCCTAGATTGGACAAACACCAGGAAAGAAGAAAATTTCAAACAACAAGGTCAACAAATTAACTGGTGCTACTTTCAACAACTGGTCAATGAGAATAAGCACTATCCGAGACAATGATGCACAATTTGCCAATATGATCATTGGGTACAAGGTAACTCAATCCAATCAGCTGAATTCAGTTTCTAGCTCTTGTATATACCATGCTCATAAAATGATTAAGGAAAATGAAAAGTATGATCTGTGCCAATGGATGTGTGATGAGTTGATTTTGAATCTTGGTAAAATCAAGGGAGAAAAGAAAGGAGTTTTCTAGTATGGGAATTTTATTGTTTGTTTTATTCTATTCTTTTTGAATGAGACCCCAGGATCCAGTAAAAGGCACTAGACCTTTGACATACTGATATGAAAGAAAATAAAGGATGCCCTAAGAAATCTGGGACAAGACAGGGAATCAATTGTATGGGGTTATTTCAAAGCTTTTCAAAAAGCCATGAAATAGAGATATCAAGTGCCTAAATATATTGTAGATAAACATTCCACTGAAATTTGTTTTATGGTTAAGAAGGATGAAACCCTCATAGATGTTGTTCAACCAAGAACAATATGGGTAACTGAAATGGGTTATGAAGTAGATGCAAAAAGTTTGGATTTGTATGCAACAATGCTTTTGGATGCTCTGGTAGATGAATCAGAGAATGCCTTTGGACCAACATAACAAAAGGAATTGGAGGTGCAAATAGGCTTCAAAAAGAAGAAGAGGGAAGGACAAATTAAGAAGGTTGGACAGGCTCGGGAGAAAATGTCTAGTGAAATTAAACAGATTATCGGATTAGCAGAGTCATCTTCTCCAGCAGTAGCAATCGACAAAGGTGTACTAAAAAGGAAGAAACCTGAAACATTCATTTCCCTAGTTGCTTCCGGATTAGAAACAGAAGATGAAACCTCAAAAATTCCCAAAACATACATAAGGATCCAAAGAAAAAAGCCTGGGGAACCAAAGCAGAAAACCAAGGAAACCCTTCTGACAACCAAGAAGAAAATTTTGAAGGAAAGGAAACCAACAAAGAAGAAGAAACTGGCAAAGGACACTATTCCATCATCTAGGGAGGGTAACAAATCAGAATTGGACAAAGCTTTGGAATTCGGTAAAAGTATAAAGGTTATCCCTCCTCTTTCTGTTGCTGAATTAATTAATTAAATTACCAAGGATGGAATTTTGAGTAACATACAACATTATTATGTACATATGGATGATAAGGAACAAAAGGAGATTGAGGACATATGGATGATAAGGAACAAAAGGAGATTGAGGAAGCAATTTTGTTATATATATATATATATATATATATATATATATATATATATATATATATATATATATATATATATATATATATATATATATATATATATATATATATATATATATATATATGATAGCCCTTTTAGAGATAGAAAAACAAATTCCGACAGAGCTATATCATAAATTGGATGCTAGAAGATTGTCTGCTATTGAGAAGGATAAGCACATTAAGGTTCAAGAATTGTTAACTATTTGTGGTGGTATTACTGAAGGTGAGATGCAGTAGTGTCTTGATTTTGCAAATAAAACAATTTTCCAGAGTAGACTCCGACATGTTAGTTTAATGGTGGGTAGAGTAAATGAAATAGTTAAGGAGACCTGTGAGGCATGGGTAAAATTCTTTATTGATAAACCAGATTTCTTTACATCATCATTAGTCCCTCCCAAGTCTGACATTCCAGACATCCCAGTTGATGCTAAGGGAAAGGGTATATTAAGTGAATCCCCACCGGTTTTAGAACAAAAAATAACTGAGGACATTCCTCTGGTTGAACCAATTGTACAGGATGTTGAGGTAGGTTTACTAACAATTGAAGTTGTATAGGTTGAGCAGGTCACATCGGATCGACTCATTTCAAATATAAAGGTTATTGATGTTGAGGGAGTTAATAAACACATTAAGGATATTAAACCTCTGGAAATAAGTGTACATATGAAAGAGGTAAAGGTAGAGAAAGTTACTACACCAAGTGGCAAAGCCACCAGTGCAAGTCAACAGGTTGAAGATACCGGCAAAATTTTGGATAGTCGTTCATTGTTGGCACTTGATAGTTCTAATCAAGAATATTTTGGGAAGAAGAGCATTGAGCAGTTGAGAAGCTTGTAATTAATGATGGTAGCTTCACAGAGGATTTTAAAGAAGGTATCCAAAGAGAAACAAGTTATAGTGCAAGCTATACCGATCTTGCAACAGCTAGTTTTGGGATGCACTGGTAGCTAGCCCCTTCAGTAAGCTTAAAGGTTTGACTGAACACATTGCAAATGAGTTCCAAACTCTTCAACAAGTGTCAAACCGACAGCTAGTGGAGAGATAAAATGAAACTAGTGTTAGGATTCCCAAAGGTTCTGAGAGGGGGGGGCGTGAATCAGTATCTAACCGGTTAATAATTTTACTTGATTTAAAACATGAAAAGCATGTTAAACTATGTACTAGTAACCAAGAAATAATGCAGTAAACAAGCTTAACAGTAACCACATGAGAAGCAAACCATAACATAGTATTTTAACGAGGAAACTCAGTGTGGGAAAAACCTCGGTGGGATTTGTGACCCACAATATTCGCTTACTAGCCAATAAGGGAATATTACTCTTACAATAGGGGCCTACACATGCAGGAAGGCCAAGTGCCTAGAGCTCACTGCTCAATTTTAGAAGAAGTCACACTGACTTACAAAAATGGATTATATTAATCCAATGTCTTGTATTGCTTCAAATTAGCATCTGCTATGCCAGATCTAGTACCAGTTTAAGCTCTGCTACATACATAAACCCTTAACCTATAATTCACATATTAGGTTTGCATATCTCGCATCCTATCACACACCTTTTCTATTACAAAATAATATCATACATATATGAGTCATATTACAACTCGCCATGTCGACTTACAATGATTTTACAATTAATTACAAAATACTTTATAAATAAAATTCCTATTGGCCAGGATGCCAGTATCTTTCCTTTCACTGTCGGTGTTCTATGTGCCGGTGTAGAGTTTGTCGTTGCCAGTGCCGGTATTATGTCTTTCCATTATCATATGATTGCAAGGTTTCCATCAATGACAAAACCTTCAATCACCTACAATTTCTCATTGGAGTGTGCATTCACCAACAATCTCCCCCTTTGGCATTGATGGCAACACTCATGAGAAAAATGTCCAAAATGATATCCAAAAATAGTCTGCCAAATTGTCTTTCCAAAAACTGTATGCTCCCCCTGAGCAGATGATGTCCTTTTACCGATCATTTTTTCTCATCCCACTACTCCCCCTTTGACATCAATGACAAAGGTTGTCATTCACTGTCAGTGGAGTCCTGCCTGAATTCTTGTAACCGGTGGGTTACAATCTAAAAGATATCCGTCAAAACTAAATTTATGCCATTGCTGAATGTTTGGAAGTCTTTTATTGCCTCTTGCATTCTCTGCATTATACTGGTGAGTATATGCATTTTCTCTTCTGGTGTCTTCAGTCCAGGAACCAGAGCCTCATATATTTCATTTCTCAAAGAAATAAGATACTCTAGTCTTGGACTAAGTCTGCATTTTAAATCCTTTGCCTTGTCCTTTATTCCCTGTTTTTCATCCAATTTCTTGATTTTCTCTTCCTACTCTGCAATTTTTCTTCTCTAACTCCAAAAATGAATCTGATGCTCCAATTAGATTGTCAGCAATATTATTTATCTTCTCTTGTATTTTGTTGATCTCCTTGTCAAGATCCTCTATTAGGACATTTGTTTTGCAAGTATCCCTATACAGTTTCTTGAAGTCATAGATTATTTCTCCAAGTTTCGGTAAGAGGGTGTCCATTTCTTCCTTATTCTTCTTAACAATTTCCTCAAAGAATTTCTCTTTTTCCTTTATCAATCTCTTCTTAAATGTATCCTCATTCAATTTATCAATAGTTACAAGGTTGTCGGTGATTAACTTAGACAATGTGTCTAGTTGACCTAAAGAATCTTTATTCTCAACACTGCACTTTGGTGCTATGAATTTAAGAATTGGTATGGTGTTATCAATAGCCTTATAGGCTTGTGCATTGCATTCCGTGATCTTATTTATTGAATCTAACAAGACCTCAGTTACATTAGTAGGCCTGAATTCTATCATAGCTTTACCAAATGTTTGTCCAACAGTTTTTATAATAGCCATGCTACTGGTTGTAGTTATTTCCTTGCTTTATTTGACCTCTGGTAGGTCAGACTGAGTTTCCATTTCCATAAAAAAAAAATTTGGCTTTTGAGATTGGTCGGGTGGCACTGTCTCTATCTGTACCTGTGCTTCAACCTGTACCGGTTTGGATTTCTCCAAATGTGTTTCAGACGCTTTCTCTGAGCTTTCAGTTGTCGGTTCCTCAGTTTGTGTCTCTGAACTTTCCTTAGCTGGTTCTTCAGATGTTTTGATTACCGGTTTCTTAGTAGTGTCCTCTACCAGTTGCTCTGCCTGTGAAGATTTTTCTATGTTTAACTCAACCTCTGTAGCTAGTGACTCAGTGGTCACATCTTTTTCCTTATCCTCAGTGGTCTCCCTATGAACCATGACATTAACTTCCTGAGTATCTACATTTACAGTATACAGAATTTCTTATTCAGGGTTTGTATCTTCTACCGGAGTCTCCATACTCTCAATGGCCGGTTGATTTGCAGTAGTGTCTACCGGTGAGTATATGAAGGAGGAGGGGGCATATTGTTGGTTTTTTTTAAACTTTGTGGTCCACCTACCTTTCCTTTACCCTTGTCTCTGTCCTTTTGATATACTCTGATAGTTTTAGGTCTGAGTAATTCTTCCTCTTTTTATTTCTCCATAAAGAAAACATCCCATCCATCAGTTATTTCCTCAGAAACTTCAGTTACTCTGCCAGCCATTAGTGCTACATGCCGGTGAGAAGTAGATAATACTGTCCGATTGGCCTCACTGATTAATTTGTCTATTTCATCAGGTGAGTTAATTGGATGCACTGCCAGTATTTTTTCAATTTTAATCTTTTTTATCTAGTTCAACAATAGATAATCTTCTAGCTTCTAATCTCCTATACAAGTCATTTGGAATTTCATCAACAATTTGCATCAAAAATTTCTTGTATATATCTAAGTGTAGAATTACACCGTTCTCTATGCTTTCCTTATCATCAACTGATAGTATATTGTACATTTTATTAATATTCTTCAGCTTACCATCCTCTTTAATTTCGCTAAGAAGTTTGTCAATGGGGGAAATAGTTTGTTTCACCTTCTTCTTAGGAGTCATCTTCTTTGTCGGAGGCCTTACTTCCTATTTCTTATGTCTTGTCCTTTTTGGTGTAGGAGAAGGTGCCAATGAAGGTTTTCTTTTCCTCTCAACTCTCTTGAATACAACAGGTATGTCACTTTCTGAAGAAGTTCCAACTGGTGAAAGGTGAGTTTCCAGTTGAAGTCCTTCCAACTCACTCTCAGTTATATCGGTTTGTTTTATCACATCTTCCTTGATTGCCTTTGCCTGTCGAGTTCCTTTTATAACCTTTGCTTCTACTTTCTTAACTCTTTTCCTTGATTGTATAGTGCTCTCAATTGTTTTTGCACTACCAAATACCTTCTCTTTCGGTTCCTTAGGAGCTTCAAGGAGGGCTTTTGCATAAGTTTCTATTATGTTATCATTTGTTTCATAGCCCATTTTAGTTACCCAGATGGTTCTAGGGATAACTGCCTCCATCCAAATTTCATCTTTCTTTATCGTGAAACAAATTTCTTTTTGATACTTATCCACAATAGCTTGTGACAACCTTACTCTGTTCTTCATTCGAGCTTTAAATGCTTGAAAATGCTCATTTATGTTTTTCTCCCTGTTCTCTCCCATATTGTTCAATAGCTCTGATAGTTGTTTTCCTACCGATATATCAAATCCAAAATCACTAGCACCAATACCGGGTACTTATTTGGTTATGTATAGCATCAGACAAACAAGTAAGTTTCCAAATTTGAATGTCCCCTTTTTGTCTCTTTTGATTTTACCCAAATTGTCTATCAACTCATCTTTGATCCATTCCCATATGTCTATCCTTGCATTATCATTTACCATATCATAGACACTCTTAATACATAGGCTAGAAACTGAGTTTAACCTATTTGCATGTGTGGCCTTATAACCTAAGATCATACTGATAAATTTGATATTTGTATCCTTCACATCATTTACCCTTAGAGATCTTTTATCAAATGTTGCACCGGTTAGGTTTGTCACTAAGTCATTTGAGACCTTCTTAGTTTTGTCAAGTTTGTTGCTGGTGGAGGGTAACCCTGTTACAGCTTTTACTGCTTCTTTTGTAATTTTGTGAATAGAGTCTAACCAGAAGAATTCACCATGTACTCTACTTAACACAATCCTTATGATATCCTTGGGGAAATCCGGGTACTAAGTATTTCAGTGAAACCTAGGGTTTCTACTATCTTATGTTCAGGTTTGACATTTCCAGATTCATCACAGATTACAGTCTCAAACATATTTTTAATTTCATCATTACCTAGTTCATCAATATGACAATATATATACATTCTAGGGTCTTCAGCATATACTACTTTAGGGATTTGAGAGAATGCACCTATGCTATCATCTTTCTTAGCAATTTCGGGAACTATCTGAAAAATGGGTCTAGGTCGCTTAACAACTTCAACAACAGTAGGGTTTGGAATAAATTCAAGAGTGGATGAAGATGCCATAGCTATAAATACCTCAATCTGCCTTAAGGATGAATGCTTTGATGGATTGCTTCACTTCTTTGCTTGGAGTACCTTCGCTCAGAAATTTTTGCGCTCTTCGAAGATTTGAATGCTTGGTGAATGAAAAAAGGAGCCAAAACACTTGCTTTATAATGTTATTTTTGCCAACTACCACATTTAATGCTTGTCGGTTAAGTCACAACTTAAGTCATCTGCCGGTATAGAAGTAATGTCAACTTCTCACCATCAACCGAGGGAATAATAGCATGTTTTTCATTTAGTTGCTAAACCCCCAAAGGATTTTTCTTCAGTTAGATGAGGAGTCTCCTGTCGGTGGAGTGTTACTCTGTTCTGCCGGTGGAGGAGTAATCACATCAACATTCTGATCTAACTTTCTGATCCATTGTTTTGAGAATTCTTGCTTTACCTCTTCAACCTTTTCTTTACCTTTCAAACTAGGACCTTTGTTATTTGTCGGTGATGCCTTATTTCTACAGAATTTAGCAATATGTCCAATCTTGTTACAGGCATAACAAGTCACATTGTTCTTCTGAATAGCTTTTCCATATCCTATGTCGGTATGTGTTCTGCATTGATTAGATAAGTGCCCAAATCTTCCACAAACATAACATCTCACATTCATTCTGCAATTTTCTAAATTATGACCAACTTTGTTGCATTTAGAACATTGACTAGTGGGTGTATTAGTGTTCTAATAATTTCTAGATCTACACTGATTTTCTCTATGACCATACTTGTTACAGTTAAAGCATTTGCCATTAAACTTGTAAGCAGTAGGTTGTCTTACCAGTTTTCTATGATCATGATTGTTTGCAGTACCGGAGCTTTCACCAACTTCAAATCCAAGGCCATTTGTATCACCATTAGGTTCTTGATTCTTCAGCATGTCACCAAGTTCTTCTGAACTTTTCTTGAATTTATCCTTGTGATGATTTGTAGCAGTCAGTTCACTCTCCAATATTCCTTTCTGTCTTATGAGTTCAGTTTTGTCATTTTGTGTGTGCATTAGATCTGTCTTCAACATATCATTTTTCATGACTAAGTCTTGTGTTTTCATTTCCAGCATCATTTAGTCTTCTAACCAAGTCTTCTTCATTCTTCTTTCTATCTTCAATTTCCTTACAAAATCTCATAGTCATATCTTGCATCTCATTTTGTGTTGTACTGATCTCTTGTCTTAGCTTGTTTACCAAATCATTAAGAGTTTCCTTTTCATCATTCTCATTTTGCATCTTTTCACAAAGTTCTCTTCTCTTATTTCTTGCAATGGTAAGATTTTCTTGAAGTGCTTGAATGATATCCTGAGCAGCCTTTAGATCATCTTCAAGTTTGATATTCTTCACCTTTTCTGCATCATAGTCTGAAAGAGCTATTTCCAATTGTTTTCTCAAGTTTTCCATCTCTACCGATGACAAGATTTTCCTCAAGCTATTAGGCTTCTAAAAATAGAGGACCAAGCTCTGATACCAATTGTTAGGATTCCCAAAGATATTGAGAGGGGGGGTTGAATCAGTATCTAACCGGTTAATAATTTTACTTGATTTAAAACATGAAAAGCATGTTAAAACTGTGTACCGGTAAACAAGAAATAATGCAGTAAACAAGCTTAACAATAACCACATGAGAAGCACACCATAACACAGTATTTTAACGAGGAAACCTAGTGTGGGAAAAACCTGGGTGGGATTTGTGACCCACAATATTTGCTTACTGTCCAATAAGGGAATATTACTCTTACAATAGGGGCCTGCACATGCAGGAAGGCCAAGTGCCTAGAGCTCACTGCTCAATTTCAGAAGAAGTCACACTGACTTACAAAAATGGATTATATTAATCCAATGTCTTGTACTACTTCAAATTAGCATCTGCTATGCCAGATCTAGTGCTGATTTAAGCTCTGCTACATACATAAACCCTTAACCTATAATTTGCATATTAGGTCTGCATATCTCACATCCTATCACACACCTTTCCTATTACAAAATGATCTCATACATATATGAGTCATATTACAACTTGCCATGTCGGCTTACAATGATTTTACAATTAATTACAAAATACTTTATAAATAAAATTCCTGTCGGCCAGGATGTCGGTATCTTTCCTTTCACTACCGGTGTTCTGTGTGTCAGTGTAGAGTTTGTTGTTGCCGGTGCCGGTATTCTGTCTTCTCGGTATCATATGATTGCAAGGTTGCCATCAATGACAAAACCTTCAATCACCTACAATTTCTCATTGGAGTGTGCATTTGCTAACAACTAGGAAGGTCACCTATGATAATATGATCACATCAAACAAGGCTAAGATGATAGAAAAATTGATAAGGATTGATGAAGCTCTTCATTAATGCAACAGTATTTACCGATCTTTCACTAACACAACAAAATTAACAGCATCTTGCAAACAATATTTACCAATCTTTCACTAACACAAAAAAATAAAAGTGGATAAGGTCCGGTTGGAGCATCTTGCAAACAATTTTGATGGCACTCAGTCATTGACCAGCGCTATTGATGGTCAAATTTTTCTTATAGAATCAGATATATCATCCTTGGAGAAGGATATGGATAGGTTAATCCGGTGGGCCAAGGAATGGGAAGCTTAGTAAGTCCTTGGTTAAACACTTTGTTACTTTATAAGCAAGAATGTATAAAATAGATGAATAAACCCACACTGGAAAACCTAACAAAGGAAGAATTACATTCATACATTCTTAATGGGTTTGTATCAATTTTGGCAACATTGAAAACTAGTTGGGATACATACTTAGGATTTTTGCAGAGTTCTTATCTAGATATATTCAAGTACATCTAGATCCGATAAACACTTTTTGATTTCATTCTTTCATTCATTACTATCTACCTCAGCTTTGGTATTTATGTCAAAGGGAGAGAGGTTGGATGTGAAAAATGTTAAGGGACATAAGAAATAATGTATAGCTCAAGGGGAGTAGCCTTCTAAGATCAGTTTTGGGGAGTTTGTGGACAGGAACCGGAACAACACTTCAACGATCCATTTTTCACATGAGTGTTTCCATCAACGCCAAAGGGGGAGATTGTTGGAAATTGACACTCATCCGAGATCATGGTATTTTCATGGATGACAACACACATCATTTTGGTTGGATACTTATCTAGTATTCCTTGGTATTTAAGGTTTAACAAAGGAAATAGAAAAGCGAGGGAAACCGACAAACTAGGAATCGATATTTGGAGGATGACATAGGAGATTGATTTGGCAAAGGATAAAGCAATAATGGTCACAAAGATTAATGTTTTTATTCTTGTCTAGGCTGACATATATTTAATTGGTAATATGATTTTAAACCGACATAAGGTATTTATGTTTATGTATGTAAAGGGTATATAAGTCAGTCCGACTAGGTCATTTTGGATATATAGGTGTGATAGGTTATGTGATGTTATGCGAGCGAGACCTTGATCGACAGAATGTGAATGTAATGATCTATTGTCAATCTTGGTTGATCGTCAAGAGGATTGGGAAACAAACAAGGTTACCAGTAAGGAAGGAGACAGTGATAACTGGTACAGGCAGAGCTTAAACTAGAACTCATCCAGCATATCAGATGCACACTCAGAGTTCATAATTTTTTTTTAATTTAGTATTTTATAGCTATAGTCAATGAGGTTCCTTTGTGATGAGCAGTGTGCTCTAGGCAGTGTGGCTTCCTACATGTGTAGGCCCCTCTTGTAATATTTATTAATTTGGCCAGTGGATAGATATTGTGGGTCACCAATCCCGCCATGTTTTTTTCCTCTTTGAGGTTTTCCACATATAAATCTCTCTATTATGGTGTTGATTCTTGTGGTTGCATCGTTATTACTTGTTGTTAATTTCTTTTATGTTTACCAGTTAATAAGTGGATCTAATAAAAAGGCTAAAAATACTCTAACCAACAGAACACTGATTCACCCCCCCCCCTCTTCGTGTTCTTGGATTCCAACACATCCCATGTAAGAGTTTGTTTCTTTGGTTTTAGAGAATGCACAACCCCTTTGAGACATATATCGAATGTTGCATCTGGTTTATGGTTTCAGGCACGAAGCATCTCGTATAATAGTTCGTTTCTTCTAGCTTTGAGTTTGAACACCTGGTTTTAAGACATGCAAATATATGGTACAATATGGTACAAAGAGGGAAATATGGGTACCCCTTAAGATGTCAACATAGCCCTATGTTGATGTCTTAAGGAAGATAGAGATAGGGATACCCACCTTCAACACCAAAGAGATATCCATTATGCAACAATATCCATAAATCCAAGCTAAAGAGGGAATACTCTTCAAGCAAGGATAAGATAGTTCATAAAGAGATATCTTGAAACAAGTGTAAAGAGGATCCCTGGAGGACAAGAGATCTTTTCTCAAAAGACATCTACCTCAAAAAGAAGTTTCTTCAACAAACATAACATCTTCTATCAAAAGAAGGGAAGGATAACAAGAATGCATATCTTCCCCCTATTTCTAGATGGAAGGGATTCTAGATGAAGGATGATACACTTTTGACCCAATGTAGGGAAAATTTATGATAGATTTACATTGCCAAATGAAAAAGAGGATGTACTCAATGATACACGCCTCTTGTATAAAAGATAATCCTTGAGGAAACAACCACTTCACACAAGGAATGATCTCAAATCATAATCAAATACCACTCAACAAAGAAAAATTGGATTGTTAGAAAGGATAAGAGAGAGAAATCATTTCCCCCCAAGTGTAAGGATAAGGATAACAATTAAACAACCTCTAAGGAGAGATTAGACATAATCAAATACACAATGTACTTGAATGAATATTCAATGTAAGAAAAGACATTTATATATGTAAAATGGTACTCTAAAGAAGAGGTAATCACAAAGAGAAGTAAAAAGAGAATTAGAAGAAGGATCACATACTCCATTAAGGAGAGATTAATCATAAAATATATACCATTCTATGCAAGAAAGGATATCAAAACATGAAAAATGCAACCTCCAAAAGGAATAGGCAACCCTTGGAGAAAGAGAAGGAAAAGGATAGAGATAAAAATGAATGATGTTGCTTCCCTAATATGTGTGATATATAAAAAACATCACCTATAATGACAAATATACCCCTATTAAGTTAAATAATTGTGTCATATGGTGAGGAACAACATGAATGGTGCAGGAGCACCTAGTTTTGCTTATACTCTCCATTTTTGGTATTTTTCATGCTTTAGTGTCTTGTTAGTTTTGAAATTTTTTCATAAGTTTTTTTTAGTCATTTAATAGGTGTTTTATCTCATTTTGTACTTGAGAGATCAAATTTTGCTTCTTAGAGCTTGAATTGTCAATTTTGTGCTCCTAGGCCAAAAAGGGCTAAAAAGTGAGAAATTGCCTTATAGGCCTAGAAATGGTTGGGAAAGTGTTGGAACATGTTTCATGAGTGTTTTTAATCATTCCTAAGTTTCTAGGAGTGATAGATAGGTTAGGTTGCTCAAAAATGTCATTTGGAGCAACAAAAGTTGCTTTCTTGCTTGGAAAAAATGTCATTTTTAAGACAAAATTTGTAAAAAAAACCCTCCTACAGCTGTGTGTCTATACAGGACCTCATAAATTCTTCATGGTGCTATAAATATGTCTCCCTCTTATTTTTATAGGGTTGGTAATTGTTTTTGAAGACATTCTCAATTGGAAATATCAAGAATTCTGGCTTTTTAATGGTGTTTTAACTCATTTTCTTGTGACAGTCCGTACTTGGACAGTTTCTTTTTGTAATGTACTTGTTGGAGATTTTTCTTAATGAAAATTTAAGGCATTTGATGTATTAGTTTCATCTATTAATCATTTGGAAGTTGATTGCACAAATTTGTTTCATTTTTGGCTTTTGATTGCCCTGTCAAGGGTTTGGGTCTCAAAAATGCATCAACTTGTCTAAATCCAGGTTTGGGCTCCCATGGATGGACTTAGACAAGTTTTATGGAAAATTTATAGTGTAAATAATTCACATTTTGGCCAAGGTTGTGAGAAAGAAGAGTTTTTGAGCATATGCTAGGCAAATTGGAAATGGATTTGGCTAGCAACATGAGTAAGACCAAACTTGTTTGTGCTCAAGACCAATTTGAGTGATAAAACTTGAGGAAGAGGTCTGCACTAGTTTACAATAATTTTTGGATGCAATTGGAGCTCCAAACAATGTATTTTTCATCTTGCAAGTGTGTGCTAACTCTAGCTGGCAGCAAGAATACATTTTCCAGATTTATGATAGTCAAAATTGGTCTTGGTGCAGAGATGATAACTGTTTTATTGCACCGTTGGATATTTATGAATTTTCTATATGTTTCTCTTAATAAATTTTTATAAAACTCCACTAAATTGATTGGACTATGCTTTTCTGGTTTGGAAGTTATTAATGCCTGAGTGTGTTGAAGTAGTCGTTGGCAGCAAGTGCCTAGTTTTGGGAAATTAATGCCTTTGTGAATCCAAGTTTGCTTTATGAACACATTCATACTTTGGCATCTTGTGAAAGGGCTAAAAAATATTATTGCAGGTTGATATATGCATTGTTGAAGTTTTCTATGGTGATCTAACCTTGTATAGTGCAGGAAAAATAGTGGTTTGACAGTGACAATGGTTTTCTTAATTATTTTAATGTTGTATGGAAAGTGTTTGGTGTAATGATAGTGCAGGGCAGAGTTAGAAAATAGTTCAAAGTGATGGGGTAGATATTATAAAAGATTTTGGGAGCTTGGTGTGTGGTATAAGAGTGACTTCCTTTGTAACTTGGTCGAAACCCTGCCAAACCCTATTTATTAGCCTAAAAATGTGGACAATCATTCTACAAACTTCCCAGGGGCTAAAACCATGAAAATCCTTGAGTTTACACCTTATAGACACCATCCATGTTAGTATTTGTGAATTTTGTGGTCATTGTTTCCCTATGCACGCAAAATTCACTCAATTAGCCCTCCACGAGCTAGTAGCCCTTTTTAGCCCTGTTTTCACAAGTGTTGAACCTGATTGTCCAAATGATGTATGGAACTTCCTAATTTGTCCAAAGAAGATGAAATACACACAAAGGACCTAATTAAACCAATCATGACAGTCAAGACACCATTTTGGGGTGTGGACCTATGTAGGAGGGTTTGAGTAATTTTGAGTAACTTGAGAAAAACAAACAAGAGAAATGTTGCATAACACACAATAGGGAGGTTGCTTGAGGAGAAGTGTGGGTTTTGGAGTTGGATGTTACCAAAAACTGATTGAATGCATTAGGAAAGCATAACCTTGGGTCCATTTGACAAACTAGACCAATTTAGGCTTCGTGAAGTTAAAATTGAAGAAGTCCATGATAAGGTTGGAGATTAGGGAAAAATGGTGGCCATAGAAGATGGGGTTCCCATACCTGACCTTGTTATTGAGCAAGAACCATTGTTGAAGGCTTTGAGAGCTATGAGTTGTAAAACCTTAGAAGGAGTGGCTCTTTTCAGTGAAAAGATCGATCCAGATGCTCTTATAGAATGGATTGAAGGCCTAGAAAACCATTTTGAATGTGATGGAATAAATGAAGCACAAAAGGTTAATGTAGCAAAATCAAGGTTGAGAGGGGCAACCTTAACTTGGTGGAAGTTCATCCAAGAGGAAAGGGTGAAAGAGGGTAAGCAACCAATATCCACCTGGAAAGCAATGGTAGCCAAAATTAGAGAAACCTATTTTCCTGAAGATTATGAAATCCAACAACATAAGAAAAGACAAAACTTGAGGCAAAAATATTTAGATGTTAGTAGCTACACTAAGGAGTTTCAAAAACTATGCATGATATCCAAGGTGATAGAGGACGAAAGTATAAAATTAGCAAGGTACTTGAATGGATTGAGATGGAACATACAAGAGGAGATGAGTTTGCTATGTCCACAAACAGTTCACAAGTGTTATCAACTAGAACTTAAAATGGAAGAGAAGATTAAGAAGAAGCAAGAACAAAGCAACAGAGGCAGAGGTAGAGGTAGAGATGGTAGAGGCCATAGAGGAATTTTTGGTGGAAGAGGAGATCAAAGATCCCAAGGAGAATCCAAACTTATTGAGCAAAGTGGGGATTCATATAGCAAGAGCATCTATAGAGGAAGGAGATCTAGCAACCCAGGTAGAGGTAGATCTAGTGGACCAAGAAGAGGGTCCTACTTATCCACCATGAAATGCTACAACTATCAGAAGTTGGGACACCCTTCCTACAGATGTCCAAAGAAACCCACCTCATCACAAGGAGGTGAAAGAAAAGTGAATTATGTGCAAGAAAGTGCAGCAAGCAGAAAAGCTCATGAAGTGAGCTTAACATCAAAAGATGGTGAGAGTTTGATGATGAGAAGAGTCTTGATAAAGGAACCAATCAAGGAGGAACCTATTCAAAGAAGGTCACTGTTCAGAATTAAGTGCAAGATTATGGGAAAGGTATGCAAGGTGGTCATTGATTCAGGATCCACAGATAACATAGTTTCAGAAGAAGCAGTGAGGAAACTCAAACTAGAAAGAATCCCTCACACACATCCCTATAGAGTCACATGGTTGAATAGGGAGCAACATGTTCTTGTCAATGAACAAACATGGGTAGAATCCACCATAGGAGGGTATCAAGATAAGATCTTATGTGATATTCTCCCAATGGATGCTTGCCATCTACTTCTTGGTAGACCTTGGCAATTTGACAGGAAAGCCATACACAATGGTGAAAAGAACTCCTACTCATTTCATAAAGATGGTGTTACATACAAGATTCAGTCTATAAATGAAGAGAAAGAGGGCAGTAATTCAAAGAATCAAAATATTTTAATAGTGAATGAGCAAGAGTTTATGAACACACTTGAAGAGGGTAAAGGAGTGGGATTTGCACTCATACTGACACCCAAAGAAGAAAAGAAGGAGAATAAGGTTGAGATACCACAAGAAGTGCAACAAATACTTGATAAGTATAAGTAAATCATAAGGGATGGAACACCTGCAACCTTATCACCTCCTAGAGCCATTAGCCATCAGATAGACTTCATACCAGGAGCCTTTTTGCCAAACAAAGCAGCATATAAGATGACACCTAAACAAAGAAAAGAAGTGGCAAGACAAGTGCAAGAACTCCTAGATCAAAATCTGATAAGAAAAAGCATAAGTCCTTGTGCAGTACCTGCCGTTTTAGCACCCAAGAAAGGAGGTACATGGAGATTATGCACATATTCAAGAGCCATTAATAGAATCACTATCAGGTATAGATTTCCTATTCCAAGGATTGAGGATTTGATGGATTGTTTGGGAGGTGCAAAGTATTTCATAAAAAATTGACCTCAAGAGTGGTTATCACCAAATTAGGATAAAAGAAGGTGATGAATGGAAAACAACTTTCAAAACAAATGAGGGTCTTTATGAGTGGCTAGTTAAGCCATTTGGTATTTCTAATGCCCCAAGTACATTCATGAGATTCATGAATGAATTTTTGTATTATTTCATTAGTAAATTTGTAGTGGTATACTTAGATGACATACTAATATTCAGTAAAGCTAAAGAAGAGCATTTGAAGCATCTTGAAATAGTTTTGAACAAGTTATATGATGAATAGCTGACAATCAATTTGGAAAAGTGTGATTTTATGAAACAGGAATTGGTTTATCTTGGCTTTGTGATCTCAGGTGGAAGCCATCACAAATTGGCCTACACCCAAATCACCAAGTGATGTTTGAAGTTTTCATCGCTTAGCGCAGTTCTACAGGAAGTTCATCAGAGGGTTTAGTGAGATTTGTGCACCAATGCTTGATGAAGAGGGGAAAATGGATTGGAAGGTCAAATGATCAAAACACAATGAAATAAGCATGAAAATCATAAAACATCAAAAGATCATTTTTACCTTTGCTATTTTACCTTCTCCTTCGGATTGAGCTTGATGAAGTGGATGATGAGGATGCACCCTTGATGCTCCACTTGATGTGTTGCTTGCTTGATTTGGATGTGGATTGATCTCCTTTGTGCTCAACAAGATAGATTGATGGATTGAATTTGGATTGAAAGATTAAGGATTTAGATGGATTTGAAAGAGGATTATGAAGAGAATGAGAGAAGAAATAGGCAGCATGACAATGCATGAGAAGTAGATCCTTTGTGAGGAGAATAGGCTCTAATTTATAGATTGGAGAAGGTCAATGGAGGGCCAAGATTCATTTGATTATGAAGGATTGAGATTGATTTGAGATTGAAGCCATGGATCAAGGGTGCCTTGGGAAAATAAACAGGAATATAAAATTCCTTTGGAAAAAGGGGGGAGAATTTTGAATTTCAAACTTGAGGAATTAAAAATTCCAAAATAAGGATGCATTGAGGGATTCAAAGAAATTTGAATTTCTTTGAGAGACTCAATGTTCATGTGACATGAGTGGGAATTAAAAATTGAGGGATAATGATAAGCATGATTATGAGAGATTCTAGAAGGATCAATTAGGCTAAGTGGGATTAGGAAAAGTGATTTGTAGGAATCACATGACTAGGTTAATTAATTAGAATTAATTAACTGAGTGGGTTTAGAGGAAATAATTATTGGAGGGGACTTTAGAAGAATAGGGGAATAATTAATTTATTTGATAAATTAATTATTGGACAATAGTGATAGGATTAATTAAATTAGATTTAATGGATTCTGAGAGGACTAAGGATATCAGAATTAAATTAATTAATTATGTTGATAGGCTTAAATTAATTAAATATTGATTTAATTAATTTTAGGTATCTACATTTTTCCCCTCTTTGATATAGCATCCTGAAATGATGTTATATCAAAGAAGAATAAACCATAGTGGAAGAAAAGGATAAGGACTAGTAGCATGATTGCCCCAGTCATGAGATGAAGAAAAGGATAAGGACTAGTAGCACGATGCCCCAGTCATGAGATGAGGACGAATGATGAGGAGTAAGGATGACGAGGAAGCAGTGGTATCGCCCCCTCGAGAGGACATGCAGGTTTGAAGAACACGGGTGTGCTCTCAAAAGGAATTAGAAGAATAACTGATGAAAGGATGAAGATAATGAAAGAGGGAAGTAGGATGAGTTGGAGTGTTGTGAATGAAATGAGACAAGGAAATGATAAATGGATTGGATTTCTTGTTGAGCAAGTATAGAGAGAAAACCTAGATTTTATATTGCCATGAATAGTCTACACCACTGATTATAAGAACCAGGATGATATGAAGATCCGAGGCATGGACTGATGCTCAGTCAAAGAGGAATGCCTTGCAGACAATCATGCAAATGTTGATAAACACTAATGTAGGGTTGTCGGTTCGTACAAGGAAGACATTCAAACACACCATGCCATTAAAACTATGCCCCATTATACACTAGCCAAGACATACCAAGATATAGGATGATCAAGGCAATCCTGAACAAGTATAGTCCTGGGACACAAGATGAAAAACAAAGCGAAAATCTCAAGCATGCAAACAACATGCACATGACCAACTGATATCTCTTTCCAAGAGTAGGACATGGATTTGGATAAATTGTCAAACTAGGGAAGGATGCATCCCAATGGGCAGGGTGATGGATTGATTGATGGATGACAAAAGACAAGTTGGATGCACAAGATTTGCAGATGAGAGGATTGTTGCTTGGATTTTATTAGCCGAGTATGGATGGGTGCTTGGATTAGGCACAAGTCAGTACGAGCTTAGGTAGATGGGGAAAGCTCAGTTTGATGGATTGGATAGGATTGGAAGAAGGATAAATGATTAGATAGGATGAAAAAGGGGGATGGATGATTCAATAGGATTGGATTGAGGATGGAATTATTGATTGAATTGGAAGAGGTGGAGAATGTGACTGGATGAGATAGGATTGGATTAGAAATTGGATTGGATGGGGTGGATTGGTGGATAGGATTTGATTGAATAGAACCAATGACAAGGGAGAACCAAAGATTGGTAAGAGGATGGATGAATGGAAGGAGGGAGTTATTGTTTGGATAGGAGATAGGTGGATGGAGTGGATGGATATGGATAAGATATGTAGGAATAAAGGATGGAGGGTAGGGTGATGAAGACCCAAGGACTATGCTGCAAAGGAGTGCAATGCCCCACACTAGAGGTAGTGGAATTAAGGATGCAATAATTGTGGATAAAGATGTATGAGTTTTGAAAGATAATGTGTAATGGATATGGATGGTAGAAGATTAAGGCTATTAAGGCTTGATTGTTCCAAAGCATGCATGCATATACATTGTTTTGTCTCTTATATGATCAAGATGAAAGATAGGAATTGATGATTTATTTTGATAGGATGAGGGATATGAGATGGAGGATATGGATAGGATAGGCAAGATCAAAGGTAGGATAGGATAATGGACTTAGATATGATGTAGATGGATGGGAGGATTGTGTGGATGAAGCTTGCCCCCAAGTGTAGAGTGCAAGGGGATGAGGGGATTACACATGAAGCTTGTTTGCCAAGTTTTCATCATGGTACTTACGCAAGGCGCCACAAGAAGTGGTTTTCACCATTGGATGAAATTATTTTTCTTTACTTTTTACTGATTTTATTTTTTTTGTATTTTTCTTGATTTTTTTTTTTTTTTTGAATTTTTGGAATATTTGGATGGATAAGGATGAGGATGAGTGGATATGGAAGATAATGGATGTGAGAAGGAGGAAGGGAGGACTCGAGCATCTAGTTCCATAGATGGTATCCCTTAGTATTTCTTTGAATTGGAGGTATGCTCATAGATGTTGGAAACAATAATTGGGGAGATGAAATGGATAGGGGATGGAAAATAAGGATTTGGAAAGGATTGGACTAATAGAATGGGGTTGTAAAAAATTGGTGGTGGATAATGGATGGGGTTTTGAAGAATTTGTGGAAGATAAACATTGGCACATACCTTGAAGGGTGGTGGAGTAGTGGGGGAGAGTGTTTTGATTTAGATAGAGGATAAAGTGTGTATTTTGGGAAATGACAATCCAAAATAGAAGAAGGGGATGATGGAGTTGGGATGGTGGATTTTGGGATATAAGGACCCAAAATGGATTTTGAAGATGAAGGAGTGTTAGATAGAGGACTGGAGGACTTATGAATGGATGGAGCTTTTGGATTAGCAAGTTTGGATGCCAATTTTGATTTTACTTTGGGATGCATTGCTTCTTTGGGAATCCACATAGTTTTTAATTTTTTCTTTTGGGGCCTTTGTTGCCTTTTTAATTTTTCTGTCTTTCGGATCACATTTTTTCTTTTGAGCATGTCATTTTGAGGGGACATGTTGATCTTTTGATTTTTGTGGGTTTTTAGCTTTATTATTTTTAGATTTGGCATCCAAATTGCTTCCAATAGCAATGAGATGGGTGCATGAGGATGAATGATTTAAGGATTTTATGAATGGTGGGATGGTGGAAGGAGAGTGTTGGGAGGCATCCAAGGATGTGTGCCTTTGTTGATCTTGCTTAGAGATTATTTGAGGTGATGGAGTGGTGGATGGAGGGATGTAGGGACCCAATATCGATGGAAGGGATGGAGGATTGAGCATCAAAATATAGGGGCCCAAAATGGATGGAAGGAATGAAGGGTTTAACTTTGGAACATAGGGTCCCAAAATGGATGCAGAAGATGAGGGATAATAGGATTTTGATTTGTATGAGGGAAATTTGGATTTAGGAGGAATAGAGGATGTAACAAAATCTTGAAAATTATCTTGATGATCCTTATTATTTTGGAAACAAGATGCGAGTGCATTTTGAGGGGGATGAGATGTGGAAGGAAGATTAGGATCTTTAGATGGATTGGGATCATGATATGGAGATGAAGGGATACTTTGATCTTGACTAGGGAGGGTATCATGAGATGGAGTGGGAGGGTTGATTGGATCATGAGATGGAAGAGGATCATGTGATGATAGAAGAATCATATGATCATGAGAGGAAGTGGAGGGAATGGGATCATTAGATGGAGTGGAGGTAAATACATCATGAGATGGAGAGGATTCTATGCTAGCATGCTTTGGAACAAGCTTTTGGCATGTTTGGAGTTGTGGGGATTGTGTGATGGAGGAAGATATGGAAACTTCAACTTGGGTGGATGGAGGAATGATGGTATCATGAAGTGTAGAGGATTGAGATTTGTTTTGAGGTGGAGGTGATTGGGGTGGATGGAGGGCTTGAGGACATTTGGCCACTTTTCTTTGAGGTGAGGATTTTGTCTCCTTTGCTAGCATGTCTTGGATAAGATTATGGATGATAGATTTGGAGGACGTGGACAATATGGATTTTGGAGGATTAGGATTAGATGGAGGATTGGGATTGGGATTGGGATTGGATGGAGGATTAGGATAATGGATTGGGGAATTAGGATTAATGATTGGAGGACTATGGAATAAAGGATTTGGATGGGGAGTAGAGGTAATGAATGTGTTGTGAAAGGATGGGGGTTGAGATATGGATGGGAGGGGAGATGGACGTGTACTTATTGGATTAGAGGAGTACGTGGATGAGGGATAATATAGAGATATGGATATGGAATAAGATGGATTTCCCTTGTCGAAGGTAGACGAAGGATAAGAGATATGGTATAGATTGGGATTGGGTATAATGTGTTGAGATGGGATGGATGAAGGTATGATAGGCAAGTGGGTGATCATGGGATTAACTTGGTAGGCAAGTTTGTGAATTTCCATGAGCATCTTCTCATACCAAGCTTTGAAATTTTGGGCAGTCATGTTGAGAGTGAAGGATTAGATTGGAATTGGATGAATATATTTTGGAGGGGAAATATTATGAAGATGAGGATTAGGAATTGCCTTGGAATGATGATGGATTAGATTTGATTGGATTTTGATTGGAGTGGTCCTTGGATTAGGACTTGATTGGATTTGGAGGATGAATTCGATTTGATTGAATTAGTCCTTGGATTAGGACTTGGTTTTATTGGATTGGTCCTTGGATTAGGACTTGATTGGATTTGGGTTAGATTAGATTAGATTAGATTGGATTGAATTGGATTACGTTGGATTGAATTGGATTAGGTTGGATTGAATTTGATTGGATTGGATTGGATTAGTCCTTGGATTAGGACTTGCTCTAATTGGATTGGATTTGGATTAGAACTTGATTGGATTTGGATTAGAACTTGATTGGATTTGGATTTGGATTAGATTAGATTGGTTGGATTGGATAACCAGATTAGGAAGATTGATGGATTTGATTGATTGGAATTTTGGAGATTTGATTGGACTAGAGGAAGAATGAATATTAGTTGAGGAAGGATGATTGTTTGAATGGATGAAAGTGGATTGGGGATTGGAGAATTTCTTGGATAGATAGAAATGGATTAAAGATTTGATGATGACAAGATGAAATTTGGAAAGAGGGAGGATTGATTGGTTGTGGGTGATGGACTTGGCAAGAGAAGTCAAGTAAAGAAAACACAATGGTCGAAATAAGTTAGACTCAAAAGACACTCATGCTCCTTCACAACATATCTTATGGCAAGAAAAGACAATAGTCAATGGATCCCAATTGGTTTCCCAGCTATGCTTACCTAGAGCAGACACTTAGATGCTTGACACCACTGGCTTCCCTCCACGACACTCACTTCTTCGGGGTAGCCAAACATCAGTTCCCATGAAAAATCCTCATGATGAACTTTGTGTCTCTACTAAGGGCCATAAAAATATGGGTGGCTTTGGAGGTCCGACCTCCTGCACCAATGACTAGAAGGTTTTTGGCCACTATGCACAAGGTGTTTAGTATGGCTTCCCATTAGGAGCTACCCTTCGTAGTTTCACAAGTGCAATTGAGGCCTATATCCCAACGAAGCACCAAAAACTTAGTAGTCACGCAAGCGTGATTGAGATCTCTAGGATCCTACTGAGCACCCAATGTGAGAGTGAACTCTCATAGAGCCCCAACCATTGACCCTTTCGTAGTTAATGGCTTATTTATTATTGTGAGTTGGGAACCCCAGGTTCGGGTGTACTCACTTGGGTCATTCCCCTCTTACCTTATCAAAGAGAAAGTTGGGAGGGCAGGCCCGCTAAGGGTAACACAAGCAATAAACTTAAAAAAAACCAAAGGGATCTAGAATTCTGATTGCCTAGATAGGCAAGAGCATACTCTCCTACCCTTTGAATCTTCAATACAAGATATTTTTTTCCCTAATTAGATCTAGGTGCCTAAGAAAATGATTAAAAGGACACAATGTTGTCTTGTATCTCCTTAGGCAACCTACAAGAATGATGGATTAGTAGTTTTTGTGATAATCTATCTTGGGCATTTGAAAGAAAAGAAGCTGCAAACACAAGAAGATTAGCCCAAAACAAATATTGCAAAACCATTTTTCTTATGATTTTCTAAGTAATTTCAATTTTTTTTTTGATAAAAACTGATTCTATATGCTAAAAATATGGAAATCTAAAGTTCAAAAAAAGGGTTGAATTTGCACATGTTAAAATATTTTTTGAAAATATATATGAAAAATATAAAGACAACCCATTTTATATCTCTAAATCCCCTTTCCAATGCATTTTGAATTTTCAAAATCTAACACTCGAGCAAAAAGTTATGCCCACTTTACAAAAAATAGTTTTTTCACGCACTGAACCCGTGGTGCTCGCGCTGTTTTGCAGTTGCTCGCGCTGATTTAGAGGCACTGTTTTACATTTTTTTTAATTTTTTGACTATGCGCACACGTTTTGGTGCGAGCGCAGTCACTGTTTCGCCTGCACATGCTCTATTTGACAGTTTTAATAAAAAAATTGAATTTTTTACCAAACATGCGCATTGATTCGCAGTTGGATGCGCTGATTGACCAAAAATTACAGAAAAGGCACCAGAAAATTCAAATTTTGAATCACCCATGCTGAATCAGTGAGGCAGACGCGTTGTTGTGCAGATGGATGTGCTGAATCGATAATCTGTGATCTAAAAACACTTCAAACTCACAAAAACGTTAAAAATAGGGACGTGGTTCCCACCGGGCGTGCAAGAATGGAGAGGGGAAAATGGATTGGAGGGTCAAATGATTAAAAAATAATGAAATAAGCATAAAAACCATAAAATATCAAAAGATCATTTATACCTTTTCTATTTTACCTTCTCCTTTGGATTGAACTTGATGAAGTGGATGATGAGGATGCGCCCTTGATGTTCCACTTGATGTGTTGCTTGCTTGATTTGGATGTAGATTGATCTCCTTTGTGCTCAACAAGATAGATTAATGGATTGGATTTGGATTGAAATATTAAGGATTTGGATGGATTTGAAAGAGGATTATGAAGAGAATGAGAGAAGAAATAGGCAGCATGACAATGCATGAGAAGTGGATCATTTGTGAGGAGAATAGGCTCTAATTTATAGATTGGAGAAGGCCAATGGAGGGCCAAGATTCATTTGATTAGGAAGGATTGAGATTGATTTGAGATAAAAGCCATGGATCAAGGGTGCCTTGGGAAAATAAATAGGAATATAAAATTCTTTTGGAAAAAGGGGGGAGAAATTTGAATTTCAAACTTGAGGAATTAAAAATTCCAAAATAAGGATGCATTGAGGGATTCAAAGAAATTTGAATTTCTTTGAGAGACTCAATGTTGATGTGACATGAGTGGGAATTAATAATTGAGGGATAATGATAAGCATGATTATGAGATATTCTAGAAGGATTAATTAGGCTAAGTGAAATTAGGAAAAGTGATTTGTAGGAATCACATGACTAGGTTAATTAATTAGAATTAATTAACTGAGTGGGTTTAGAGGAAATAATTATTGGAGGGGACTTTAGAAGAATAGGGGAATAATTAATTTATTTGATAAATTAATTATTGGACAATAGTGATAGGATTAATTAAATTAGATTTAATGGATTCTGAGAGGAATACGGATATCACAATTAAATTAATTAATTATGTTGATAGGCTTAAATTAATTAAATATTGATTTAATTAATTTTAGGTGGAGCTAAGGTAAAGTTTTAGTGGACAGATGCAACAAATAAGGGGTTTGAACTTTTGAAAACCAAGGTTGCTTCTCAACCAGTGCTTATACTTCCTAGTTCTGACAAGTTATTTACTATTGAATGTGATGCTAGTAATATTGCAGTAGGTGCAGTGTTGAGTCAGGATAATAGCCTTGTAGCTTTCTTTAGTGAAAAGTTGAATGATGCAAAAAAGAAGTACTCTTCCTATGATTTGGAACTTTATGTTTTAGTTCAAGCACTTAGAAAGTGGAGACATTATTTGCTTCCGAAGGAATTTGTTGTTTATACAGATAATCAAGCTTTGAGTTTACAAGATAAGTTAAATCATAGGCATGTTAAATGGGTTGAGTACTTACAATCATACACTTTTACTCTTAAGCACAAGAAAGGACAATGCAATAAAGTAACAGATGCTTTGAGTAGAAGGCTTCTAACAGTGCAGGAAGTACAGGTTCAAAGTATTGGCATAGAATGCTTCAAAGAAATGTATCCTAATGATGAAGATTTTGTAGCCATCTATAAGGTTTGCCAAGCATTTGATAATTCTTTTCATAGTGAATATGTTGATTATACTTTGCAAAATGGTTTGTTGTTTAAAGGTGGGTGGCTATGTGTTCGTAAAAGCTCAATGAGGGAGAAACTGATTCAAGAAAAGCACAATGGGTGTTTGAGTGGACATTTTGGTCTCAACAAAACATTGGAGTTGGTGCAACATTTCTATTATTGGCCTAAAATGTAGCGAGATGTTAGAAGTTATGTGGAGCAATGTATGGTTTGTCAGAAAGAAAAAGGTAATACTTCTAATGCTGGTCTTTATCAACCTCTTCCAATTCCTACAAGGCCTTGGGAATGTGTTAGCATGGATTTTGTAGTAGGCTTACCTAAGACTCAAGCTAGTTTTGATAGCATCTTTGTGATTGTGGAAAGATTTAGTAAAATGACACACTTTATTCCTTGCAAAACTACACATGATGCTAGTCATATAGCCTATTTATTTTTCAAGTGATTAGAATCCATGGTTTACCTTCTAGCATTGTTTCTGATAGAGATGTTAAGTTTCTTGGCCATTTTTGGAAGACATTGTGGAAAAGATTGGGTACTAATCTCTCTTTTGGTTCAACTTATCACCCACAGACTGATGGGCAAACTGAGGTGGTCAATAGGACTCTTGGCAACCTGTTAAGGTGCCTAACAAAGGAATATGGCCAAAGTTGGGATCAACTCATCCATCAGGCAAAATTTGCATACAATGACAGTGTTAACCAGTCAACTAGTTAGAGTCCCTTTGAGATTGTTTATGGGATGCACCCAAGGGGTGTCATGGAGTTAAGGGATCTTGGTAACATGCAACAAAAGAGTGGTACAATAGATGACATGGCTCAATCAATGAAGGAAGTTCATGAGCAAGTGAGAAAGACTCTTCAAGATACCTCACAAAAAGTGAAAGCTAGAGTGGATACATCAAAAAGGGATGTTGAATTTTTAGTTGGGGACTTTGTGATGGTGTTGGACTCAAGAGTTTACAAGAGGACTCGCCATCAAGTCTACATGGAGCATCTCATCAAGTGGAAGGATAAACCACTTCCAGAAGCCACTTGGGTACATGAGTTTGATTTCTCTAAGTCTGGAATTCCTTCTTCTTTTCTGCCTCAAGGAGTCACATGACTTCTTTGGCTTTGGGGGAGTATGGTGCAGAAGCACCTAGTTTTGCTTATACTCTCCATTTTTGGTATTTTTTCATGCTTTAGTGTCTTGTTAGTTTTGAAATGTTGTCATAGGTTTTTTTTATTCATTCAATATGTGTTTTATCTCATTTTGTGCTTGAGAGATCAAATTTTGCTTCTTAGAGCTTGAATTGTCAATTTTGTGCTCCTAAGCCAAAAAGGACTAAAAACTGAGAAATTGCCTTATAGGCCTAAAAATGGTTGGGAAAGTGTTGGAACATTTTTTTTGAGATATTTTAATCATTCCTAAGTGTCTAGGAGGGATAGATAGGTTAGGTTGCTCAAAAATGTCATTTGGAGCAACAAAAGTTGTTTTCTTGCTTGGAAAAATTGTCATTTTTAAGACAAAATTTGTAAAAGAAACCCTCCTACAACTATGTGTCCATACAGGACCTCATAAATGCTTCATGGTGCTATAAATATGTCTCCCTCTTCTTTGTATAGGGTTGTCAATTGTTTTTGAAGACATTCTCAATTGGAAATATCAAGAATTCTGGCTTTTTAATGGTGTTTTAACTCATTTTCTTGTGACAATTTGTATTTGGAGAGTTTCTTTTTGTACTATACATGTTGGAGATTTTCCTTAATGAAAATTTAAGGCATTTTATGTATTAGTTTCATCCGTTAAGCATTTGGAAGTTGATTGTACAAATTTGTTTCATTTTTGGCTTTTGACTGCCCTATCAAGGGTTTGGGTCTAAAAAATGCATCAACTTGTCTAAATCCAGGTTTGGGATCCCATGGATGGACTTAGACAAGTTTTATGGAAAATTTATAGTGTTAATACTTCACATTTTGGCCAGGGTTGTGAGAAAGAAGAGTTTATGAGCATATGCTAGGCAAATTGGAAATGGATTTGGCTAGCAACATGAGTAAGACCAAACTTGTTTGTGCTCAAGACCAATTTGATTGAGAGGCAGAGGTCTGCAATAGTTTACAATGAGTTTTGGATGCATTTGGAGCTCCAAACAATGTATTTTTCATCTTGCAAGTGTGTGTTAACTCTAGCTGGCAGCAAACATACATTTTCTAGATTTATGACAGTCAAAATTGGTCTCGATGCAGAGATGATAACTATTTATTGCACCGTTGAATCTTTATGAATTTTGTATATGTTTCTCTTAATAAATTTGTATAAAACTCCACTGAAGCGATTGGACTATGCTTTTCTGGTTTAGAAGTTATTAATGTCTGAGTGTGTTGAAGTAGTGTCTGGCAGCAAGTGCCTAGTTTTGGGAAATTAATGCCTTTGTGAATCCAAGTTTGCTTTATGAACACATTCATACTTTGGAATCTTGTGACATCGCTAAAAAATATGATTAGAGGTTGATATATTCATTTATGAAGTTTTCTATGGTGGTATAACCTTGTATAGTGCAAGAAAAATAGTGGTTTGACAGTGACAGTGGTTTTCTTAATCATTTTAATGTTGTATGGCAAGTGTTTGGTGTAATGACAGTGTAGGGAAGAGCTATAAAATAGTTCAAAGTGATGGGGAAGAGATTATAAAATAGTTTGGGAGCTTGGTGTGTGGTATAAGAGTGACTTCCTTTGTAACTTGGTTGAAACCCTCTCAAACCCTACTTATTAGCCTCAAAACGTGGACAATCATTCTACAAACTTCCCAGGGTCTAAAACCATGAAAATCCTTGAGTTTACACCTTATTGACACCATCCATGTTATAATTTGTGAATTTTGTGGTCATCGTTTCCCTATGCAAGAAAAATTCACTCAATTAGCCCTCCACGGGTTAGTAGCCCTTTTTAGCCCTGTTTTCACAAATTTTGAACCCGATTGTCCAAATGATGTATGAAACTTCCTAATTTGTCTAAAGCTATTGAAATACACACAAAGGACCTAATTAAACCAATCATAATAGGCAAGACATCATTTTGGGGTGTGGACCTATGTAGGAGGGTTTGTGTAATTTTGAGTAACTTGAGAAAAACAAACAAGAGAAATGTTGCATACCACACAATAGGGAGGTTGCTTGAGGAGAAGTGTGGGTTTTGGAGTTGGATGTTGCCAAACACTGATTGAATGCATTAGAAAAGCATAACATTGGGTCCATTTGACAAACTAGACCAATTTAGGCTTCTTGAGTGACTTCTCACTCAATCTCCCTATCAATGAAGGTGAAAAGAGTGCTGAGGTACTACTTTTTCACCAATAAAGAGAGAGAGAGAGAGAGAGAGAGAGAGAGATGAGCTAAAAGACATAAGTAAGAAAGATTATATTGTTCTGGAACAAATACCCTAAATGCTTTACACTTCCTAAGATAATGAGAACCACCATAATGAAAAAGATAATTCTTACTACCTTCTTTATGTTTATTGCTAAACTTTAGAAATGGAAAAACAACATTTGTTGTCATACTTCAGTATACAAAAGATTCTAGTGGCTAATTTCTCTTGATCATCAATAGGATTAGGTTTTGTCTTGTTTAATGTATAACGAGGATTTTTTGAAGATGTAGAATTATAATCAATGACTTTAACTATACCTATATCAATGAGTCCTTGCATTCCATTCTAAAAATCAGGACAATCATTGGCTCATGATCATTAGATTGATGATGTGAGCAAAAATGAGTTTTTGAAGAAGAAGCACCTAAAGTTAGAAGAATGATGTGTATTTTGTCTTGCAAGATGATCCTTAAAGTCTTGAATCCTATGGATCTCATCCATAGGAGAATTATGCTAATGTCCTAAACCTTTGATATTAATTCGTGTAGGAGGGTTTGTTGAATATTCAGGCAACTGAGACCAGGTTGGTGAATTAGTTGACACTTTAAAACTTTTTGAAATTTAATCACAAATCTGGAACAATTAACAAAATTAATTATAGAAAATACAACATGAAAGAATATGTGCAACACAGATCAAGACAATGAACACCAGATTTACATGGAAAACCCAAGAAGGGAAAAACGACAGAGAATGCTAATTCTCAATATAGAAACATTGGTTAAGGGGACACCAATTAAGGTGATTTTTACAAAGGATGTCCCACTACTAATATGCTCACTGTAGATGGGCTCACTACCCAAAAAGGCTCACTGTCATAGAGGCTCACTTCCTAGAGAGGCTCACTATCAAAGAGAGAAAGATAAATAGAAAATCCACCATTGAAACACAATATGCACTATTGAAACTGCTTCCAGTAACTATCTGCAACACAACTTCACACATCAACTAGACTCCTTTAATCTTGCATATCTTCAACATAAAAAAGCCACACAAACTCATCTAGATCAAACTCATATATATACTGTCTCCATAAAAATATAATCATTTAAGTCAACCAAGATAGAGATATAAAATAGGTCACAACTAATCATTCTAGTGGTGGGAAGGAATGAGAAGTAGACCACATCACAATGGGGTAAAACTACAAAGTTGTGTCACACTTTTGTAAAGGAAATTGCCAATGCTGATTCAAAATTTTAAAATGTAAC
The DNA here is from genome assembly GCF_030272615.1 of Cryptomeria japonica. Taxonomy (NCBI): domain Eukaryota; kingdom Viridiplantae; phylum Streptophyta; class Pinopsida; order Cupressales; family Cupressaceae; genus Cryptomeria; species Cryptomeria japonica. The sequence continues at coordinate 285,546,057 of NC_081411.1, forward strand.
AAAAAAAAAGTGAAATATATGTTTTTGAATTTTGAAATGATTTAAACTAATAAAATTCTTTTGTATAATTTTTATAGAAATTTTAAAAATAATTTGAATATAGTTTTGTATAAAGTAAACAAGCCAACAAGAATTATTACAAAAAATTTATAGAAATTTTAAAAATTATTTGAATATAGTTTTGAATTTAGTTGCTAATGAAATGCTGAAATTGATGTTACACAAGCCCCCACACTTTATGTAATTAATTTTACCTTTTTTTCTTCAATTCTTTTTGTGTATATTGATAAATTGAAACTTTAATGCATGGATATATTTTTTAAATTTTTTATAAATATATATTTTTCAATAAATTTGAAAAGTTGTGTGTACTAAAATATAACTCTTTCCATTTGCCACCACCTTTTTTATTCATTATTTATTCAAATTAGAAAATAATTATATCATCTTGACATAGATTCTTTTCTCTAGTGCATCATATTTTTTTCAAAAATTTTAAATAAAATTTAGTATTTTTTCTTGTCAAGATAATCAATCTTATATTTAAGTGTTGATGACCTACTTTCAATAAAAATAAAATGTAAAATATAAAAAATAACTAGAATATTAAAAGAGATATATTTTGGAATATTCATTTGTAGATCTATACAATGGTATTTTTACATTTCAAAAAAATATTATTTATAAGAGTAGGAAATGTTGAAACATCAAGTTTTTCAAATAAAAGAAATCTTTTTTTAATAATTAGACCCAAAGTGATATAAAATATACATTTAGTAGACACTTCCAATTGGAAAATTTGTGGTCCATATATAACCTATCTATAATGAATCTATATATACTATATGTTTGACAAATTATTTTTTAGTTAGAAAAACTTAAATTCACTTTTGCTAATAAGTTGGTCTAAAATGTGACACAGTATTGTGCTTTTACCCAATGCTCCTTATCGAATACAACAAAACATTACCTAAATTGCTAAAGCTAGACCTGAAACATTATCCATGCACTACATAATTGGCATTGCACAACCTCAATGTCCGGACCAAAAACCTCGAATTCCAAAACAATAAAGACCTAAAATAGAATTGAGACACATCTCCTAAAGAACCAAGACTTTCAAAAAAATCTCCACATGCCTAACAAAATCACATACATGCCATCTTCAAAAGCTGCTCAATATACCACATCCAAACCATAGGATTTGACATCAATGACAACATATAACATAATGCTAACAAGGTTTATAGGGATTCTAATTCCTTGTTCAAATTTTCCAAGTCCTCGTCCTCTAAAACCCTATTTTGATATTATGTTATAGCCACTCCTATAGGAAATTTTTAATTGAGAAGGAGGAGGAACATTATAATAAATTTCTTTAAAGTTTGTAGTGTAAGTGCGTTTAGAGAGAACAAAGGGACAAGTGGATGAAGAAGGAATTTCTTCTGGAAGATTTTACTGTCTATCATCATGCATATCCTCTTTGGTTTGTTTGGGAAGAAAGATCCTTATCATCTAAGGCCTCATCTTTGCTTAATATTGTGTGGGGAGATAGATCATGAGTGAAATGCATAATATCATCTTTTCTAAAAATGTTTTGATGACTAAGGCTCTAGGAGAATAAGGAGGATCTTGAGAGAAGGAAACACTACTATCTTGATCTTGCCCTCCTTGCGCTAAGGTATGTGTATGAGAATAAAATGGGGCCATGTTTCTCTTTAATACTTTCTCTCCATTAAAGAGATCATTGATAGGAGTATTAGATTTTTCTTCATTCACATTAAATACCCTAGGAGAGGTATAAGTATTAGGTTTGTCATTTCTAGAATTTGGATCTACAAAATCTTTTAGGTGATCTACATATGAAATACATTTTATTAACAATATCATCATAAAAAAAAGCACCATGAATGAAACCTTTGAGATATAATTGATTGAAAGGAAACAATTTAGAAATTCTAAAAGTGCAATATGCTAAAGTGATATGAATGAAAAGAAGCAATGTGAAATGAAATAATCCTTTATCCAACACATAATTATGATAGAGATAAGTGAAATGAAAAGTAATCATATGTGAAATATCAAATAAATAAGATATATTAAGTGTCATTATGAATGTTTTTAAATCAGATCTGAAAATTGATTTGACAAATTATGCAATATACAAATCAAATTAACCAAAAATAAATTAGGGTTTTTGTGAATTACACCTCTAAATTTATTAAATTTGATTAAAATAAGATCTATGAATGTAGAATTGAATTTTCGAATGTTTACAGATTTTAGATCTGAAACAATTAATCCAATTTAGACAATTCACAAGGTCAATATTAAAATTTTAAAATTAGGGTTTTTGTGATTTTAACCTCTAAATTTTTGAAATTTACTTGGAAATTAAACTTGTATTTTTAAAATTTAAAATTTAAATTGCATAACCACTTAGATCTGAGAACATAAATCAAAATTAAAGGTGTAAGATGTTCAGTTCCCCAAAATGTAATATGGTGAAAATTAGGGTTTCCGCCACAAGATGTAGTGAAACGACTAATTTTTACGTAGGGACCAATCACATTAGGGAAAGATAGGAATTTAATAGATCTAGACCAAATAGATTTAGATTCTAATTAGGTTCTAGGGGTTCTTATGCCTCTTATTTCCCTTGAGTTGAATTGAATTATTGAAGATGCTGAAATTAGGGTAAAATGTGTTGGAATTGAAGTAGAAATGTGCAAATAGTGAGCTATATAGTCATTGGATCCAGCCATGAACTTGGATTTGAGCAATATAAATAGATTCAGATTTAAACTAAGAAGGGGCTCCTTGTTTTTCAGGACATGGATGGTGGTCGCCCTAGTCCTCTACACTTTTTGCTCTCTAATGGGGGATCTCTTTGTCTTTCTAAATAATGTCGATTTTGAAGATCGTAGCTTTGTACTTGCTTCCTACACACAGAAAGAAGGGGAAATGGGTTGAAAATAAGGGTTTTTTCCTAAGTCAAACTCCGGTTTAGGAATTAACCTTGGATGAAATATTGAAAACATTGAAGTAAATAATGGAAAGATATGGCTCAGATCTACAATGACTAATAATGGCGCTTTGCTTCTTAAATTCAATCACTTATGTTGTATGAAATGGCATGAATATTGAAAAACCCTAATCACACACACATGCTTGCATATGAATAATGTAATTTTGCTCCACAATTGATGAATGAAGAATATGCAACCTTGAAGATCTTTGGAAATGCTTGATGATGAACACTTCAATGTTTGAATGCTTTAGGTTGGATGCTTGGATACATCTTATGCTTGGTATGAAATTAATTTCATAAAATTCTTTATATATGAGATCTTAGGTCAAACTACCGATTAGGCCAACCTCCAATGGTCATATTGAGCCACTAATTTATTTTTCCACTAGAGAAGTAGGTCTCACCCACTCCTTGAAAATTGGGCCCCAAAGAGGGGGACCAAGGTACTGGGTGCTTTGGTCTAGGACCAAGGCGCTAGTGCCCTAGTCCTCCTCAATTAGGGACCAGATTTTGGGCCAAGGGAGGAGGGTACCTCTCCGAGGAATCACTTGGTAGGTGTATTAAGAATAAAAACTAGAGTCTAGGCACTAAACGAACCCAGATAGGAAATGAGAGGGAAACACACTAAAGTAGGGGCACAACATAAGGCATAAATTTGCCTATGACAATTTACGATGCTACACATGTAGATAGTCTTCATAAAATATAGAACAAGAATGTCATCTCCAATGCTTGAATCTTGACTTTACTTCTGCTCCAATGCTTGATAGAAGAATCGTTGCTTTCTCACTTGAATGTAGATCTCAATTTTGTTTGATGACGAATTTAAATTATGAATTTCCTATATATATATTTAAATGAGAGGGGTAGACCTCCTTTTATACTTGCTAGTCAAAAATTAAATATAATTTCCAAAATAGGCCAACACATGGTCTAGGATCATGTTCAAACTAAGTGATTGGTATAGTGAGGCCCCAAAATGGTTCCTTTTGAGAGGACCATGGTGTTGGGCACCCTGGTCCTTGAGGACCATAGTTCCCAATGATGGTATGATGAAAGAACCAGGATCCGGTCAACTACTGTGAGGGGGAGGGTAAATTAGTAGAAAGAAAAACTGATAAACTTCACCAATTTCAAAATCAATCTCTCAAAGTAAACTTAGAACTATCAATGCAATATCACTGTCAAGCTAAACCGGTTGACTGTTACAACAGATTAACAACAAACAACTCGAAACTCACAATCATCCAAATACTTTTACTGATATAAGTAAAAATTTATTTTATGTTGTTGCCAGTTATCATGATTTATCAAAGTGGATTAAGTAGTTAAGAAAATCAACCATAGAAAACATAACCACAAAAACATTCACCACTAGACACAATATTTTTGACGTGGAACCCCAAATGGGAAAAACCATAGTGAGATGAGACTCACAAGATAACTATCGGAACTCTTCTGAAGTTCACCCTATTAGGAGCCAAGCCTATTAAAGATTTTACAGAAATTCATGTTAAGAACAGATCCTATTAGGGACCACCCGGTTAAGGGATTGACTAGAATGCCTTGTTAGAAGCAATACCCTGTGAGGAGTAACCTTTGTAAAGGATTTAGAATCCAAGATAATGGATCACCTCATTAGAGGATTTGAGTAATACCAAGCTTGTTAGAGCTTACTCGGTTAGGGGATTTAACTGTTGTAATTGTCAGAAAATAACAAGAGTTTGTTGATTTGTTTGAATAGCAATACACTTGCTTGTTCAGATCATTTTCATGCTCCTATCTTCCTTTACTCAAACTGTAGATACATCATCCGGTTTGGCAACCACACACTCAACAAAAAACTTTTCCAACTTTGAAACTAAACAACTCATCGACCTTATAAACAAATCAACTAGGTTGGTAACACAACAAAAACCTAATTCACATAGAGATTACAAACAAGTCGGTTCAAGTATGACCGTTGGATTACATAACAATCTCTACACATCATTCAAGAAAGCCTCAACCGCTCCTTGATCACCGCTTCATCGAACTTAGTAACTCATCACGCGCTTTGCATTACATGCAATATACCTGCTCATTCCCAAGACAAAAACCGTTACCTCAACGCACCAAAAACACTTTGAAATTATCTTCGTACAATATGCATACGTGTCATAATCATTACTGCTCACCATCAGATCATAATCCAATATAACTAATTCACCAAACTTAATTGGTTAGGGTTTATCAAATCAATAGGTAGGGTTTACCAGTTCAAATCTCCAATACTTAGCAATGTCGGTTCACTCCACAAACTTACCTACCGGTTACAATTTCCTTTCACTAGCTCTTCCTACCGATTACAAAACAACATTACAACAATATCATTACCGGTTAATTGACATCAATGACAACATAACATATCATTAATGCAATCTTCATGCAAATTCCAACACCCAACACCTTGGTCCTAGACATCGGGGTCCCAAGATTAAGAGGAGAAAAGTGCAAACAATGAAAATTTGAGTTTGATGACTAATGAGTAGAATCAGAGCTTCAATCGAGCATTCGGGGATAACTACGAAAGTGAGGCCTAAGTGAGGATAAAATTATAAGAGAGTATAATTTATGATGCTACAGTATGTATATTTAGATGTATAAATGTGCATGCATTTACATCTATGTGTGTATGCATATATACATACATACATACATGTAGTATCCTAAAATTGCACCCCTTTGTAATTTTGACCACATTTAAGTCCTCACTTTAGCGTTTATGCACCTAGGCCTAGTCGAGACCTGATTCTACTCATATCACTCAATTATGACCACTTCTTTACTTTACACCATCTCAACACCTTGTCTTAGCCCCAAAATAGGGTAGGACCAGGGCATGGCACCTTGGTCCTCAATAGGACCATGGTGCCACACCATGTGGTTCTCCTTATTTAGGCCCTCTCTAAAACCCTTTTTTCTATTTCAAATTTGAGCAAGAATCCCAACCCCGTGTCGACTCATGTCTAAAAATTAGCATTTTCTTCTATGAGAAAATATAAAAGGAGGCTTTCCCCTCTCATTTTGATAACACAGATATACATTATTAATTTGAAAATTACATCCAAGCATTCAAGCAATAGTCTTTCTTCATGCCTTGGAGCAGAAATAAAGTCAAGATTAAAGCATTGAAGTAGACATTCACATCTTATTTTCTTGAAGACTTCATGAAGCCCTAATCTTGTGTAGAGACAAACAAAACTTCACAACGAGGGACATCATTTGGTTTTCTATCATTATTCAACATCTCCCTTAAAAGGAGAATCTTCTATTACATCAATTCAATTATCTTTTATCTATATTTCATGGTTGATTCCAAAATTGGGGTTTGACCTAAGGCAAACCCCTATTCCCAACCCTTTTCCTTTCTCGAGTGTGAGTAAGTGTAGGTATAAAGATGTGATCTTCAGGATAAGTTTTATTTACAGTGTTGAATCAATCTCCCTTCAGTGTACAGAAAGTTCGAAGGACCATGGTGACTGCCACCATGGTCCCAACATTTAGGTGCTCCTTCAAGAATCAGATCCGAATCTATTTACATTTCTCAATTCCAGATTGGTGTCTTAGTCTCATATCTATAGCTTACTATTTTTATGTGTTTATCTTCATTTCCAACACTATACCCTAATTTCAAAAATTCAACTTATAAAAGAGGCTCAAATTAATTAATCCAATCAACATTCAGTCCTAATTCTTTCTGATTTGCAACTATATCTATTGCATTCCTCCCCTCTTTTGAATGTAATGGTCCCTGAGTCACAAAATTAGTTGTTTCTTCCTTCTATCATGCCTGTGAAGTGTGATACTTGCAGCTGCAACACAAACACTCAATAGATCATTACAAGCATGGTTAGCAAATTTAAAACAAAAAAACATAAAACCATGACAAAGCGATCTATCGCCTCCTAATAGATGCGAGTGTGGATTTTCTCTCAGATCTAGATAAGAAAATTCCAATGACTTGACTACACCTAGATGGGGAATTTGAAATGATAATTATGCATTTAAGCTAGAAAATAGAATGATTAAGCTACACGATTCAACAATTATGCTAGAAAATAAGCAAATCAAGCTAGATCTAAGATGCAATTGCCTATAATAACAATGCTCAAATGATAATGCAAAGAAGAATATGCCTATAGTAACAATGCCTAAGATGCAAATGAGATGGGATGATTTGTGCTCCAACATGGGGGATATTTATAAGATTTTCAAGGCCAGGGGTGAGGTGGCAGAAATCAATGGTCAAGATTGAGTCTGAAGATATCAAGGGTGAAATTAGAGGTGGTTGGAGAAGAGGTTGGAGGAAAGGGGACACTTGCCATCTCTGTAGTGACAAGTTTTCAAGAGAGGAGACATGTGGCCCAAGAATGTCATGTGTCTCAAGGGGAGAGTATCCACACCATAGGAGGTTAGGATAAGGAGGTTAGGATGTGCAAGCTAAGATGGGGTTAATTAAACCCAGGGTTAGATGGAATGGGTTAGGTGGTTAGAAGTTAGGAGGCATGTGGGAAATTTGAAATTAAAAATTCAAATAATAAGAAAAGGCTAATTAATTTTCAACAACTCATAAATTGATTTGTTTTAATTAATTAGGAGACTTAGAAGAAATGAATTTGATGGGGAAGAATTAATTAATCAAAGGGGGTTATTGAAATGAACCTATTAAATAAATCCTTAAATTTATTAATAAGTAGATGAGTGAGAGAATTTAATCAAATTGCTAATGAATTCAATTAAATTGAGAAGGAGGATTAATTAAATAATTGCTTATTCAATTAATTGTTTTTCAGACCATTTTTAGGTTTATACATTTTGCCCTTCTTTGAAGCAAGGTGTGATGGCACATTGATTCAAAGAATAATTTCATTTTGATGATGATATTGGTTTGATAGGATGCCCCAGACATTGATTGATAAATTGTAGTACGATGATGCCCCTTTGGGAGATCAATTGAGATAATTGATTTGTTGGAGTGTTTGGATGGTTGCGAAATTGATGTCCCGATTAGAAAAGATTTGATTCTGCAACATTTATTGATGAAAGTGTGAGTTCTTTGATCACGATCGTGTGGTTCTTGATGATTGATAGAGCTTGATAAATTTCAACAAGTTCAATTAGTTTGATAAGATCTAGATTTAGTTTGGTTTCAGGAAAGATACCTCTTGTATAAGACAAATATGATCAAAAGCATCTGGTTTCAGGAATGATATATCTTGTATAAGACAAAGATGAGAATGTCTGGTTCCAAGAAAGATACATCCTATATAAGAAATGATAGAATAGATCAGATGTGATCGATTGATAGAATGGATAAGGTTGATTGGATAAAGAACTGACATTTTGTTGATATCAGGTTGCAGGATGATTTAGATATGTTGATGTTGGTGCATTTGAGGGGGTAGCATAAGATTTGCGCTGGGTTGACAATATCTGGAGAGAGATGAGTCTTCATTCTGATTGTGTATATACCTATGATAATACATTGATGATTCATGCAATAGATTTGACCTTGGATAAGATGAGATTTTGTAATTCCATGCAAGAATGAAATGCAAGCTAAATGACAATGCGAATCCTAATGAAATGCAAAGCTACGATCGGACCAGTCACTGGGTTATTGGTTTTTGTCATCATTGAGCTTTTAGAAATGTGGGAAGTGAGTGCAAACATCGATGGTATAATTAAACCATGATGACCTGAGCACTTCTTTCCTGGATTTTGCTATTGCAAGTTAGTACAAGCATCGAGGTATAATTAAACCATGATGACCTGAGTGTCTCTTATGTAAAATAAGTAGTATTAACCATTGATATATGCAAATCAGAAATGTCTTCGATGATACTCTGATGATCATGTCCTAAGATAAATTTGCACCTACTAATGATTAATTTACAGACAATAGACAAGAAAAATATCATGTTCCTTCCTTGTTCCTCTAGTCAAAGACATCCTGGAGGCACTCAGAAATCATGATAGCGAAAATCAGATAATAAAGTTGAACCAAAGTGCTGAAAGCAGTATCCAAAAGATATCAACCATTGAAAAATGTGAGATGTGCTTAGATTGATGTGTGATAGCTTGATGGTTAACAATGTGATCTCATGTTCAACGTTGGATGTGTCTCAGTGTTTTCACTTGACAAGTGTTGTCTACCTATTGGTTGACCTATGTGATTAAGCTCAAAATGATCGTAAATTTTGCCCCCAGCTAGGTCTAGGATTTTGCCCTGAGCCTAGAAACAAATTCATTATGATATACACAATGATCCAAACCATGCTGAGAGATTAGCTGCAATGTTTGCGTATGTACAAAATCTTGTGATGGATATGGACAACACTGATGGAGAATGAATGCAAGCGGAAAGATGCATGAACTAATAGATGGAAGAGCTAACTGACAGATAGTGTCTGTTTGCCAGGTTTTCACCATCTATTTTTATTGCACTCTTTCTCATATTTGCTTTTTTTTGTTTTGCTTTTTTTTTTTTTTTTTTTGATTTTTTTTTCGTTGTTTTTGGATTTTTCTGATTTTTCACTGTTTTTGGTTTTTTCTGATTTTTCAGACATAAAACTTCTTCAGATGCATGCTATTGATTGGTTCCTCAAGTTGATCCCCATCCTATGTTGATAGCTGATATGCTCTTGACCCAAATACTGTTGTGACCACAAATGGTTTTAACCAATTTGGTTCAAACTTCACCTTTTTTTCTCGATCTGCTTGATTGTGTGGATTTTGTTTGAGTACTAGTTCTCTAACTTGAAATTCTCCCGGTTTGCCCTTGTGATTGTAACTGCGACACATTCTTTGTTGATATACCTTTAAATGATCAAAGGCATTTTGTCTTCGTTCATGAATCAATTCTAACTCTTGCATTCTAGATACTTACTGTTCTTCATCTAGGATAAGGCCTTTTAATGATGCTCGTAGAGAAGGTATCTCTACTTCGATTGGTAGTATTGCTTATGATCCATAAACAAGAGAGAAAGGTGTGGCACCTGTTGGTGTGCGGATACTAGTATGGTAAGCCCATAGAGCGGGGTGAAATTGAACATGCCAATCTCTGTCAGCGTCATTCACTATCTTTTTGAGGATTTTAAGAATGGTTTTGTTTGATGCTTTGGCTTGTCCATTTCCTTGTGGATATTAGGGTGTGGAAAATATTTGTTGGATCTTGAATTTCTCACATAGCTCTTGTACATCCTGATTCTTGAACGGTCGCCCATTATTAGTGATAATGGTCATGGGTATTCCATAGCAACATATGATGTAGTTCAAGATAAATGTAACAATTTGTTTTCCTGTGATATTGATGAGAGATACTACCTCAATCCACTTTGTAAAATATTTGGTAGCTACAAGGATGAATTTGTGACCATTGGATGAAGAAGGATTTATCTTTCCTACTAGATCAAGACCCCATTGGTAGAAAGGCCAAGATGTTGCTAAAGCATGAAGTTCTTGTGCTAGTGCATGAATCAATTTTCCATGGATCTAACATTGTGTGTGTGTTCTAGCCATCTAAAAAGAGTCTCGTTTCATAGTTGGCCAATAATAGCCCAAGCGTATGATTTTTTTGAAAGGGTAAGACCACTTGAATGAGTGCCACAAATATCATTATGGACTTCATTTAAGGCCTTCTCAGATTCTTCTTGTTCGAGACATCTTAAAAGAGTATAGTCTAGATCTCATTTAAACAGGGTATCCACGACGAGAGTATAATGGGAGGATTGGCGAATGAAGTTTCTCTTTTGGTTCTTCGATAAGTCAGGAGGTAGGGTGTTATCATTTAGGTATGTGTAAGTTTGGCCATAGCGGGAGGAATCATGCCCAACAAGGTGACAGATAGTTTGGGAATCAGGACAATTATAAGCAGGGTAAAACAACTCTTACACCAGGAATTCGTAATGCTCTTGATTTTCCTGTGTTTGAAATAGAGAAGCAAGTGTTTCCATGGAATCTTCTGCTTTGTTGTCATTCCTTAGAATTTTCTGAAAAGTTATTTCTACAAAATATTTCTTGACATCATCAACCATCTTCGTATAAGGCATTAATTTTTCATCCTTTGTTTGGTAATCATCTTTAATTTGATTAATGACAGTCAATATTGAGTCTGAAGATATCAAGGGTGAAATTGGAGGTGGTTGGAGAAGAGGTTGGAGAGAAGGGGACACTTTCCATCTCTATGGTGACAAGTGTCAAGGAGCCTTGGTCATGAGAGGGCAAGTGTCCAATAGAGGAGACATGTGGCCCAAGAATGCCATGTGTCTCAAGGGGAGAGTATCCACACCATAGGAGGTTAGGTTAAGGAGGTTAGGATGTGCAAGCTAAGATGGGGTTAATTAAACCCAGGGTTAGATGGAATGGGTTAGGTTTAGGAGTGGTTAGGCTAGGTGGTTAGTGTTGGCAGTGGGCCAGCTTCCCTTGCGAGGATTCGCAACATGGTTTAACAGCCTCCTATGGATTCTATAAGTCTAGTGGTTGTATCAGACATTGATAGGTTGACCTTTTGGTGCAATGGTTGTTATGTCCTGGAGACAACTGAGAGGCGGGGGGGGTGAATCGGTTGTCAAATAAATTCAAACCAAAAACAAATAAACCAACCTTAATGCTTAATATCGGTAAACCAAACTTTATGTCGATAGACAATTTATCAATTAATTGCAGTACCAGTAAAGATTAATGCATGAAATAGAAAGACAATAACATCCACAACACATAACACCAATATTTGTACATGGAAACCATGTAAGGGGAAAAACCACGGTCGGAAACCTTACCCACAATCAGATGATACTACATGCAGAAAGGCCAAGCGCCTAGAGCTCACTGCTCAAACACAAATAGGAGTCACAATGACTACAATTGGATGGTTAAATCCAATAATGATGTACTTCTCAAAATAGCATCTTCATATGCGGGATTCAGTACCAGTGTAGTTTTGATATGCCTTCACAAAAACCTTGCTTCACCTTCAAATGATGTCTGTGTGTAGAGCTTTGCTTATTCTCGCATATACCTTCTTACAATTCCTTTTCCCAATCGCATATCAATCTTACAAATAAGATCTTACATATATATTATAACCTAAGACCAATTTTAGTAGGTCGGCTCTAAAAGATATTACAATAAAATCAATTACAAGTAAATTAATAACTGATGCAATATCCGATTCAACATTTCGACTTAATGTATTTACAATAACAACAAAATCATCTCCAAAGCATGTTGTACTAATCTGGAATAGATAAGCCTGCTGGTGCTTATTCTGGACCTATTTGTTAGTAACAACAAATATGCAAATACGAATATACCTGTGTAGGGGAAAAAGCGAGACTAGGCTAACATGTCCTAATCCTACCTTTTGACACACATTGTGGAGTACGAAAGAGCCTAGAGGTATCACACAATTGGCTACTTATTTTTGTGGAAGAGAGAGCCATGGGCTACCTATTAGGATTTCTATTCCTTTGTTGTAATTGAAAGATAAAATGATACAAGTTCAATTCCTAATCCCAAAGTGCAAGTATGAACTAATAACAAGATTGCAGAATTAAGGTTAAACAATGGAAAGTTGTAAACACAAGGACAAGACAAGAATGCATATGCGTACCCGAAGTTAAAATCTAAGTGGAAATGTTCGGGACGGGGGCGCAAGCGCCACTGTCCTGATACTGCCCCTGAAACTGCTCCTGAAACTACTGTTCTGCAACCTGAAAAGTTGTCTGAAACTTGTTGTTTGACAGAAGGACCAGGGTGCCCAGCGCCCCTGTCCTAGGGACTAGGGCGCCTAGCGCCCCTGTCTTGGCAGGACCAGGGTGCCCCACGCCCCTGTCCTGGTCTTTTGCTCTGAAACTTGGTGTATGGTTCGGTCTACGTCTGTTTCTTTCGGATCTGCAACTTGCGGCATCGTCTGAATCCCGAAATCTGCACTTATATCTGAAAAGGTGTTTTGGGCGGCTATATAGGGTTTTGCCTTAGTCAAACCCCCACTTTGGTGATTTCCACCTCCACGAATAGCCAAGTTGTATTGTAAAAGTAGTGTGTGCAGACCTTGTGTGTGTGCAAGATCCTAAAATGCAAGTAAGCAAACTAGAGCAACCTAGAAAGTAAACCCTAATTGCTTGGACATGATAATGTAAATGCTCCAAATCAAGATGCAAAGTGATCTAAAGCATGAATACAAATGATATGATGAAGCTTATGCAAAGACATGAAAACAACATGAAATCATACCCAACCCCAAGGGAGGCGTACAAGCCAATCTTCAGTCAGTGATCCCTTATTGTTCTTCAATGCCTTCAAAGCCCTAAATGGATGAATGAAATTGATAGATGCTTGATGGATGGATGTTGAATGTTGTTGAAGTTTTCAAAGATCTGCTCTTTCTCTGCATAGAAGGTCCCTTGAAACCAAAATTCTGATCCTTTCAAATGAAGAAAGAGAGCTCTTATATATGAAACCCTAGGTCTTAATTTCAACTTTTGGCTGACCTAGAGATTGAATCTCCCACCAATTTCTTGGGGTTAAGCTTTATTTTATGATTGGATCGCGCTCCTAAAATTTTGGGAAAAATGTCCGGGACTGTGTGCACTCTGGGCGCCATGGTCCCAACAACTTTTCACCAAATTTTTCAGGGCCGTCAGATATGATGATTTTAGAGAGAATCCCAAAGTTACAGGTGATTTCAAGATGTTTTGACCCCCGAAATCAAGCCCCCAAGTTCAAAATAGGACCTAATTAGGATTTTTGATTAAATGATGTATTGGAAGAATAAAATGAAAGGGGCAGACTTTAATGAAAGGGCCCAACTTTATGATGTAGATGATGATGAAATAGAACCTTAGACTTAATTAAATTAATTAATTAAGTGCTAAAGGGGAAATGCAATGCAAGATGCAAAATGCGCCAAGGCGGGTGCTAAACTAGGTGTGAAATTGTACCACCCTAGCAAGTGTGTACAATTTACGACACTACAATACCAATGAAGAAATCTTCAAGACAAAGTGTCCAAATGATGTCTTCAACATAACCAAGTGTTTTCCATGTTATTCCAAGTGCCGATAAATAATATATCCTGCTGGTGTACCAGATATCGGTGACTGTGCATAAAGTCACTTGCTTGCCGGTGAACATTGCCAATCCGCCAAAGTGCCAGAGTTGATAAGTATTAATAGGTGTTGACATCAATGACAAAACCATATCAACATATCCAAAATACCAACAACGGCAACCCTAGCTTGTAACAAGTGGTATGAGAGCTTGGTCACAAGTTCGAATCACGTAGGCCACGACAAGTGACGTTGGGAGGGGGATTGTTGGCAGTGGGCCAACGTCCCTACATGGTTTAAAAGCCTCCTGTGGATTCTATAAGTCTAGTGGTTGTATTGGACATTGACAGGTCGACCTTTTGGTGCAACAACAACCCTAGCTTGTAACAGTTAGAAGTTAGGAGGCATGTGGGGAATTTGAATTTAAAAATTCAAATAATAAGAAAAGGCTAATTAATTTTCAACAACTCATAAATTGATTTGTTTTAATTAATTAGGAGATTTAGAAGAAATTAATTTGATGGGGAAGAATTTATTAATTTGAATTAATTAATTAATCAAAGGGGATTATTGAAATGAACCTATTAAATAAATCCTTAGATTTATTAATAAGTAGGTGAGTGAGAGAATTTAATCAAATTGCTAATGAATTCAATTAAATTGAGAAGGGGGATTAATTATATAATTGCTTATTCAATTAATTATCTTCAGACCATTTTTAGGTGTATACGCCTTCTATGGTGGAAACCCTAGTATTTTACCATTACACATTGTAAGCAAGGTATTAAATAAAAAGTGACTGATTTTATTGGTAGATATAAACATTTGTATTCACAAATTATTTTTCTTGTGCCTAATCAAGATATTCAAATAATTTTCATTTCTAATTTATAAAATGATATTAGGGATAAATTTATTTTTTATAAGTTTACGTCCTTTACATAGTTGTACATTGTACTTCACAATTATCACCTTACCATGACTCAATTAGAACAATATCCTTCAATGGCTCTAACTAATAAAAGTGAAAGTGTTCAACAACCTTTTGTGAAGTTCAAACCAAAAGATTCATCAAGTTCAATGACAACAACAACACTCATGTAGTAGCCACAACAACATGTGTGCCTCTTTTGTCCAAGTACTTTAGAAAAGAATTCGCTCCTCTTAATGAATCTTTGCATAGTACTATGACTCAATTGTTATAAACGAATGTGTTGAAAATTCTTCCTATTAAACCACTTGATACATCAAAGCCTATGTCGACGTACTTTGACTCCAAATCTTTTTGACAATATCTTCGTCAACACGGTTATGACACTGAAAAATGTTATTTCTTATAAAGTAAGATTAAAGATTGATCAAGAAAATAATACCATATCTATGGCTGGTGTGAATGATAAATGAAACAATTTTGTATCTCCTCCAAATGAAAATCTTCAAATATTCACTAATCCTTTACCTTCCCATTCTACTAATGTGATTCAAATTGATCGTCTTGCCTTCTCACCTAATGACTTTGGCCTTGAGTCTAATAATGTAGGTGAGTGAGAGAATTTAATCAAATTGCTAATGAATTCAATTAAATTGAGAAGGGGGATGAATTATATAATTGCTTATTCAATTAATTATCTTCAGACCATTTTTAGGTGTATACGTCTTCTATGGTGGAAACCCTAGTTTTTTACCATTACACATTGTAAGCAAGGTATTAAATAAAAAGTGACTGGTTTTATTGGTAGATATAAACATTTGTATTCACAAATTATTTTTCTTGTGCCTAATCAAGATATTCAAATAATTTTCATTTCTAATTTATAAAATGATATTAGGGATAAATTTATTTTTTATAAGTTTACGTCCTTTACATAGTTGTACATTGTACTTCACAATTATCACCTTACCATGACTCAATTAGAACAATATCCTTCAATGGCTCTAACTAATAAATATGAAAGTTCTCAACAACCTTTTGCGAAGTTCAAACCAAAAGATTCATCAAGTTCAATGACAACAACAACACTCATGTAGTAGCCACAACAACATGTGTACCTCTTTTGTCCAAGTACTTTAGAAAATAATTCACTCCTCTTAATGATTCTTTGCATAGTACTATGACTCAATTGTTATAAATGAATGTGTTGAAAATTCTTCCTATTAAACCACTTGATACATCAAAGCCTATGTCACCGTACTTTTGACTCCAAATCTTTTTGACAATATCTTCGTCAACACGGTTATGACACTGCAAAATGTTATTTCTTATAAAGTAAGATTAAAGATTGATCAAGAAAATCATACCATATCTATGGCTGGTGTGAATGATAAATGAAACAATTTTGTATCTCCTCCAAATGAAAATCTTCAAATATTCACTAATCCTTTACCTTCCCATTCTACTAACGTGATTCAAATTGATCGTCTTGCCTTCTCACCTAATGACTTTGGCCTTGAGTCTAATAATGTAGTGAACCTTATTGATAAAATTGAACTTCCTAAGGACTTATGCATTACATTTGATCCTAATAAAACTATTGAAGCACCCAATAGCCCATTATATATCACTACAAGGATAAAACAATGCTTCTCACGAGGAGTTCTTATTGATTCAGTTTGTATGGTTAATGTTATAACTGAAGGATATCTTTTTGCATTGCGATTGCATCAAGTAACGTATGATAAATCTGATGTGATAGCTAATGTCTCTGATAGTTTCTCTTGTCCTTCTACTGGTTCTATTAAGCTTACTATTGGCGTTAGCACTAAATTCTTAGATGCTATATTTTCTATCATTCCTACATTCGATCAATTTCCTATGCAATTGGGACATACTTGGCTCTCTTCCATGAAAGTGACCGCTTCTACTATTCATAAGCATTTGAAATTCCCTCATGATGGTAAAATTATATATAACTATTAATCATACCATGTACCAACCTATGATGATACATGGAGATGTTTGCCTTGATTATTTTTGGTCTGAATAATTCCAACCTCTTCAACTAGAATTCATGTTCTTTTCAAATCTTATAAAAAATGAAAAAATGACATGATTTTATCCTTGAATAAACCTAGAAATACAACACTTAGTCTTCCTCCTAGCATTATTCCTTCCCCTAAGGATAATCTTCCTCTTCCTTCTCTTAAGGAGAATTTCCATCCTCCTCCTAAGGATAAACCTACTTGTCATCCTAAGGATAAACATATTATTCCTCCTAAGGATAGACCTATTCCTCCTCCTCATGATGGACCTAGTCTCCTTCCTAACCTATTCCTCATTTATATGTTGCAGTTCCACCTCCTACATCTTACAAAAGAAATCGCTTTGCATCTCCTATCTTTCAACCTTAAAAACCCTTCTCCCATGCACCCTTCTTTAAAGGGAGAAACGAAACCTACACCTATTGATCCTAAACCTTCACAACCTTTAGCAAAAACCAAACAAAACCATTGTGTCAGAGAATGTTGATGGAGACGTCGACGCGTCGTGTGTGGGCTGGTGAATATTCTTCTCAAATTGATTCTTCCCTTAAGACACCAAATGTTGATATAATCCCATTTGTTCAGCCTTCACCTAACCCTAGGGAAGAGGTTGAACCCAAATCTCCAAGATGTAAAGTGATTAAGAAAAATGATGGTTCAAGTTTTATTCTTATTAATCTTGATGAAGAAATAGGTGAGAATGTTAATGATTAATTTAAACAATTTTCAAAGCATTAATCCTAGCTCCTAGTGACAAACAAAGTGACTCATCATTAAAGCATGGTCCTTGTTTGGAACTTGTGATAGCTCCATCTACTGTGCATGATGTGGTTCCTCTTGTATATTGTCCACCTTCCCGAAAAAATGATATGAAAGATCAAGAGGTGGACGACTTGCTTGATTAGCTTCATCTCTCTCTCTCTCTCTCTCTCTCTCTCTCTCTCTCTCTTTCTCTCTCCTCTCTTTTGTTTGCGATCTTCCTCTATTTGTTTCTCAATTCTTCTATTTGTTGCCCCTAGTGTTGTCTACTTGAGGACAATAAAAAATGTTGAGATCTCTTTTGGGTCTCTCCTATGTTGACTCAAAAGACACATGTGCCCTTCTTCCATGGTGTTTTTTCTCTCTTTGGGGGATGAGAACAATTATATGCAAATATATACACATGATATACATTATTTATAACAAAAAGCATACTGACCCTAGAGTTAAGTAAAACCACTTTGTGTTTCATGTTTTGTGATCATTATCCTTTGATTTGGTCTCTCTTGGTGCCATATTATTGTGATAACATTCTTTTATTTTTGGGTGTATCCTAGGTCTTAAATAAATGGCTCCTGATGAGGCCTGCACAGTTGATTTAATGTGGGGTCATACACTCTACTCAATGATTCTCTCTCTCTTGCATATCTTGATACTTAAGTTACTTAGTAAACTTTGTCTTTTGCTTCATAATTTTGGTAGTTTTTCTTTTCATGACTCATAATAAGAGAACCTTACTCGGCTTGTAGTCATCATTCTCTCTTTCTCTTTCTTTCATGATGTCCCTTTTATCTTCTTATTGAAGTTGTAAGATCCTAAATTCTACTGGGGGCTTGGTGTATCTTGCCTCCTTGATGACTTGGTGAATTTTTTTCAATATGAACCTTTGTACTTTACCAAGAGTATGATTGACTTCATACTCCCGCTGAAGTGGGGCCTAAGTGAAGTGTCCTAAAATTACACTCCTTTGCAATTTTGAGCACATTTGGGTCCTCACCTTAGCATTTGTACCCCTAGGCCTGACCAGGACCTGATTCTGCTCATATCACTCAAGTATGACCATATTTTTTAGTTTTACACCATCTCAGCACCTTGTCCAAGCCCCAAAATAGGGTAGGACTAGGGCATGGTGCCTTGGTCCTCAATAGGACCATGGTGCCATCCCATTGTCCTCCTTATTTAGGCCCCCTCTAAAACCCTTTTTTTGTTTCAATTTTGAGTGAGAATCCCAACCCTATGTTAGTTCATGTTGGAAAATTAGCATTTTATTTGACGAGAAAGTATAAAAGGAGGCTTTTGCCTCATTTTGATAACACAAATATACATGATCAATTCAACAATTACATCCAATCATTCATTCAACGACTCAAGCAATTGAGCAAGTAATTAGTCTTCCTTCAAGTCTTGGAGTAGCAATAAAGTCAAGATTCAAGCATTGAACTAGACATTCACATCCTATTTTATTAAAGACTTCATGATATCCTAATCTCGTGTGGAGACAAACAAAACTTCACAAGGAGGTACATCATTTGGTTTTCAGTCATTATTCAACATCTACCTGAAAAGGAGAATTTTCTATTACAAATAATCAATTATCTTTTATCTATATTTTATGGTTAATTCTAAAACTAGGGTTTGACCTAAAGCAAACCCCTATTCCCAACCCTTTTCCTTTCTTGAGTATGAGCAGGTGCAGGTACAAAGATGGGATCTTCAGGATAAACTTTATTTATAGTGACAAATCAATCCCCCTTTTATGTGCGGAAAGTTTGGAGGACCATGACAACCAAAACCATGATCTTTGCATTTTAGGTACTCCTTCGTGGATCAGATCCGAATCTACTTACATTTCTCAGTTCTAGGTTGGTGTCTCAGTCCTGCATCTATAGCTTATTATTTTCATGTTTTTGTCTTCATTTCCATCACTTTACCCTAATTTCAATTATTCAACTTACAAAAGAGGCCCAAATTAATTAATCCAATCGACATTCAGTCCTAATTCTTGTTGGTTTGTTATTGTATCTATTGGATTCCTCTCCTCTTTTAAATGTAATGGTCCCTAAATAAAAAATTAGCGGTTTCTTCTTTCTTTGGTGGAAACCCCAATTTTTCACCATTACGATGCATACATAGCTAAGGTAATACCAATTTCAAAATAAATATGCACGATTAATCTAATCCCACATTTATCTTTGGATAAATTAGGGTATCACAACATCAATAATGATAATCAATACAATGCTCATAAACATAATTAGGCATTAAATCCATCCATGATCACTATTCATGCTCATAATTAGATATTAAATTTATACATGATATTTATAATCGCTCACCCTAAAATTAACATCAATTTGAGCATTTTTATTTAAATCACATTTGACCATAGTTATTAAATGACCATTAATTGTATAATCACTACAGAAATAATAACTAAAGATACTAGCAAAATCTAAGATCATTATGTCACCATAATCATCATCCATATCAAAAATATGATAATAACATTCATAAGGTCTCTAGCAGTAATAAGTCAAAGTATTGCAACTATCTAGATAAATAAACAATGGGCCTTAATAATGTAAAAGGGAATTGTGGAAAACTATAAAATTTAAACAGAGAAAATAAATTATGGTAAATTTTAATTAAAAAAATAGATTGGTTTTGTTTTCTATCAATAGTAAAAAGAAAATTATCAATATTTTTATGTGTGAGAGACTTGTAGATATAGTATTTTATCAATAATGACATGTAGTGTGAGATTGAAACCAAATTTAAACATAACATGTCTCATGAGAAAGAAAAACAAACTAATGAACTAGGTGAGTAAAACATAGATCAAATTGGAAGGAAAAGCATTGGTAAAACATGTTTTAGTAACCATAACTTGGAATATTAATAATCATAAGAAGAAAAATCAATAACATCTGAATTCAATATTATTTTGAATATTAACATCTAGTCAATTAAACACTAATGGTCATTAAGAGAAAATATAAATTAAATTGATTCAAACAAAAAATTAAAAAATAAAGTCGCCCAAGCTAGAAGAAATTAAACACATTGTGATATCAAACCACAACAATAATTACCTACATCAAGGCTCATATTAAATATTTAAGAATGCATGCATTATATCTTATTCTTGTTATGATTTGGCAATTGAAATTATATTTGAAATGGAGTAATTATAAAGTAGTAATAATTATAAAGTAGTAATAATGTGGGTGATTTTTTGAGATGCAAGATAAGAAAGTACAAAAAGACAATAATTTGTGAGAATATAATTAGTAGTTTATAGTGCAATTGTTAATATTGAAATATAGAAAAAAATATAAACAAACATATGTGATTGTGGACATAAGCATTGTTTAGCACAGTAGATTTGATTTAATCAAAAAATATCAATCTTTACAGTTTTTAATTAAATAATTGTTGTAAAGTTTACATAATGATACTTGCTTACACCCTTCCTCTTTGACATTCACTTGTATATTTTAATTCTTTTCAAATTAACATTAATTGTTGATCTCTTATAAATAGAACATGTTTTTGTTTGTGTGATGTCAACTAATATATTCGTACAATTATAATAGAGCTAGTTAAGCGTACTTGTGATCCTTTCTTTCTTAATTGTCTAATGTGGATGCAAATAAAATTTTGAGAGATAATGCTTTTTTAATTTGATGTAATGACTAACTCATTCAAATAAAATTCAAAGTTACATTTTTTAGGTAACTTAGACTTCTTTGATGCTTTTTATATATTCAACAAATTGGGTTTTTGATACACCATTTGTGACATCACTAACTTGACTCCACCATTTGTACACTTTTAATCAATGAAATGAAATGTGCTTCCCTAAAATATTTATTACATGCTTATAATTTCATCATTTCCGACATATAATATTTAGTAACTTTTCATTTGTCCTTTTCGGGGCCTCTTTTCTCTCTTCTCATCCTCTCTTCCCTATTTCCTAGCTCCTCTCCTTCCCTTTGCGACTTGCTCTTCTATTCAGGTATTTTGGTCCCCTTGTTTTCCTTCTACATTCTATGTTTTCCTTGTTGGTTGATCTTTCTTTCTTCTTTATTTGTTCTTTTCCCTCCTTTAGTTTTTTTCTTGTCTTTTTTTAATTTTGTGTTTGTTTTGTTCTATTTTACTTTATATTTGATTCTTTATATATATACACATTCCTTTATTCTTTTTTTATTATTCTTCTTGTTGTTGTTTATGTTCTCTTTCTTTCTTTGCTTTGTTTTTTTATTACTTTTTTTTTCATCTTTTTGTTTCTTGGTTATTTTTTCGTTTTCTTTGTTGTGCTCAAACACCTATATGTGTGTACATGCATACATGCATACATATACATGTATACATCTACATGTATGTATGTATATGTATGTATATGCACATATATATACATATATGTATATATGCATATATAAACATATACGTATACGTATGTATAGGTGTGTGTGTGTGTGTGTATATATATATATATATATATATCTGTGTGTGTGTGTATATGTGTGTGTGTGTGTATCTATATATGTGTGTATATGTGTGTGTGTGTGTGTGTGTGTGTGTGTGTGTGTGTGTGTGTGTGTGTGTGTGTGTGTGTGTGTGTGTATGTATATGTATATGTACATACATATGTATATACATATGTATACATATGTATGTATATACATACATATACATACATATGTATATATGTATATGTGTGTGTGTGTATACATACATACACATGTGTGTGTGTGTGTGTTTTCTTATTTTTGTATTCAATTTGCTTTATTTTGTTAATTTTTCTTCCTCTTCTTTATTGTATTTGTGTTATTTGTTGTTTCCTTTTTGGTGTTATTTTGTATTTTTTTTTTGGCACCTTATAGTTCTTTGTGCCTCTATCCTTGTGCCTGTTTTTCCATCTTTTTAATCTTCTAGGTCTGCTAATATCCTCATATTATGTTCTCTTTCTCTCTCACTTGGTCTCTTGTCTTGATGATGGATCATGGTGTTTGATCTGAAATGTTGGCAACATCAAAATCTACACAGTTGAATCCAGAAGAATAACAACCACAATAAATTAGAAGGTAGAATATTAGACATCTAAATTAAAATTATTTACTTTTTAAAATAAATAAGCTCAATTATCAAAATGATAGATATTTTTATCAAATTTATGTTTTTAATCCCTTACTTGTAATAGCTTAATAAAAAATAACTTCCACATTAAATAGATGTTTCCTCCTATTATTGTAATCCACCATATAAAACAAATAATTCATCCACCCACATAATCTCAAAAAATGCAATTATTAACAAACAAAAAAGTCCAAAAAAATAGTCATGATCATCATGATTGATTAAACAACCAAACCAAATCCCCATTTTTATGCTATAAAAATAAACAAAACCAAAAAACAAAAACTAACCATGATCCTCATGATTGATTAAACAACCAAACCAAATCCCCATTTCTATGTTGTAAAAATAAACAAAAACATATATTTAAAAAAACTAACCATAAACGTCATGATTGATTAAACAACCAACATAAAATAAATAAATAATTCAGTTTACATTTTCACACCTTTATATAGTTTTCAAGGCAAAACATTTTTCTATTATTAATAAAAAATAAATAATTCAGTTTACCCTTTTTCAAAAAGTGAATGAAATAAAATTAAGTAGCCGACACATCATTGGGGGAACCTTCTTTGGTTTGGTAGGAAAGCTACCACGTAGGTATGGGACAAAATTGCAAATCACCATACTAATAATAATATTTGTAATAATAATTTTTCTCCCCTAATTTAATGGCTGCGGTGGACATCGAACTTGGCACGCTCATGGCACAATTTCCCTACATAGAGCTATCACTAAAATAATTGGAAATGATGTTTTGAGTAATTTTTTTATTTATATAAGCTATCAAGTGACCCTTGTATACTATCGCTAGCCATTGTTAAAGCAAGTTTTATTGTGATCCATAGACTATATTATTAATAAATTTATATGTTGTTATTCTCTTGAGATTCATCCAGTACCAAAAGGGTCTTGATACATTTCAAAATTAAAGTATAGTTTATTCTAATTTTAAATTTAATTATTAAATGTAAATAAATTGTCTTGTCAAAGCCCTTTTGTGTCTGCATAGCCAATTTTGAGCTTCTACGATAGTTGTGCCTTCTTTATGACCTCTTAACCTACAATAGATGCGCTCGCCACTTCAATTATTTAAAGCCATTGGTGTCATCTATATGTATTTAGTTGCTACCCACTATTAGTGAGGTTTGAGAAAATTGGAAACAAGACTCCTTCTACATAGTTTACTAGGGAGTCTCTTCGTTTTCAATTTGAGTCATGTTAGTCAAAGAGTGTTATTATTGTAATTTATGTGACATGTTTTCTATTTAAATGATTATCGTTTAATGTTTAATGTATTAATAGAGATTACTTCAAAGACCGTAACTTGATCATGTATATGATGGATGCTCTCTTTTGTTTCATTTGTATAGATTAACTTCTTTTGTTGTCTATTTTATTATTGTAGTTTGTGTGACCTTTTTTCTATGTATTAATAGAGATGACTTCAAAGACTTTAACTTGTTCATGTATATGGTGGGTGCTCTCTTTTGTTTCATTTGTATAGATTAACTTCTTTTGTTGTATATTTCATTTAATGTTGAGCTATGTAATTTTTGCATGCTAAAATGATTGCAATGCTCATTCTTTCAAGTTGTACTTACATGTGGTTCTTGCAATTTATTTATTTTTTGAGGCTTAGAAGTAAATGATTGTCATTTTCATTGACAATATCTCCTTTCTCATCTCTTATCTTCTTCTCTTGTCTTTTTAATCCCCTAATCTTTTGCTCCTTCTTTCCTCTTGATCAATATAGGAGTAGGTTAGATTTAGGTTAGTGTTAATGTAAGCTTCATTAAATATCATTTTGTAGGATCACTAAACATTTTTGTTTGTTTTGAAGTGATACATAAAAAATGCATAGAATAGAGAAAACAATATTTAATTTTAGCTTCACAATGCAACTTCATTGATGCAACATCTGAATCTAGAACTTACACATTTATTACAATTTTTTAAGTTCCCAATCACTTACATGAGGTGAGAGACATAAAAAAATTGTCAGGTCTTAAAAAAGGGTAGTAGTGCTTGCTTTTATTCCACCTGACTAATGTCTTGGATCACTTAATAAGGGCCATAAAAAAATGGACCCAACTTATGACCATTATTGTTTCACAATAATATTTTCATATCAAATTATTCATATAGAGGCGAGAAATTTAATTATGCTTGGTTAAGATACTATCAATTATTGTGACATTACAAGAACATGGAATATAAGTATCCAAGGAAGGTGGGGAGTGCCATAGTGGCCCTAATATGGTGTCCTCTTGGAAACATTGTGATAAGTGGTCTTAGAGCATCACTCGAAAAGAGACAACCACAAATCCCAATGTTCCTATTGCTTAGACACAAAATGACACAAGTAAGTCTTAAGGAATTTGTTGACATCCTCCATTTGGTCATCATTTTGAGGATGATTGGACAAAATCATGTTCAAGAACTAGTGCCATATAACTTAAATAATTCCTTCCAAAATTGATACTAAAATTAAGATCATAATCATTAGCAATCAAGTAGAGAATCTTATGAAGTTTGAAGATAAAATCCAAGAAGTGTTAAGTGATGGTAGTTTTTGTAATGAGGTGGAAATAGGGTTCACAAGTTTATTCATGCAAACTAGGAACTAAACCTATTTCACAATACTTACATTAGAAGGAGAATGAACTCAATAAGCTCAACCTCCAATTTTATTAGAAAGGGGTTGGAGCACAAGGTGAATTCAGTACTTCTTGGTTGAATTGAAAATGAGATATGGAAAAGATGTGAATTGAATGCAAGATCTAGGGTTAATGATGTGAAATTGATAGAACCAACATGCACATGAAATTTTAGATAAGATATGCACACATAAAGCACAGATCTAAAAATGGGATGTAGAGAGGAACCTATGTGTAAATCCTAGAAAGTGGCACACATGACATAGGTTCTTCAGGAGACTTTGTCAAAGAAAATTTCCCTTGTCCTACTAATAAATTTATGCACACTGATATGAATCTAGGCCTCTAAGACACTACACTAGCTCTCAATCAAATTTAAACATGATCTAGGAGGACAATAGCACCTATGTGCCCTTGTCCAATACAATGTGTAACTCCCCGCCAAGGAAACCTAGAGGAATAACTGCCACAACCCTCCTTTATCACTTTTGGATTTAAAATACAATTCTATTATATTTTTTTGGATATGCTATTTAAATGGTTGAACAAATGTTATAAAAAGAATGAAAAATAATAACACACACACACACACATGGAAAATATACATTATTTTTACTTATTTATTTTCCACATCCAATTATGGCACATGTTGTAGGAAGAATAAGAAGCTTCTAGAGGATTCTCCACCACCTTGCATGTAACTCCTCCACTAAGTCTAATCAATTTGCATGAAGTCCAAAATTGGGAAAGAATCTCCTTTTTAATTAAATTTTCTAGATAGTGGAATGGAGGGAATTTTCTTATAAAATTATATGCAAGTTTCAAAGAAGGGAGTTGATTATGTTTTGAAGGAAATTTCCCAAGTTTTAGAAGTAGATCTTTTTGGTAGTCTCATTTTCATTGCAGAATTTTAAGTTGTTGTTTGAAGGATTTCTCTCAAGTTGCAAGGAAGGATCATAAGGATAGCTAGTGGATTCAACATCAAGCTCGATAAACCAGGTTCTCTCCTTGTTGTTTATCTTTACATTTACTTATGAGGAATTCGTAATTTCAAAAAAAATAGTTATAGATCTTCCTCAATATAAAGAAATTCTTTTATTAGATTTTAAATCTTTTATTTGGAGATAAATAATAATGATAATGCTTTCATATAGTGCATGCAAAGGATAGTTATTTATTTATTTTATTTTCCTTAAGAAAATATGCACATGATCTTGTTTTTTTGTTTTTTTTCAAAGATTTTAGCAAAAAGAAAATCATATTCTTTTATTTGTTTAAAATCTCTCTTTCTGAGATTAAAATTCTTCCCTGTGTGATTTGAATCTTTTTCAATTCTCTGGTTCTTTGAATGAAAATCTGAATCTCATTCTTTAATCTCTCTGAGATTATTAGTTAAATAATTATTTTCTATGATTATTAGCTAAACAAATCTCTCTATGAATATTGGATGAAACTTTGTGAATATCAGTTGAATAAAATCCTCCTGTGAATACTGGAAATGAATTCTAGAAATAAACAATTTGTCATGCCCAAAATTTAGGGCAAAAACGGGATGATTTTTTTTTATTTTTTAAATACTAACCAAGTAATGAAATTACTTAAAATTTATTTGCGAAAAACTAAATGATTTAATTTATTTTCTCATCAAACATAGACAATAGTTTAATTAAATCGAATTCATTAAAAATAGTAGATGAGGATCAAATTAATCGTCAATAAGACTATATTGTCTAAATTTTTTTATTTTTTTAAAAATCAATAATTAAAATAATCGATTAAAGTGTCAATTAATTTAGATAATTAATTGACACAGGCAAAATTAATTACGGGTAGCTATTAATCGAATTTTTTTAGAAAGCTAATTTAAAATTATTTTTCTAGCATCCATTCTAACCTCAAATGAAAGGTGCTTAAATTAATCCCTTTTAAATCCAAACTTAAAAGTAAATACTCTAATCAGATTAACTAAGGCACATTTAAGTATTTACCACACTAAACAAATTTTAAAATATAAGGTTAGGCTTTATTCTTTAAATTTTCCCCATTTTCCTATTGAATATCATATGTGGGTATTTAAATACTTGTATCTACATATAAATACTTACCCAAATATATATATATATATATATAGCCTTCTTAAAAGATTTCCCAACTTAATAGCAAATAAGCCCTTCAAACCCTAATTAGGGATTTTCAATTATAAAATGGCCTTAATCTAAATGAGTTACCATTTTATTTTATTTATTTATTACCCCAGCCCTACCCGGGCTAGGGTTTAATATTTTTTTTTTGATTAACACTTGATGTAGGGCCGAATCTAGGGGAGATCTGGCGGCGCAGAGGCGGAGATATGGGAGGCGGGGGTTTTTGTTTAAAAGCAGCGCGGCCATGGCCACCCATTGTGCATTGCAATACTGGAAATGAATTCTGGAAATAAACAATTCCCCTATGAATATTGGGTGAAACTCTGTGAATATCAGTTGAATAAAATTCTCCTGCGAATACTGGAAATGAATTCTGGAAATAAACAATTCCCCTGTGAAATCTGGAAATAAACTTCCTCCTTGTGAATGTTGGAATAAGCTCTCTCTCTCTCTCTCTCTCTCTCTCTCTCTCTCTCTCTCTCTCTCTCTCTCTCTCTCTCTCTCTCTCTCTCTCTCTCTCTCTCTCTCTCTCTCTCTCTCTCTCTCTATAAATGTTAATCTCATGTTTACTGTAAAAATCAAATCTAAAACAATTGTTTAAATTCTGTTTTATTCATGTTCTTATTTTCATAAATGAATACCTTCTTTGTTTATATATATGGATGTCATTAAATAATTGAAAATGTAAACTATATATATATATATAAAGTTTATGTCAAATGTTAAAATATATTAATGTTGCATGTATAGTAATGGCACGATCTTCAAAAAATATTCGAAGGATTACGGAGGCGTACAGGGGCGATGGTTATTGTAACTGCTGGAGGGGGCAGTGGTACCCCCCACTACCCCTGCGGTCACTGTCACGACAGTGGCCGTAGGGGAGTGGAGGGGACCACGGTGTCCCCTCAACCATGCGGGCCTATGCATGTAGGACCACAGGGGTGATGGGACCTGCTGTCCCCACTCCCTCCTAATTACCATTAAAAAAATACAAAAAAAAGAATTTTGCTTATTTTATTTTTGTAAGTAGTTTTTTTTGGAATTTAGAATTTTTAGTAATTACCTTGGGGGTAAATTTCAAGATTAATTGCTAATAATTATTTTGTTTAAATTTTAAGTTTAATTGTTAATGATTGCAATTTAGGAAATGTTAATTCTTTCCTTGGTATAAATTTTAAGTTGTTGAATTTAACTTAGAAAAGCTTATAAATATTGGGGATTATTGTGTAGTAAATTCATGATTAAATTATCCTTGGTAAATTTTATATTCGTAAATTATATTGTATCAAATTCTTTAATTAGAGTTATTCATTCCATTTAAGATCCATTGGGCACTTAGTTGGCCTTTAGCAATTAATTCATATTAATATGATTTGAATAAAATGCCTAAATTAATCACTATTTTTGTATTGCTTAGTCATGCACGCAAGTTACACTATTCTTATATCATGCAAATTACTTATAGATTAACTACATTTATTGATGTTATCATCTCTATGCAAGTACACATGTAATTATTATTATGCAAATTTTTCGTATGCAAGTTATATTTCAAGTTATGGTTTTTATTCTACATAATTCATTAATTAGTTATTTCTATCAATTAAAATTATGCACGTTCAATTAGTATTTGTTTCCAAGCATGATGTTTTCATAGCTCTTAGTTAGAAAACTAAATAAAGGAAGATGGAAACCTAAACCTAGTAGCATTCGGTATATATAGTGCCTCTGGGTCACGCTTACGGGTAATGTCGTCATGTTGAACTACTGCACTTAACACCTAATAAAGCTACATCAACGATGTCTGTGGCATCGTCCCTATAAATCGTCGAGGAGTAATAAGGGTCACTTGGAAGTTAAAATCCAAGGGGTGGGTAATCCCCCTTGGATCGATAATCTAATAAGATAATTTTTAAATAATTCCACATCCGTTGAGATAAACCATAGTAAACCCCCTTTAGGGTTGGTTAAGTAAAATGCTTTTATGAAATTGATTTTATTCTTGAAGAGATATTGGTGATTGACAATTTGGTCAAGGGTGACGCTCATGATAGGTGTTAGGATGTAGTTGTTAGGCCATAAACAATAGGCCATCTTGAGCCTTTGTTTAAGTGCTGCCACCGTGGGTAGCAACCGCAGAGAAACTGTTTGGGACATTGACCCTAGAAAGGGTTGCGTACCCACTAATCAGTTTACATCAAACCATAGAGTAGAAAATAGAACTACATACTTTATGCCTTGATCCCGTGCCGAAGCGAGTATGTAGGCAGTCTTGGGACAGAGTTGTCCCTCATACTCAGGCATTCGTGGGTGGGGTCTAGGCTTGGTAAAAGAAAGATTGAGTAAGAATCCTATTTTGAAAGATAAGATAATTAAATTGGAAAAAGTAATTCAATGCATACTCAGAAGGAATCCCATATGGATTCACTTGACTTCCTAAGGCTTTAAGCCAAATTCCAAGGCAGAATTCAAGCTTGTATTATGTTATTTAATTACTCCTAAGGATAGCGACCTCGGTGCACTTCTGTTAGAAGAGTGTAGTACTTAGTGAGTGGCTCAAGACCCGAATGGTCTCGATGAGTCTAAGTCTCTGGCCAGAGCACCTCCTATCCCAATTGGATAGATGCCTACCCCGTATGGGTAGATGCCTATCCCAAATTGGATAGATGAAATCTTATGTCCCGTATGGACAAATGCCTAACCCGTATGGTTAGATGCTCATCCCGGATGGATGAATGCCTAATCCAAATGGATGGATGCCTAGAGTATGCGATTGAATCAAACACAATGAATAAATTAAACAAAAAAAAAAAGAATGGTCAATTTTGTTGAGTTAATTATGGTGGGTTATTACAATAACAACTAACAAACCAAAACACATAGCAAATAATTCTATTTTTTTTAAAGGAAGCATAATACATCAACCATATTTTAACTCAATATAACACTAAGTAAATTTATTACATAACATAGATGAATCATAACAATGTTTAGTGGAAGACTTAATCACATATCATAAACAAGGATAACTTTAAGAAAGCAACCGCCCCCCCCCCCCCCGGGAAAAAGTGTAAAATCTTGGCAAATCAGGCGTTATTTTGGGGAGGAAATTTTCATATTGATGGCAAAAAAAATTTTCAAAGTAGGAAAAAAAATTAATTTGTATACGCGATTTTTTTCTAAGGTACAAAAATTCCATAAAATTCTGGCTAATAATACCTTGTTTTGTGGGGAAAATATATATTGTAGGAGGCGAATGTTTTTTGTTTAAAGGAACAAATATATAAGTGTATGGGTGAAATTTTTTACTTTGAAGGAAAAATTATTTAAGTGTATTGGCAATTTTTATCCACCATTTGAAATTATTTAATTTGTTTGGCTAATATTTCGTTACTTATGAAAATATATATTTTATTGGCAATTTCATGAATTCATTGTCATTAATAGACAAGGCACATCACATCACATTGAGTCTGGACTCTGCACATGTATCGATAAGCATGACCTCATTGACACGTCACATGTACCTAAAATCCATCAATGATTTATAACCATTCGATGATCGTAGATCAATGACTGAAGTTTTATTTTGGCCCAAATTTCTGAAGAGAACGTAGTTCCCAGAAAGTGCCCGAAGTGGAATTGGATTCAATAGACACGTATCAAGTATCACGGTCGATAATGTTGGTCATTTAATATATGTCTTGTCACTAACTATAATCCAATTTGCCCCCACGGCTTCCAATATGGTATTTGGTACCGGTTTAGAGATGTTTCCAATTTCACACACTAGTGCAATTATGGGAAAGATTTGCAAAGATATACGAAAGATTTAAAAAAATTTAAAAGAATTAATACAGTTAGAGAAGGAATTATTACAATCAAGAGCTTCAACTATTTATAGACGATCTTTGCTTATTTCATCTTCAATTATCCTTTGGTGGATAAATCGTCGAAGCTCACGATAGTTAAATTTTGCCTCTAGTTTAGGTCTATAGGATCAGGTTGTATAATTTGGTATTCTGATTTCTCAAGATGGACACTCCTATCCGCTTGAAAAGCATTTCTGTAGAGGACCAGAGGGTCGTTTTGGGCTCTGTTAGAGACCCAACCCTCCTATCAGTTTGTAAGGAGGTTGGGATGTTCGCTAATGAGGCTGCAAGGATGGTGTTGGGTAGAGAGTTTCTGAGAAATGAAAAGAGATACTGTGTTAACATGGATGTTACGTCTCGGTTCTTGGCGTCTCTTCTGGACCTCGAAGGAGACAAAGTGGATATGTTGTTTTTGTTAAGGAAGGTGTTTAAAGAAGACTTTTTTGGAGATGACGTTACTATTGTCATCTTTGCAGAAGTAGGGGTGGGGATCCCTTGGGTGAATAAATTAACCAAGCTTCTCCTCCCTAACCAAACATTGGCCAGGCAACCGTTTCTTTTGAACCTGAATGCAGAGTAGTTGACGCGTCATAGGAAATGGGCATGGATTTGTAGGGAATTTCTCTAGAAATGATTTCTCCTAGATGAATTTCCAGACTACAGTTGGCTTGAAGAATTCTCACATCTTATAATGTCTAAAGAATTCTACATAGTGGGAGGGCAAGATTCTTAGGGTAAACCATGTATGTGTCCACTGCATGTGCCCTAGCCCTGACCCCCTAGTAGTTTTGTTTTTTTGGCTATTTCCTCGTAGCCTCACTCATTTTGGCTTTAAAGTTTTTGAGGGACTCCGACATGTAAAAATTCTAAATTTGTTGAAGATATGTATTAATGACAATTTTGCAAATTCGAGTTCATTTCAATTTGCCTCTTATGGATATAAAAATGCTTTCTATTTCATTTTATTATTTGTTGCTATCATCATGCCATGGCAGGATACTTAGCATAATCATTATGTTTTGAAATAACTTAAATAGTTATTAATTTGTGTGGATATAAGATTTAATTTTCACCATAAAAAATAGCAAGTCTATTCTAATTTCTTCTCTTAAGTTAAAGAACAAACTCAATGTCACTTCTGAGACGACCTTTTCTATAAGAAATTTGAAGTGCTTGACAAAGAAGTATTTGAAAAAACATAATGTCAGGGATTGGCTGCAAGTGATAGCATCCAATAAGGATAGCAATGTCTTAGCTCATACATTTTTTTTGGTCTATGAGCTACGTTATTTCAATATTTTACTAAACAATGGAAATAAATTTAATACTGTGATCTTTTTTATGTAATGTTTCTTCCTCTATATTTAATATATAAAAATAAATCGAGTTCATTTCATTAATTATTTGTACATTGATTATCATTGATTATAAATATTAAAAAAAAGGATGTTTATCTCACAAACAAGTAGTGAATTAAAAGTCCAACTAACTAGGTACATGTACATTGTGTTGGTCATCAAAAATGACTAACCCAAGTATACCTGTAATTGATCTATGAAGTAGCCAATTCAATCTATGAAGAATCTCAGGGCTTGGACAACATAACAAGGATATGAATCCTTCTACTCTTCAGGCTCTGCAAAACCTAGGTGCGTGTACCTTTGATGCATTGAATCAGACCCATTTACCCACATATGACAGCATCAATAAAGCAGATAGGTCTCATGAAAGGTTCAAAGACAAGGAGGGTACTGTAGATAGGCTAAATCTACATTGACAACTCAACAGGTTTGAACATGAGATAGGTGGAACACTTTCACATAACATAAATCAAAGAAAGATATTCTGATTTTATATTTCAAGATCTCTGAGAATCCCCAGAAAAGAAAGACCAGTGCCTTATCCAAGGGTAACAGAGTCATACATCAAATTGTAAATGAAAACTTCTACTATAGATCCACCTTCATCATTAAATATCCCTGCATTAATGCCTTACAAAAATGCATTACTTAGCTCACTCACAAAATAATCAAAATCTTGAAAATATATCCCATTATCTATGATTTATTATAGAATTTAAATTCTTCCTTGAAGAATGCTTGCAAACAATCACAACAATCCCCTTGAGATGACAAACCTCAGCCTCCTTGAGGACTTAATTTGTGACAAAGAAATATACATTTAGAGACAATTTTGTGTGAATTTATGCATGCCTTACATACATATAACTCTACAACAGAAAACACCTACAACAAGAAAATAAATCCATTACTGAAAGAAAAGCCCTGCCCTGTACAATCTTGAAGAAAACTCAGAATTGGAAACCATGAAAATATGGAGCCATTCTCCAAATTTATGGAACCCTTACAATGAGAAGAAAATTGGAATAAGGAGAGGGAAAAACATTAGGTCTCATCAGAACAAACCAAGTGTCTCTTTTTCCAACTGAATTTCAATTCCTTCATCTTTCCCATGGAAACTTCTCTCAAAATATCCCAAATTGGTTAAAATTAACTACTTGATTGGATTCCTTATCCTGAGAGCTTTCCGGTGATATATAATGCTTTGTATTTTGGGCAAAAATGAACCTCTGGGCGAATTAAATCCACTTTAGGTGCACATCATTTAAATTTTTCTATTTTCTATATAGTCTGCACTATACAATTTAACTTTGATTTTTCCCTCTTTTTTGGCCTGACGTCCTACCACATGGCAGCCTTTGATTCACTTGCAAGGTCCACTAATCATCACCTATTTGTCTGGTGTGCCATGTGTCCTCCACCTCAGCAGTTTGGCCTCAGTCTTTCGGTGGAATTTCTTCTTCGACGAGCAGTCTATAGGTCTCATCGAACAAGCACTTTCATCAAAACTGTCAAACCCACCATGGACTGCCAACTAAGTGCCATGTCACTACTCCGTCATCGCCACCCGAACCTACCACTAGACTACCACCTCACTTTCGCCATTTCGCAATGGCTAACGCGCGAGCATCTTTGGGTCACGAAGTCGCGCAGACTGTTGGATCTTGCTGAACCTGCAAGGTCTTTAGCCTTCATTTTCCACACATGTTTTTTCGCTATTTCATGAAGGGTATTCTTCGAGCATCTTCTTCTTGCGAATCCACGTGCTTCGTCGATCTCCTTGGAACATGCTCAAACTTTAAACCGCCATTTCTCTGCAAAACTCGCCTGCCTCAGGATCCACCTTGTCACCACCTATCTGCTTCCTTAGTCGCCTTAGGATCTGTGCCCACTCGCGTGGGGTCCGCTTGGGTGCCCAACCGATACCATCCATCAAAAGCCCAAAGCTTTGACACTATGGATGGGTAAAGCCTTGCTTATAAACATCAAAATTTTCGCTCCCACCACCAATGTGGGATATATGCATTTTCCTGAGAATGCATTTTTGGAGGTTTTCTCTGCAACTTTGCATTTGTTGAATATTCAAAATGCTCTTTTAGAGCACCATGGCTGGGAACGATGCTGGCAAGGTCGTGGAATCAAGCTTTACACCTGCAAATTGCATTTGTTTGAAATTTTTTGTTGTTTCATTGACCACGCTGCCACTCCATTGCATTGGCATGGGGTTTTCTATGCTTCTTCAACTCTACACGCAGCAGTGAGGATTTGGCATTCATTTGTGATTGAATTTCTTCAAAACTTCAATGCACATTTACATGCCACGTAGGGGAAACCTGCCAAGGCTACTCCACGCCACACTCCATACACCGCGTAGGGAATGCCATTTCTGCATTTGTATGAAAGTTTCAACCCCTCCCACTCTTCATGCAGCAGGGACAATGGCTTCATGCCTTGGAGACTTCATGTGGAGGGAGAGTTGGCTTCAAGCCTACCAATGTCATTTGGTTGGAATTTAAATACCTCTACACCACACACACCACACAGAGGACAACACTACCACGTTACCTACAATTTCTCATCCACCACGCAAAGAGGAAAATCTTGGGCTTTACACTTGCACATAAAATTTGCTTGAAGAGTCTAACAATCTTCTTCATGCTCCATGATTGTTGAAGGATTTATTTGCTTATCACTGCATTTGGTCTGATTTTTATGTTGCCATACAACATGCTCATGCAGAGGATAATTCTAGTTAAGAAATTGCTTGGAGGCTTCATGCGCTATGAACTGTATTTGCTAAGAAATCTTAATGCCATTTCAATGCCAGAATGGGGGTTTATCTCCTGGCATTACACCACGATGAAGGAAGGGGGAAGTTTAGTATTTACCATTATTTTCCTCTTTGTCAGTATCCTCCCTTCACGAGCCTTCAACATTGCACTTGCTGAAGCTGCTGATAGTCTTCTCAATTCCAATACTTTTCAATCTCCTCTTTTGTACACCATGAAAGTCTCCTTGCAATCAGAGTCCACCTATCACCCAGAAGCTTATGGAGTCTAATAATTAAATCCTCCTCATCGGCAGAAATGTGAGAGTAGTTCCACT
Source organism: Cryptomeria japonica (assembly GCF_030272615.1). Lineage (NCBI taxonomy): Eukaryota > Viridiplantae > Streptophyta > Pinopsida > Cupressales > Cupressaceae > Cryptomeria > Cryptomeria japonica. Next base: position 285,582,209 of record NC_081411.1, read on the forward strand.
CCATTCTAAGCAATTTCTCCACCGCCATTGCCTCTAGCTGATCTTGCACATTTCTCGAGTCCATGGGCCTTTCATGCTCTCTGACTGGGTCTGCACTAGCTTTAAAGTCTACCCCTCTACTCTATCAATGGCATTAATGGTTATGAGGCTACAAGGACTTCATTCTATGTTTGTGATGCCAAAAATGTTGCTCCTCTCTTGGCTGCTCTAGAAGTATTGACATCTTTTAACCCGATTTTCAAAACCATAAAGTTTCATAAAAGCCTCTCAATTATATGCCCACATAATGAAATAAAATCATCCCTTAATAAAACAATTTTCCAACAAAAAACAATGCACGAGCATGAGCCAGGTCGGGCCCCAAAGTGGGTCCGACTAAAAAAATTTCATTTTCATGCAACTAACCTCTAAAATGCCTCACAAACCTTAAACACACCTATGGAATCGATCGACACTATTTTCGGATCATCAAACTGAGTTTTGCAACTTTCAGGCACTTATGCCACATTTTCACATTTAATTGCAAAGACGTAATTTTCAAACCGGTCAAAACACCTTTCTAGACCTCGCCATCTGACAAACATGTACTTTGATATACAAGAATGAACTCTACCAAATGGTTTATCAAGACGAATCCTGAGCGAAGAGATATTAATTGTCAAAAATGACTGACTGGCTTTGTCGACACTGAGGACTTGATGAAGTCAATGCTCAGGCAACTCATGATGCCTTTCTTAAAAATATCAAATGACCTCCGTAGACCCTCAAATCTGAGACATAGGTACCTTGAAGTACATATTAAATCTTTGAATTCTTAGTTTGACCAAAAGGATGACAAGATGCAAATGGTGTGCTTATGAAAATAGCTACATTAACTAATATAGCAATGAAAGTACGAATCATTGAAAAAGATGGCTCAATAAACCCTTTTGAAAACCGATCAAATGGATTGGCAGGAGGTTGAAACTAGAAACATAGCTTGTCATTTATACTAGTAATAGCCTGAAACAAACATTTTGGCATGACACTTACTGAGGCAACTTTTACACTTATGCAAAACAGAGCTCTGACTAGCAGCTAAAACAGGGACTTGTCAAACAACACCAACTGCAAACAGATTGAGCTTTGAAAACTGAGCTAATGGATTCATAAGGACTTGAAATTTTGCAAGCTAACTCACATTTATGCATAGAATTGAATCCAATTTGAAGCTTTTCATGATGACAATAGGGAAAAAGATATAAACACCCAAAGTAAGCTACTTGGTAAAATCCGCATTTGCACCTAAAATGCACCTTCAGCTCACCCCTTGAAATGGGTACCTGATAAACTTATCCAAACTGAATTTTGAAAGTTGCACATCACTGCATAGGCCAAATGAAAGGTGTGAAACATGTTTCCAAAGCCTTACCCTTTGAAAATCAACTGGCTCCATTTTGCCCTCTCTCTAACTAAGCCACCTGAATGAGATTAGGTGCCTTTCTGAAAATGCAATATCAAAATTTCAAAATGAGGCTCAAAACTTGACTCAAATTTAATGAGTCCCAACACATTGAACACTGAATATACGTGTCATTGAACACCAACACGAAATAAAGGCTATGGACCATGGGACGATGAAGTGTCAAGTGACGTGGCGTTTGAGTGGCAAAAATACTATGTATAATGGGACCCATGGGAAATAACAACGGATATGAAGTGATATTGCCTTATGGTACATACATCACTACAAGTGAATCGTTAACATTTAGCCTTTAGGCATCTTTAATGTCGGCTTGTGCAGACAAATTATGCGGCTGAACTAGTACATGTGAAGGAATGATGGCAGAGTTTGTGATTAATGTCGACGGTCATTGTCGTTGGATGTCAGAAATTAGAATTGAGTGAGAGGTGTTTAAAGCTTGGGTGCATTGGAATTCTTGGTATCATAATGTTTGCACTTGCAGCAATGTCTTGGGTTTCTTAAGTAGCATGGAAGCCAATTTCTCCTTCCATACTGATAAGAAATTAGTCTCATTTCTTCGTCGATTTATGGATAGGAGGCTAAAAGGTTTGTTCTTGTTTAAGGATGAGTGGTTGTATGAGAGTGTGAAAATGTTGTTGGGAGAGGAAATTGTCCATATAGGTCATTGCTACAAGACAAAAATGGAGGCATATTCATTGATTGCCACTTGGGGTTTCCAGTTTGAGGACGAGGTGGACAAGGTAAAAAATGCCCTGAGAGTTGTAATTGATTCAAACTACTTGTTAAATCTGGATAGTGTGTGTGCTTGTGTGGTCCCGAAGGTGGTCATTTCTCTTGAGGTAGGGGTAGTTGTTCCAGTGGTGTTGCTACCACTCATTTGATGGGTTGATGATGATTTGAAGGAAAGATGTAGAGCTCTTTCTTGGTGTGGGTGGCAGGCCTTCAAAATGTTCGCAAGGATGATGCAATGTGATGAGGTTTCAATGGTCCTTCATGAAGTGGTACATGCAGAGGTGGGTCAATAGTTGCAATCGAGACCCAAGGCTACCCAAGCAATGAAGTGGTGCTCAAAATTCTATGATGACCCGGAGTACATGTCATTTCTGTGTTAATCCTGCTATGATCGGTGGTGTTTGGTATTGTCTATTTGTATCTTTTTGTTCCATGTCTATTTTCTCCCCAAATTTATATGCATGAGAGGATGTCTGCTAACAATTTTGGTACGCCGAATTGGAATTCTAGGGTTTTTGCATGTAGTAGGGTTTTATTTTTTGTTGGGAATGGTGGTTTTGGCCTTTGGGGGTGTCTTTTGTAGTGACAGAACTTTGGTGGTTTTACTATACCACCTATACTTGCATATTTGTAATATTTTATTTCCAAGTAATAAAATACAAAAATTATTGATAAAAAAAATGAAACCCCTTCTTTGGATACCACATTCCCTAGTAGTTTTCCTCATGGGACTCTAAATATACATTTCTTGGGATTCATAGCGACACCAAACTCTAGGCATTTCTTGAATAGCAACTCTAAATGATCAAAATGACCTTCTTTATTTTTATAAAATAGAATAAAATCATCTAGGTAAGTAAGAATGATCTTATTTGTCAGTTCCCAAAAATCTATGCCCATGGTTCTTTGAAAAGTAGCTCCTTCATTCGACAATCCAAATGGCATTTTTTTATATGCAAATGCTCCCCACTTGGTGGTGAACATGGTTTTATGTTGATCCTCTCGTTTGACGAGAACTTGATTATACCCAAAGAAACCATCAAGTATTGAGAACACATCTCGGTCCTAGCTACTATTTGCAGGATTTGCTCTATGGATGGGAGTGGATAGTGGTCCTTTAAGGATGCTCCATTTAGGTCTCTGAAATCCACACAGAGGAATATATCTCCATTCTTCTTAGGAATAGGAACCAATTAGAGACCCAGGTGCTATGTCTGATCAGATATACTATCTGAGATTTGACAAATTTCTTGAATTCTTGAGCCATAAGGGAATTGATTTCATGATCAACTGACCTCTATTTTTTCATTACTAGCTTGGCTTCTTTTGTTAGCTCGATTGTATGTTGGATGATAGAAGAATTATATCCTTTCAGATCATCGTATGACCATGCGATGACTCCTTTATACTTGTCATAGAAGTGAATCAACCTATCTCTTGTCGTGTTGAGGAACATTCTTTCCCACTTTTAATTTCCTTCCTCTGGCTACTTGTAGTTTAGTATAATCTCCTTTGTTTACTTTGAACTTTTTTTTATCATTCCAGACTTCATCAAAATCAAACAAGTTTTTTAAAGTGATTAGTCCCCTCAGGAGTTTATTAGTTTGGAGTCGAATGATCTTCTCCTCATATGATTTGGATTCTTTAGGCTGAAATTGTTCATCAAATTCACAATATTGTTGAATGAATATGGTTGTCTCCTCATCGTTTTTGAACACTTGCCAATTCTGGTCATTATCTATGATTTCTGGCCTGACAATCAATCGAACGGAGTGTTTATTTTCTAACAACTCTAAAATTGGGTCAAATTAGGACCCCCTATTATATCCATCCGATTGGTCGTTGGATTCTGGCACCTAGGAATTACCACAATATTAAAAGCCTCAAATATTTCTATGAGATCATATACCCTGTGTCGGTATGAGTGCATTCATACATGCTTTGTTGTTGATTGACCACAAACTTGCTTTACTACAAGCTAGGAATCTCCAAGAACCTTTAGCTATTTGATACCTTTATGTTTAGCAAGGATCAACCCATGCACTAATGCTTCATATTCTACTTTGTTATTAAAGAATGGAAATTGAAAATAGAAAGACCTCAAGATCTATTCTTCAGAAGGAGAGGTTAGGCAAATACTAGCTCTAGATGCCACCTTACATCTTGCTCCGTCAAAACACAGGGTCCAAAGTTTTGAATCTAGGTCTTCCTTTTCTTTCTTCTCATGACGCAAATCTTTGGAGACCCTAGGAATGATTTGATCTTCGTTGAAGATCACATATTTCCCAGTGCCAGTGTCATGATAATTTCCAAAAGGATTGGAGTCAATGAATTCATTTAAGAAAACCCTTTGTTCAGGAGTCCCGTCACTAGTCACCTCTTCATCTTTCAATAGTTCTACACAACACATTTCCTCTCTAGTAATGGAAGTGTGGGTCACTTCAAAATTCATTAGGGCTTCATCAACCACATGTTCAGAATGTAACAGTTCAAACATAACCTTTAACCTGGCTCCATGCTTGGTCCTCAAAATGAGATGTGACTAGTCTAAAAAAAGATACATGCCTATTTTGGCCATGAAATCCCTTGACAAATAGAGACCAAAATTGGGAGGAATATATATTATTACCACCTCCTAGGGAACTATAATGCTAGGGCAGGCATACAAGGTTAGTGAGAGTCTTCTAGTTATACCTATAGCTTGTACTTTGTTCCCATCTAGCTGTATGAGACCTCTATCTAAAGGTTCATACTCTAGTTTCAAAAAAAATTATATTTGCTTCAGCATTAAAGTGGTACTAGCCCCATAATCAATCATGGAATTATGGAGTAATTTGTTTTCGACAATCAAAGTTACAAAGAAAGGGGTCAAATTCAGTTTGTCTACCTTTCTATCTGCAGATGGTTCTCCTTAATTTGTGAGCACCATGGTCAAACATGTCTGGTTCTTAGACTCAAACCTTTTGTCTTTGGCAGATGTTGACTCAATCTGTGGTTTGCTTTGGCATCCTTATTTCCCATCTAGCGCTTCTCACAACAAAGACTTTTGTTCTGGAATAGCAAGGATATCCCATAAGGATACATTCACTGGAACCTTTTTTAGTTGTTCCACAATATTAAGGGTCATGGGGATAGATGCCTTTGGCTCCTTAGGTTTGTAAGGAATGATTTCCTTAGGTCTCTGATAAGGAGGAACCATAGTAGGATGTGCTTGAGTTTTTTCTTGAACTATTGTGGGTTGTTGCACCACTGACTCACTCATAAATCAGTTCTTTGAGTGAAGGTTGTAGTCTGATTGTACCAAAGGAGTATTTGGGTAAGGTGCGACAACATCATTGGCGAATGCTACTTCCTCACCTTCTATCCATCAGAAAAGTACATCATCTGGGGTGATTTAGGCTTCTTTCTCAAGAGACATGACCTAGATTTATGCAGGGAGCACAACGTTATCCATCCCTGGGGAGCTCTAAACTCCGACATCAAGATTAATTCCTTGGTTTCATTGATTTGCCACCTTCTACTGCAGATTTCCTTAGGGGCAATTTCTTTGCGTATGAGCCTCATTACAGGGGAAGCACCAAAAATTAGTATCATCCACCAGGTTATTTTGTCCTACAATTAGCTCCTTATTTTGACTTGGTGATATAACTTGCAAAGGGGTCAGGACTGGGATAATCTGGTTGTTTGGATGTGGCTAATTAGCTTTAGCACCTCCTTGATACTAATTTTGCTAAAAGGGAGGCCTTCCAACTTGGTAATTTTGAAAAGGGGGTCTTGCAGGAGTCATTTGTTATTTTTTTCATATTAATTATTTTGTTTGAGAAGGTTCACAATAGATTTTTCATGTCATTTACCTTGACTACTAACGAGGGTAGAGCGATGACATTATTTTGTTGGGAGTTAGGGTAGAAATACATGAACTATGGCTGGGTTGATGTGCTCAGGAGTGATTGCTCCAAGATTTGGCTTGATAATTTTGGGAAAACCAGCATGGGGGGTCTTAGAGGAAGCTTCCCAGCATTAATAAGATTGTTCTCTGCTCAGACCACTAGCTCGTATGCATCCAGAAGCATGTTCCCGCCCGATATATCAAAATTGAAATCTTTGAGATAAAAAAACAAATGCCATGTCCGCAGGAGGGTGAGCGTTGACAAGGATTCTTTACCAAATTTTGTGAAACCTAGTATTGAAATCGGTAATAGCTTCTTGAGGAGTCCATTTCACGGTTATCAGTTGTTGCAGAAAAGAAGATCTGTCTCCCTTTTTATGTGAAGCATTCGAAAAACTGATCTCCCAACTGGTCCTAGTTGTATATTGAATTTGGTGTGAGGGATCTATACCAATTTTGATCTTTTCCTTTAAAAGATGTTGCAAGAAGTCTCAATGCCACATTTTTTTAGGCGGCATTGTGTACAATACATACATCATCTACATCCTGCAAATGTTCTTGGGGGGTCTTGGAGTCTTCTCCAATGAATTTGGGCAGAGATTTTAATGCAGAGGTCGGTATAACATCCCACTGGTTAGGAGGAGCAGGTGGAATGAGGGGAATTCCACTATTCCATGTGATAAAATTTCTAGGAGGAGGGATTGCCATTGGCGCAGGAATCTGAGCTTGGATTTGTGTTCCTCCTCTTGATATAGACTGGACTGCTACTAAAGGTGGTAACAATAGACTTGGATTTAATGTAGTTTGGCTTCTAGTAATAGGTCTATGGCTCATACACCCATTAAGCTAAAATATTTTTGGTTCCATTGGGTGTGCCAGAAAAAGAACTGTTGATGCACAAAATTACTTTCAGAGCAACAAACTTATGGGAAGTTCATTAAATAAGGGACCTATTTCGGCTTAGCGAACAACCTCTAGGGTTTTAAAAGCCGACTCTTCATGTGTGATAGTGAAAAGGGAAAGGAGATTAAAAGATTGAAACAAACAAGGCGATACACTAGAATTTAGAATTTAAACTTAGAAGCACAATAAATCACACATTTGAATGCATAATTCAGAGGCTAAATATCCTTCTGTAAAGCGGAAAATCGCGGTCGAACCCTAGTTGGTCTCCCCTCTTCTAACTCCAAGGAGAGAGAAGGGAGGTTCACTAGGATTCGATGGGTTTTCACTTAGGGGGAAGACTTTACATTCAAAAGAGGGGTTGAAACTCATAAGATTCAATCCCACACGATGTAAGATTGGATGCTAAATGAATTTCAAGGGTTAGGAAAGCAAGGCTACCCTCTTTTGTAAAGAATGTTGATTAAGGAAATTAAGCTAAGGATGCATAGAAAGTCATAAAGATTCGCTTATAAACTGAGTTCGGGTTATAGGATGAAGCTGCGGACCTGGAATTAACAGTAAAATGTCGATACGGCACTGTCCTGCAAATTTGAGCAAAAGTTGTCGGGACGATGGCGCCCGGTGCCACGGTCCTCCGAAAAATCCGCGAAACAAAGGGGGATCTGTTCGTCTCTGCACAAGGATTCCAGATCTTCAATCTCAGCTGCGTACCTGCAACCTACACACAGAAAAGCAAAGATGATTGGGGGGTTAGGGATTAGGGGTTTGCCTTTAGGTCAAACCCCAGTTTTGGAATTAACCAAGAAATGAGCAAGAGCTGTAAATGTAAATGACTGTAAAACAAGTACAAATACCTTGTTCGAAGGATGTTTGTATCCTTATGTGCGAAGGTTTAGATGTTGTATGTTGTATGTTGTATGTGATAAGTGATCTCCTCTTCAATGGTTGAATCCTTGTCTTGAATGCAACACTTAGCCTTGAATGGAGACTTGGAATGATCAATTGCTTGAAGGAATGCTTGAATGCTTGAATGCTTGAGTATAGTTTCCACGCCTTTTCCATCATATCGAATGAAAGAGGAAAATGTCATTTATATACTTGTCAATTAGGGCTGATAGACTGATTTTCCCGACCTTAGGCCGACCAGGGAATGTAATTTTCCAAATTGCAAACGAAAAGACCCGATACCACTTAGGAAACCGGGCCCAAAATAGGACCCAGGGACCAGGGCGCTGGGCGCCATGGTCCTGGAGGACCAGGGCGCTGGGCGCTCTGGTCCCACCTCCTGGGACATCAGGGTGCAAGGAGGTTCAGGCCAGGGTGCTTGAAAAATGCAGTTTTCAGTGTCGTGAGCAAGTTTTGGGGTCTCCATTCAGGTTGCGTGTTGCGTCGCCATCGTGAAGACCGAAATGCAGTCGAAATTGCAAGTGTCACAATTTTAGGACGCTACATTTAGCCCCCACTTTAGCGGGAGTATGTATGCTCATACTTCCGGTAAAGTACAAGGAAACAACGTTGAAAGACTTTCACCACGTCAAGGAGGCAAGATACACCAAGCCCCCAGTGGACTAAGGATCTTACAACTTCGATTGACAAAGTAAAAGGGAAGATCACGAGGAAGAACCATGACTGTCAGTAGTAAGGTTCCCTCACTATGAGTCATGCAAAAGAAATACCAAAAATCTTCAAGACAAAGCTAAGTTTGCCAAGAAATTTTCAAGTATCCTTGAAAGGATAGACAGGGTGTATGCCCCCCTACGTTAAAGCGATCGCACACGCCTCAACGGGGGTGATTGTTTTAACGTAGTGATACACATAAGAAATGAGAAAGGAAAAAGGAGCACGTTATCGCAAGGATTTAGCCCCCAAGTGTGAGATAAGCCCAAGGATAATAGACACAAAACACAAAGCACGAGGTGACTTCGCTTTCCTTGGGGTTAGTATGCTGTATGATAAGTCATGTATATATATCATATGTATGTATGCATAATTGTTCTTTATTCCCCAATCAAGGAAGGTCACCTAGAAGAAGGGAACACATGTGTCTTTTGAGTCAACATGAGAGAGACCAAAGAGATCTCAGTGCTTTGCATCGTCCTCAAGTAGACAACACTAAGGACGACAAATAGAAGAATGAGAATAACATATAGAAGAAGTAACAAAAGAGAGGGGGAGAGAGTCTGCTATGCTAATGTAACTAGTCTAGCATGTCATCTACCCCCCGATCTTGCTGATCAATGTTTCAGGAAGGCAGGGAACACGCTAGAGGAGGAACATCCAACACAGCAGATGGAGCTATCACAAGATCCAAACAAGGGCTATGTTCATGTTCCAAGCCACATTGTTCTTGTCTAGGAGCTAGGATAAGTGCTTTTGAAAATTCATTAGATAAATGGTTATCAACATCAACAAGTTCATATTCACTATTAGAAGCAAGAGGAGTAATATTTTCATCTATATCATCATCAAGATTTATAAAAATAGGATCTTTAACTCGCACAGGATCAAGACCATCATGCATCTTATGTTTAGGAGATTTAGGCTCAATATCCGGCTGAGGAGAAAATGGAATAATGCTTGTTGAAGGTGTTTTTGGAGATTGTAAAGTTTGAGAAGCAGCTGCTTGAGCCCTAAGACGACGCTTTTGTCGACGTTCCCGTGCAGAACGATTACGTCTAGTCTTAGTAGGAAGTGTAGAAGATAGAGGAGGAGGAATGTTCTCATCCCTATCACTTGGGTGTTTAGGTTGTGGTCTCTTAGGCTGGATAATAGGAGAAGAAGAAGGTCTCTTCTCTCTATAGAAGGCAGGAGGAGGAACTGCTCCATATAAAGGAGGAGTTTTTGGTTTAGGAAGAAGACCAAGTCCATCATGACGAGGAGGTATAGGTCTATTTTTAGAAGATTTATTAGGCATAGACATAGTCGCATCCATAGGGACGGGTTGGGAATCTTCTTGGGGAAAGACATTAGTTTTGTCTTTCAAAGGAAGAATTTCCTTCTCAAGAATGATAGGAATGTCAAGTTTAGGTGCTCTAGGTTCACTTAGAGATAGGATCATATCTGTTTTCCACTTTTGATAAGATTTGAAAAGATGATCACTTCGAAGAGATTGGAATTGTTTAGGCCAAAAGTAATCAATAGGAACACTAGAGGTTCTTTCAGCTGGTTTAAAGAGACTATGATTGACAGTAACAACTTCACCATTATGGGGAAATTTCAAACACTTATGAATAGGAGAAGCAATAGCTTTCATGGAAGATAGCGAAGGATAGCCAAGCTTCACACGAAATTGTTCAGAAGAAGGAATAATAGCAAAGTTCACATCAAGAGATTGGTTATGGACCTCAATGGGCAATGTAATAGAACCAATTGCAGGAGAAGAAAATGCATCAAATAATTTCACAATCACATCTGTTTTGTCATAGATCACTTGATTCAATTGCAAAGTAAAAAGAAATTCTTCAGTAATAACATTAACCATGCACGAAGGATCAATAAGCACTCCACGGCAAGGCATATTCTTGACTTTTGCAACTATGTATAAAGGACCATCAGGTGCCCTAATGGTTTCGCTAGAATCAAATGTGATGGAAGGTTCTTTAGGGTTTTCTTGCTGCTCTACAAAGTTAATCACATTCGGAGTCATAGACACAAGACCATCAGATGAGAAAGAGGAATCATTAGCCTCAATCACATTAGAAGTATGAGAAGTATGAGAAGGTAATGGATCAGTAAAAATTTGAAGATTTTGGTTAGGAGGAGCTACAGATGTGTTGCCTTTATCATTCACTCCAGAAACAGAAATAGTATTATTATCAATCAAATCTTGAATTTTACCCTTTAGAGAAAAACATTTTTCAGTATCATGCCCAGGCTGACGATGAAAGTGACAAAAAGCTTTGTGATCAAAATAAGGTGAAGTAATCTTTACAGGATCAATTTGTCTTATAGGAGGAAGGGTAAGCACATTTTGTCCCAATAACTTATTCATAATATCATGCAATGATTCATTCAAAGGAGTATACTTTCTTTCTTTCTTGAAAAATTTAGAAATAGGAGGCACACCTGATGCTGCATTCACATTGTTGTTGATGATGTTTTCATTGAATTTGATGGAATCTCTGTTCGGTTTAAACTTCCCAAATGGTTGTTGACTGCTATCACCCTTATCACTCGGAGCCATAGGATGTGATTGTTCCATTTGACTCACAGTCAGTTGATAATTGTGAAGAGTGGCGCACAACTGTTGGAAAGAAGTAAACTCAGAAAACAGAAGTTTGTCTCGAATATCTTTTTGCAAATTAGAAATAAAGATTCTTTGAATATCATTATCAGGCACTGGAAAAGAAATTTGAGCATACAAATGCTTATATCTACCAATGAAATCAGTCACTTTTTCTTTAACACCTTGTTTACAATGCATTAAATCAATCAAAGTAACTTTAGGACTTATATTGTTTTGAAATTGTTGAATGAAAGCATTTGCAAGTTGTTCGAAAGAAGTAATAGAATAAGAAGGCAACGAGCAATACCATTGTAGGGCTTTGTCTCTTAATGTTCTGGTGAATAGTTTTGCAAGCAACCTTTGGTCATAAGCAAAATCAGTACATATTGTTTGAAAAGTCTTAACATGTGTTAGAGGATCTCCTTTACCATTATAAAGCTCCAAATGCGGGATTTCAACATGCTTAGGAGGAATAGCTCGAACAATGTCAAGAGAAAGTGGGCTCGCAACATCAAATGTGGGCACACTAAACTTAGATTGATTCATAGAGGCAATTTGTTGCTGTAAAGAAGAGACAGTTTGTGCAAGATTATTAATGGTAGCTTCAGTCGAAGAGTTCATATTAGGTGTGTTAGATTGAGATGGAGGTGTGATGTTATTGAAAGATGGTAAAGAGTAAGGTGGTGGGACCCTATGATAGTCAACCATAGGGGATGATTGGATAGGAGGAACACTACAAGGAGGAATGGAATGGTTAAATGAATTGCCCCCTTGTGTCATGTTCATTTGTGAAGATGTAATAGGAACACTTATTGAAGGAATGAATGAAGAAGTCGGATTAAATGAAGGAATAGGGTTAATTGAAGAAGGAGGATTGCCCCCATGACTGGTAATCACAGGAGGAATGTCTTGTATAGAGGTAGCCATGATGTTTGATGTAAAGGTAGGTAAACTAGCAATAGAAGTGGTCAAAGGAATAGAATGATTGACTTGTGTAGGAGGTTGTGTATAACCTAAAGATTCAGCACAACTCTTTATAGGCATCACATTCGAATCCACAATGTGTGCGATACCACGTAAAACATCAATTCCATTCTTATCACTTTGAAGCATACGTTTTAGACCCTCAATTAAAGGAAGAGCTTGACTATCGGGATACTCATGAGACATCCATTGGTGAAAATCGTCAAATTGGTTATCCAATTTGGAAAGTTGTTCAACAGAAACTTCATGGGGAGCTTCTTCATCATTAGGAGGATTAGAGGAATTACCCATGTCCTCGTTAAAAAGACTACTCAAATTAGGTTCCATCTCCTCAGTAGTTAAACCTCGGAAAGACTTAATTCTACGGCTTCGTCTAACGGGAATAGTGTAAGTAGGGCTTATTGTTGTAAAACTCATGCACTAGAGAGAGAGAAGATTTTGATTTTAGAGGTAGCAATTTTCAGTAAAACCAGCCAATCTTCCAGATTTAAGCTGTTAAATGCAATCACAATAGTCTCCTGAAATTTCAGAAAAAATGTTCGGGACCGTGGCGCTCGGAGTGCAACACGGTCCTTGCAAATTTTTTTGAAATTTGCAGGGATGAAAGGTATGATGATTTTAGAGCTAATCTGAAAAAATTGAGGGATTTTACGATTTGTAGATAGGCCAAATTAAAGTTGCAAATTCAAAATTGAACCCTATCAAGATTGTCGAAAAATGCAAAATTTGAATTTTGAAAAAGAGAGGGAAACTGAAATTTTGAATTTTATGATTTTAGAGGGAATGTCAAGAGCAATGCAAATTTTGAAATTTGAAAATTGACTCAATTTCACGCAAAATTCAATTTTGAAAGCGGAAATCAAAGTTGTTGTAATTAGGCACTTAATTTCAAAAGTCACAAAATGCAAATATTTGAATAAAGCACTGAAATTTCGAATGAATGCAAATACAATTTTCAGATCTAAGACAGTAAGAACACAATTTTGACACAAAATTTCAGTTTCGATAATTTTTGAATGATTAGGAGCCTTAGACCACGCAATCACAAGACCAACTTTGGCTGTAATTTTGAAAGTGTTATAATTGACAAAATCAGCCAAAATTTTGGATTTTAGCAGGAAAATACAGCAAGATCTCGCTCCCAAAATTTTGGAAAAAATGTCGGGGACGATGGCGCTCGAAGTGCAACACGGTCCTCGCAACTTTTTTCCAAATTTTCAGGGATGAAAGATATTGTGATTTTATTGCGGAATCCAAAGTTACAGCTAATTTGGAGATGTTTTGATCGGTCAAATTGTCGGACAAAGGTTGAATCAAGAGGGTTTCAAAAATTAGGGTTTTGACTTTTAACCACTTAACCTTCAGAATTAAAGCACAAATATGAATTGATAATTTGTAATAAAAGGACAGATCTGAAACAAGCATTAACATTTAGACATTTCGCAAGTTTAATTACTAAAAAGAAATTTTAGGGTTTTAATGCAATCACCTCTAAAACTTTGCAAAAGATCAAACATGGAAATGTAATCAATTTTTTCAGATCTAAGCATGAAAAATCAGAAAGGATGTTCACGTCGGGTTCACCAAAATGTAAAGCGGAAAATCGCGGTCGAACCCTAGTTGGTCTCCCCTCTTCTAACTCCAAGGAGAGAGAAGGGAGGTTCACTAGGATTCGATGGGTTTTCACTTAGGGGGAAGACTTTACATTCAAAAGAGGGGTTGAAACTCATAAGATTCAATCCCACACGATGTAAGATTGGATGCTAAATGAATTTCAAGGGTTAGGAAAGCAAGGCTACCCTCTTTTGTAAAGAATGTTGATTAAGGAAATTAAGCTAAGGATGCATAGAAAGTCATAAAGATTTGCTTATAAACTGAGTTCGGGTTATAGGATGAAGCTGCGGACCTGGAATTAACAGTAAAATGTCGATACGGCGCTGTCCTGCAAATTTGAGCAAAAGTTGTCGGGACGATGGCGCCCGGCGCCACGGTCCTTCGAAAAATCCGCGAAACGAAGGGGGATCTGTTCGTCTCTGCACAAGGATTCCAGATCTTCAATCTCAGCCGCGTACCTGCAACCTACACACAGAAAAGCGAAGACGATTGGGGGGTTAGGGATTAGGGGTTTGCCTTTAGGTCAAACCCCAGTTTTGGAATTAACCAAGAAATGAGCAAGAGCTGTAAATGTAAATGACTGTAAAACAAGTACTAATACCTTGTTCGAAGGATGTTTGTATCCTTATGTGCGAAGGTTTAGATGTTGTATGTTGTATGTTGTATGTGATAAGTGATCTCCTCTTCAATGGTTGAATCCTTGTCTTGAATGCAACACTTAGCCTTGAATGGAGACTTGGAATGATCAATTGCTTGAAGGAATGCTTGAATGCTTGAATGCTTGAGTATAGTTTCCACGCCTTTTCCATCATATCGAATGAAAGAGGAAAATGTCATTTATATACTTGTCAATTAGGGCTAATAGACTGATTTTCCTGACCTTAGGCCGACTAGGGAATGTAATTTTCCAAATTGCAAACGAAAAGACCCGATACCACTTAGGAAACCGGGCCCAAAATAGGACCCAGGGACCAGGGCGCTGGGCGCTTTGGTCCCACCTCCCGGGACATCAGGGTGCAAGGAGGTTCAGGCCAGGGTGCTTGAAAAATGCAGTTTTCAGTGTCGTGAGCAAGTTTTGGGGTCTCCATTCAGGTTGCATGTTGCGTCGCCATCGTGAAGACCGAAATGCAGTCGAAATTGCAAGTGTCGCAATTTTAGGACGCTACACCTTCATAACTATCACATTCATTCTTTATTCACTACTAGCATAGTATACTGTAAATACGATAAAAAACTAGAATGAAAGAATTCTATAACATGATTCATTCAGAAGTAATTGTATTTAGAATAATAAAAAATTAAAACAAATGCAAAACTATTTGTCTACTCTTAAATGACATAAAGCATAATATTAAATATGAAGAGTTTTGTAGAAAGGCCGAAAGTTGGAATAGTCTATGAAAACAAGACACAAATAAAATGCTAAAGTTGAATCAAAGCATCTCCAAAATTGCTCTGAATTATGAACCTCTATAAGACTAACATAACTTTGAAAATGTAGCCCTGCAAAAGGGCGCAGATCTCTAGACAACTGCCCTCCTTCTTTGATTTTGTGCCTCGTGTAACTTTCTGTTTTGCCTTTTTGAGCAACCTCATGACATGTCATGATGGCCTCATAACTACCTTCCCCTACGAACAATTTTCCATCATAGTTACCTCTCATTCTCTACATTTTTTGGCTTTTTTAAAACAACCTTCGGAAACATGTGGCAACTTAACTTGCATGCTCTTCATACCTTTTCCTCCTACCTGTGGGCTCAAAATGTGGTGCTCAGGCAGAGCCTAAGCCTTGTCTTTTATCTATTCAAAAGGAGATGCCCACAAACTTGACATGTAGCATTCTCAACCAATGATGAGAGGGCCCGAGATAGTGAAAATAAAATGTTGATGAAAGAACACATGGCAACCAGGTGGATCTTGGTGTGAATAAGGAGAAAATGTATTTTCCAAGGCCCAATGGAGTGACACATGGTGAATCAAGAAAAGGCATTTGTATAAAAATGGAGTTGTCCAAACAAAAAGAAAAAGGAACCCATGGGAAATGAGGAACTCATTAACATTTCCTACAAATCACCCTTCCTAATCCTATCATCTAGCATAATTAACCCTAGCCTAATCATGCTTATTATTATCCTCCAATTTTATATTCCTCCAACTCATTATCTCTCCTCATGTCACATCCTCCTAACTTTCCCACTTGCATTATAATCCCTCATTAAGCCACCTAATCAATCCCCCTAATCATTTGTAGATCCTTAATCATCTTGATTAGGGATGAGTCAACTATTTGCCATAAATATATTTTTCATTCATCCTCCAATCTTAAATTCTACCCACTTTGATCCTTTCAAGGAAATTCAAATTCTTTGAATCGTCCAATACCTCCTCTTTCCAAGGAATTTTTAATTCCTTTTCTCATTTAGTCTTCCCACACATCCTCTTACTTGGGAATTTTTAATTCCTTTGTCCTCTCCCAAGGAATTTTTAATTCCATTTTATTCTTCCAATTTACTTGAGGATCTCTTCCCCATGTATCTTGAGTGGTGTGGAGACAAGAAATGCCTTTATGACATATCTCTTGAATCTCCCACCTTGTCCTCTCAATCCTTTCCTCCACTTTCTTTCAATCTCAACCCTTCATTCTAAATAAATCTTGGCCCTTCATTTTAGCCTTTCCAATATATAAACTGGAGTCTCCTCTCTTCACAAACCATCCACTTCCATCATATTCTTATGTTGTCCATTTGAGGATGAAAATCCTCCATCACACCCTCATAATGCCAAAATCTTGCCTCGTCTAAGCCATATCTATCTATCACTCAATCATACAATCCAATCCAATCTTTTTGTGTAGTGGAGAGAAATGTATGCAAATCCCCCATCCAAGGAGAAAATCAAGTGGAGCAACAAGGGCACATCTTCCACTTCATCAAGCTCAATCGAAGGAAGAGTAGAAGTTAAGGTATAATGGTTTGTTTGTGCATTTGAATGCTTTATTTGTGTTTTATTTGATTTGTGCACTAACCATTTGGCCTTTAGATTCTTCTTCTCTTTAGATATATAAATAGGAACATCAAGAATCCATATACATGAATAGATTGGACAATTTGCAAATAAGACTTCCAAAATGAATACCAATCATAAGGTCAAGTCCTGAAACTGAATCATAACCTCAAAATCACTATTCATTTTCATAATCCAATTAAAGAAATAGAATATGAACACCAATCTATCTAGATTAAGTCCCATCAGACATGAAAATCTAAAATTGACAACATATACAATCACTTATAGCTTTTGGAACTAACCGAGAAACCAAATTAAACCAAAATTGTAAATAAGAACAAACCTATAAGACTTGAGAAATTGCTCTTTGAACCTACATAATTGGGCTTAGAAGACACAATTAAGCCCCAGAGTTGCGTAATTGAGCCCCGTAGCTATGCAGTTAGGCTCTATAGTTGTGCAGTTACTCAAAAATATAAAAAATAAAGATAAACATAACATAAACATTCCAAAATAAAATCTGACAAAAACCCATTTGAGCAAGGCCCAATTACATCCCAAAAACTCAAAATAATAGACATAGGAATTCATAAAGGATTTTCAATCAAACATAAGTCAAAACTGATCAATTAAAACAATCAATTCCCACACCTAATTTAAGTATATTGCAATCTTTTCAAAACATGAATAAATAACTTATTTCAAATAATAGATATAATCAAAAGGAAATCCCGAATCCCCCTTATAATCAAGTTTAATCAAAACCAGGAGATAGAAACCTACCTAGAAAACCTATGAAGAAAGATAGGATAAATAGGAAGAAATTCACAGAGGTATCTCTGAACATGAATCATCTTCAAATCATAAACAAAATTCCAGCAAACAGGCCTAAATAAATCCAAGAAAGCTCCAAGAAAGCTCCAAGAAAGCTCAAAAAACAATCCTTCAATCAATACAGAAAAACTACAAATCCTTCTCCACAATTCACAATCCAAAATTCTCAACAATTTGTAATAATAATCATTCTCTCAAAACTTCATAAAAAGAATCGTAAAAATAAAACTCTCATAAAGAATTATAAATAAAACTCAATTAAAACCTAACTAAAGCTTCACAAATTCATGCACAAATGAAAAGTCAAAACCCTAATTAGAAACTCATAAAAATATCACCTATAAAACATTAAATCAATAATATTAAATTAATTTCTAAAGAAAAATACTCATAAAATAATTAAACAATAATATTTAAATATTAAACCACCAATTAAAATTACCCTAAAAATAATTAATTCTCACTCAAAAAACATGCAAAGAATAAATAATTATTTCCATCTAAAAATATAATTATCCACCAAAATTAAATTAAATGGAACAATTAGTTCCACAATAAAATATTAACATGCACAATAATAAATTAGTAAATAAATAATATACAATAATAGGAATATATTCATTAAATTGGAAACACAATTAAAGCAACAATAAACAATAATTAATTATTAATTTAATTTATAACACTTTAGCTATAATTAATATCGATAATTAAGATAACGTAAAATCCCACACACTCAAGTAAATCATAAAATAATACCAATATCAAAACAAGACTTACCACTGACAACAAGGTAATTAGATATCAAGTCTTTATGACAAATCTAACAAGATTGAAATAAAGACTAGATAATTGTCCCTAGGTTAGGGCAATGGCTTTGGCTAGATAAATTTTGGGTCTTGTACTATCTCTTAAACTGACATTGGGATTTAAAGGCACACTCAGACATATGGGACCAAGTGTAGTCGATGCCTAGTACCTGTAACCTACACAAAACTTTTTGAATACAAATATATATATACTCCCATCCAATGAAAGGAAATTGTGAAATCATATGGAGCTCACAAATGAGTAATATGAAATCATTCATTTCACCTTAATCTTGAAGCAAACAATACAATAAAGATCTATTTAACACATAAAATCCATAAGCATCAATATCATCAATAATCAATCATCAAATCCAAATAATAACATTTGATCATAGATTATCATCTCATAAAGCATCAAAATAAATCACCAGTATATAATCCAAGTAATAAGTATACCATCACTAATATCAATATGTCCATCTCAAATAAAGTATAGCAATAATCATATCCTAAAACATATAAGCATCATAAAATAGTCCAATGACATGGATCACATGAAGGTATCCACACACACACAAACACACCCCAGTGAATAATGAGTCAAACATAGTCTAACAAGTCAAAATAATAAGTATCTAAAGAAAAGCATGGAGGGGTACTACATAATGGCACCCCACACACCCTTGTATGAGTATTTTTGGATGAGGTTTACATAGTTTTGTCATCTTTAGGTCCTCAACACTTTTTCATCATATGTCTTTGCTAGAAACATGTAACTAAACATTTGCACACAAGAATTGAAGAATGGTGCTTAGAAGTTTGAAATGAAAGTGGTGAGAAGTTTGAGGATCGCCAACTAAAGATCTAGCCTCATGAATAGTTATTCAAGACCACCAAACTAAAACACGTGTAATGCTGTAGGAAATGATAATGTATGACCATCATGTAAATTATCATCTACTGCATAGGTATCCTCATGATATAAAGAAGTTGATGTAAAGTTCAACTATGGAAAAGAATCATCAAATAGAAATATTAATGAAATTATACATCTCTTATGGTAGTAATGAATAATTGATAAGCCTTCACATCCTCACAATCACTTAAAAAATTGAATTTTTTGACTCTTCTTCTTCATGTCTTAATTTGACCATTTGATATGAATGTCCAAGCCTCACTACTGAAGAAGGAAATAATATGCTCGATATTATACCAAGCCTCGTCTAGAGTTATATTTAGATCTACCTTATGGGGAATATGGTTATGTATATAGTTATCATAATTAATTACCTCAACCCAAAAACACTGGGCCACATATCAAAACCAAAACATACTTGATTATTTGTCTCCCATGGTGATATATTATTTTTTTAGAAACACTATTCTATCAAGGAGTAGAATAAATTAAATACTAATCATGAATGCCATGCTTGGTAAAATAGTAATAAAATACCGATTTTACATATTCTCCCTATTTTATGTGCATAACTACTAAATAGAAGAGCTTAATTAATTCTCCACAAATACCCTAAATGACCTAAAAATGGAAAATAATTACTCGTGTACTTGAGAAAGTACACCATGTGAAACAAGAGTAATAATAAATGAAGGTAATTAATTAATTTTCTTTTTAAAAGAAGTGGGAAAGGACATGAGATCAATATGTACCTAATCCAATGAGATAGAAGAACAATGGTCCTTACCCTTAGGAAAGGGTTCTTGACTATTTTTGTTAAGAACACAACCTCAACAAATTCTCTTGATGCATGAAAGCTTAGAAATGCCATGTACCATCTCCTATGTACTTAATTCTTGTAGATACCTATAGTTTATATGTCAAAATTATTCATGTCAAAATTTTCTCAAGGAATTAAAGTGTCATAAAATATAACTTGTTATAATTTCACACTCCTTTTTCAGCCCTTACTTTAGTGTGCCTTCTTCTAGGTCATTTTAAGCCTATTTTGGACTTATCTCATCCAAATTGTCATTGTATGCTCATGAGATGATCTAACCCTATGTCTTGAGCCTATGAACTTTACAACCACCTATATTTTTTTCCTTTTTGGGTGGACTACGGTGCGTAGAGCCACAGTCCCTCCCAAAGGGGCCCAAATTTGAACATTTCAAAGTGCTAGTTCTCATAATTTTTTATCTAATCCCAATATTTTGATATGACCATTGGAAGTTGACCTAGAAGTGAAAATGCCTTGGGAACCATATATAAAGGAATCATCTCTAATTCATTTAATCATCTTTCATAATAAAAAAATTCAGTCAATTATTTGATTCCTTCATTTAAGATAGAACGACCTATCTTCAAGTATGTTTTCATGATGGATTTTGATATGATTTATCATGTTATTTCATCAAAACATTGTGAACTTATCTAAAGAGAATTGCATCACCACCATTATCAATTTGAAAGGTATAACCTCGTCACTTCAGCATTTCAATTCAAATTTAGCCTTTGTTCTACTAGGGATAAGCTCTCTTTTTCATCATCATAGTTGATGTGGAGGTGGAAACACTGGCATGGAGTCTGACTTAGGAAAGCCCCTATACAAAACAATATTTTACATCTCTCTCTATACAACTTATAGATCTAACAATAGAAAGTTACATATTTGTGTAGGGCGCACTAAGACACATAATTCCAAATTTTGAATAGGCAAAAAACCTAGGAATAATCTAGTTAGCTCCATAGTCTAATTATTTTTGGTTGAATTTTGGGGAGAACGAGCTAAAAAACCTCCTTATCCAAGATTTGAAGCCTCATCTTGCAGGACACCTATTTGGACTAAAGCACCTAACTTCATAATTGAACTATTTTAGGCCCAACTTTTAGATAGTTTCCTCTTTGTATCTCATTTCCATATCTATAGTTCTCATTTGAGATTTACTTCTATATATGTGTGTCTTTTTATGTTGAATATTGTCAATTTTGCATAATTTAACGTAGTCATTACATATTCACATCAAATCACATTAAAAAAAAAGGAACAAATAATTAGACAAAGTATCCAACTCTCCTTTGGGACTGAAGCTAGATCTTCTTGGATATTTTTTCCAATGAAATGATATTGATTTGGGATCTTAGTTTATATCTCTAGGTTAGGACACTATTTTAATCATTTTAGGAATTTACATGGGCAATGTGTGGTGAACCACTAGTTGACTTAGATGTATGAAACTTGTATAATGTTGACTAATGATCAGCTCTACCTAAAGCAATAACTATCTCTAAATGATGGAGAAATGAATATCTTATCCTCCCTCTAGTTTGATAAATCTAGTAGATAGAGAGAAGATTAGAAAAAATATTAAGAACAAGGAGAACATCATTAATGCAGTCATCACTCGAGTGAATAGTCCTTGAACCTAATATAGTTAGAATTTGTGAAGAGTTATCTACTATAATATGAGAAGTGTTGCTATTAAAATTATTCTCAAGTACATCAAATGAATGAGTCATGTGATGTGAGGATTTGAGGCCTACAATCCAACTATGTGTTGAAGTTATAGCCTATGTAAAAAGTGTATGGCCTTTTCTTGTGCTAGTGGAACAAGAATTTTAAAAGGGTTAAATAGTGTTCTACTTCATGGCTTCCTCTAATGCCTCTAGTCTCTTTTAACATCCAGTAGTCATATGTCCCTTTTTTCTTTAAAAAATTACAAGGATCTCCTAAATTATTCTTTGCCTTAGAGGAAGATTCATTAAAATTAAAAGATTTATTATTTTTAGGGGTGGATTGGAAATTTTGTTTTTACTTTTTCTTTGGCTTGGAGGAACTCTCACTACCTAATATAAATTCCATCTTAAGATTCTATATCTTCTTTTATTTCACTTTAAATAAATATGTAGACAATACATAAGTTTTAGATCTAGAAAGTGACTCCAATTGTATGGACTTAGCTTGATCTAATATCATGCAATAACAAAAGGCCTTAAGTAAGAGAATGGTAAAAGGATCCCCCAATGCATCCATAGTAGAATAAAAAGTATAAGAAATCACAAGAAATGAACCTTGAAGCTTAGATAGGATCAAAAAATGTATGTGCTTTGTAAGTTTTATTCATTCCACAACCTTGTAATATTGATATGAGTGACATAAATTTTGCTAAAAATTTTGCAATAGAAGGAACGAAAGTAGGTGTAAGAGTAGCCAATTATGCCTCAATATATAATTCATATAGATCATTAGCAGTACAAAATAACTCCTTGCATTTATCCTAGATCTACATAGGAGTACAATAAAATTCAATATGAAACAACAAGCTATCCAAACTATGCAATGTAATCAACTCCATGATCCAATTCTTATTTCTCTTGTTGATAATTCCCTCATATTTCTAAGTGAACTTAGGTGGAGTTTGATCCAATGTGAACCCCACACCCTTAGTTATGAGTAGTCTAGTCATCTACGATTGTGTGACATGAGATACTCAATAGAATTAGTGACTACTATATGTTCTTGATTTTTGTGTTTACAAAAATGACTTATTTTATAGAAATATTTTTTTTATCATTTGATTTGTTTTAGGAATAAAGTTGAACCCCCATACCAAAAGTAACCCTTTTATAAATTTTAGAATTGTAAAGAAAAATAAAAATTTCACTTTAGATTGAATCTCTATACACCTGATGGAAATATTAAAAAATAAAATCAAAGTTCTATATCAAACATAGAACCGAAATTTCAATTGTAGAAGAATAATAAAAATAAAAAATTCAAGACAAAATTATAATCTTGGAAGAAAAAAATATCTAAATTCAACAAGCAATAAAATACACTAGCACCAAAATTTAGAAAATATACTATTAAGAATTAACTTTCCATTCACTATTTAAAAAAAAAAATGACTCTATATAAACAATATGCTAAAAAGAAAAAAAGAGCTCCCTGTGGCAAAAAAGAATATGGCCTAGTGGCTCTATGGTTGCTGGTTGGTAGTGTTTAGGTTGTTCTAGTGGTAGAGATATTCCAATGAGTAGCAAATGAGTGGGGTTTGGGCCAAGCATTGTTATGGGTGGCAAGATTGGTAATAATCTAGCGTCAGAAATTATTATTGTGGTACTATTAGGTGGAGTTGTGATGTTAGGTGGAGTAATTACCAGAAAAAACTTGACAAGGTGCTTTATTAAGGTTGCTAGAAACCTAATTTTAATATAATGAAAAAATAGCGCCAAAAAATTTATAAACCAAATAATTAAAAAGCCTATTTAACTCACTATTGTGAAAAGTAACCTACCAAAAAAATGTACACCATTTTATTGTGTAGGATGTTGAAAACTAACACAAGGCCTATAGGGATGGTACAATCCTTATGAAACCATATATTTGAATGGATCTATACAATTGTACATTTTTTTGGCATACTTTTCAAGACCTCCAACAAAAGTTGTCCAATTTTTCTAGATTCTAAATGTAGCCTTAGAATAGGCAATCTTAGAGTTTTAGGACATTGGATATAATAGTGAGCTTTATTTTATTCTAGGGGTCTACTTTGATGAAAGCCTTCAATATTTGAAGAGTGTATTGATTTTATACTCTAATACAATGTTGGATTAATGGTGAATTTATAGGTACATCAATCTATCAACAAAAGCCAAAAAAATATCAGCAATTTAGAGCTACAATGGTTATTATAATAATAATATAATGAAAATAAATAACCTTGTTATATTAGAAAGGGAAAAATCCCTAAAACATATAATATTATGTTAAGTGTCTAAATCTTATGAAATAAGACAAAAAATAAAAAGCAACCTAAGTAAGCTTAAGATTAAGGTGTGAATAATTCCCAAATCCAACCAGTTAGTAAGGAACCACGTTCACACTAACAATTAATGTGAATTGAAAATATGAATAACTGTAATGTCACCTTCTCCGTCATAAGATATCTCTTTCATTACTATTTAACAAGAATAATAATAGTAAACAACTATTTCATTATCTTCTCACATAAAATCAAAATTCAATTGAATTGATAATAAATTCCCTTTTTAATCTATTATAAAAAAGATATACTCTCAACTACTTTGATTCTCTTTCTACTAAATCTTATTAGGAAGATTAAAAGACCACCTCTAATCCATAACTACTTACCAAAACATCTTTTCAAGAAAATATATGTGTACTTAATCCCTTCCACAATACAAAGTCACTTTAAACAATCCTTTCAATATAAGAGAAAAAGGGAAGTATCGATAACTATAATATCCCTTTCTCCATTGTAGATTAAAAAAACTAACTACTTTTTTAATGTCTTTCCACATAAAATCAACGCCTAATACTTTATAAAAGATATGACTCCTTTTCTATAAAATCTAATTGATAGGATTAAAAGTCCACATCTAATCTATTGTAATCGAAGGCAAATCTCAATATCATGTAATAGGATAAAATGTGGAATCCTAATGAGCTTGATTTCCAAGCTAAAATACTTATACTATACATCATAATTTTCAAGGTGATACCTTAAGGATAAATATGATTAAACTAGCAATTGCATGGTTTGCATGCAACGAAAGTCATAGGGAAAGGTTTTTTTTTGCAAGGCAATCTTTGAAGCAAATATACGTGGTATGGATGGTGGGTATGGATGCTGCGTAGTGCTTCTTTTTTTTTTTTAATTAGTTTTTTTTTTTTTTTTTAAGTTTATCGTGCTTCATATTATTTTTAAGTTCATTTGGAGGTAAAATAGTAAATCCTTCTCTCTCTTATATATATATAATTTAGGGTAATTGGATGTTGAATAGGTTTATTTGGAAGTTGAGCACATGATTTGGATCACTGTAAAGCATTTGGAAAACTGAGAGTAATATGTATGGTTTTGTGTAATTTTGTAAATTAACAAGAGTTCTATAAATTGTCAATATAACTTTGTTAAATATGTTTTGCAAGAATGAATTTCGAAGAGGTTGTTAAGAGTGAACATGGTTAGTAAAACAAATTATATATAAGTATGATATTTAAACTTTGTATGTTTTTTTGAAAAAGCAATTGATGGTGGCTATTAAAAATTGTGCATCTTAAAGGCAACCATAAAAGAAAGTTTCAAAGCATGAATAAAGATGCAAGTAAAAGAGCATGATAAAAGAATATCGATAACATGATTTAGATTTATTGAATATTTTGAAATAATCTAAGCACATAATAGAACCCAATATTTTTTTAGATTTATTGAATGTTTTGAAATAATTTGAGTACATAATAAGAGGAAAAAATCCGATATGAAAGTATCATAGTAATGCAATTTAGAGATGCATATGCACATTTGGGATAACAAGTAATATTATAAATTTATATTTGTAAAAGAATATAGATAAAATTTTAGAGAAGTAAAATGCTATGTTTATAAGTCACAATTATTGTACAATAATAAGTGTTTCATATCAGCCACTGCAGACAATGAGAACATTTTAAATGGTTTTTCTTTCGTGGTTCACATGGAAAATTGCAGACACAATAAATTGTATTCTTGCTACGATGAAAAAAGAGTTGAGGATACTTTTAATGTTGCTGGAACCTATCAAGGAAAAAAAAATGTAATTGTTAGTGTTTTGCAAGAAGAGGGTGATGGTATGATGAAAGAATAAGTATCTCGTAGAATATTGAGAGCGGGGGTGAATCAATATACTAAAAAACTGATACAAGTTCCCAAACTCAAATTCAATCACACAAAGTAAACTTATCTCAGTCAAAATCAATATTCATAAGAATACTTGACATCAACCGATTTGACTGTTATGACAACTTAACAGTAAACAACTTCAACCTTTTTGAATATCAACAATGCTTAAGCACATCTTCAACATATTCATCCTTCAAATACTTCTAGTTATCATGCTTTATTAGAAATTAATCTAATCAACATATAAGATCACAACCACAAAAACATTCACCACTTGACACAAATATTTATATGTGGAAAACCCAAATAGGTAAAAACCATGGTGAGATGGGACTCACAAAGATAGCTATCTGAACTCTTCTAAAGTTTGCCCTGTCAGGAGCCAAGCCTGTTAAAGTTTTACAATAAGTCATGTTAAGAACTAATTCATGTTTAAGAATCACTCGGTTAAGGGATTTCACATTTATTGTAATTGTTAGAAAACAACAGGCTTTCTTGATTTGTCTGAATAACACTACATCTACTTGATCAGATCCTTCTTAAGCTTCAATCTGCCTTTACTCAAAGCACAGATCCATCCACTGGTTAGGCAACTTTTACAAAGTGACAACATAACAACTTTTGACAAATTATGACATCACACACTTGCCTTCATATCAAAGGTTACAAAGTGGACACACAACATCTCCAGGACCCCTAGACACCAAAAACATAAATAAAATGCCCATACAAGGCTTGTGACCAAGTACACAACTTTGGAGCCTTAGGGCTTATTACATAGCATTGGACCTACCACATCCATTTAGGAACTACACAAGAAATCTTCAAGGCAACACATTATGTTTCATTCAAACACATGTTGAAAAGATGCTAGCACACCTCTGAGTGCCCCTGCACCACCCTTGGACTATTTTTATTAGTTATTGTAGTCACATAAATCTGTCCATTTTAATTAAATGAATATTTCGTATTTATTTGATTAAAAATCCACTAGCCACCAATTAATTAAATTAATATTTAATTAATTCATCCCCAAACATTCTTCTATTAATTAAATAAATTATTCAATTTATTTTAATTAATTCATTAAACCAAATACAAATCAATTAAATAAATAAAATCTATTTATTTAATTAAATCCCCCTATTCCTCTTTTAAATAAATTAAATAAAATATTTATTTAAATCATTATCCCCCACCACACTTGCATTTTCCTACAAATGCAACTTGCACACATTTATTGAAATAAATGAATTTTTATTTTAAATAAAATCCTATTTTCCCTCACCCACCAAATCCACTTGCAAAATCTAATTCCCTTCTAGATTCTTCTAACCCCTTCCTAATTAGCCTAATCCATCCCCTAATTATTGTCACATTCCTAAGCAAAATGGAGTCACTTCTCAAAGCCTAAAAGTCTTTGATAACCATTAAAGGTTTTCAACCTTCAACCACTTAAATCCTCAAAGTCTTGGATAACCTTTGAAAGCTTCCAACTTTCAACCACTTAATCCACAAAGTCTCCAATAACCATTAATGGTTAACCCAAACCCTCCTACATAGTTAAAACATTTGTTTTGACTCAACCTCTACCCAACCCAAGGGTCTCATCAAGCCTTTAATGCTTTGACCATGATTATCTCTTAATCATTTGCACAAAGGTTTATCCTTGCATTAACTCTTAATCCAGTGGGTAATCCTAATTTAGACTTGACCCTTAGCCTTTAGATAACCATGAGGTCTTCTCAAGCCTTTAATGCCTCCAACCTCTTCTCTCAACCCAATCCTGTGTTGACACTTGTCACTATTTCATTGGTGTCAAGTGTGCACATGGATTCCCAACTTTCAAGCTTGACCCTTGATTAAACCATTCAATCCTGGCCATCCATTGCTCCATTTTTCCTATAAATAGAGCCCATTCCTTCATAATCCACATCCTGAAAACTTGTAAGCATTTAGACTATAGCCATTTTAGAGAGCATTTAGCATAAACAATCTAATCTTTTGTCTTTTGGTTAAAATATATCATTTTAGTATTAGCTTTTCATTTCATGTTTGGAGCTATACTACAATCTCAATCCTCCATAAGCATCCATAGTGCAAAAAGCTGCTGAGAGCTACACTATTTTGGAACTTGGAGAGAAGAGGAACAAGGGAGAAAGGAGCTAATATCATGTTAAGAGATAGTTGGAGATATCTCATTGTCTTACTTCTTTAGTTAGATTCATTAGCATGTTTTTAGTGTCTCCTTTGGAATGCCTTCATAGATTTAGTCTTTGATTGACTAACTCTAACATCTTGTGTGTTTTGTGTTGTTTGATCTTAGACTAAACCATTGTGTCATTTAGGAGGGCATCATTTGGTGAACCCGACGTGAATCGAACACGCAACCTTCTGATCATTTTTTTTAATTAACATTTTGCTTGTTGAAACTGCCACACAGGTCACGCTTCGACGCTATTGAACGCGTTTTAGTGCTGTTGCAACAATTTCTTTTAGCGCTATTGACCCTAAGATAGCGCTATTGAAAAGGTTTCAGCGCTATTGACAACATTCCAGCGCTATTGTCACAGTTTCAGCGCTATTGACACACTTCCAGCGCCTTTGTCTTCTCGGATTTTTCTCTTCTTTCAGCGCTACCGTTTAAATTAGCGCTTCTGCTCACTCAGACTAGCGCTATTGTATGAATCAGCGCTTCTGCAAAAACACAGAATAGCGCTATTGCGACAGAGTGTCGCCCAAATTGACTTGTAACCAAAAAAATCAGAATTTAGGCTTGTGGAAGCCCCCCCTTTGAGCATTGATTTTATTAACTTGTTTCTTTTCTTTGTGCAAGTTAACAACCCAACAAAAATCACAAAAAATTTTCATTTAAAGTGTTTAAAAAGAACTTAAAAACACAAAAAACAATTTTTCATTGTTTTCTAGTTAGGCCTCATTTTCTTTGGTGCTTAAAATTAACAAACACAAAATTTGATTTCATTGCATCAATTGGGACCTAAAATTTACAATCCACATTTCAAAAATTTGGTGCAAATAAAACTGACAAACCACTTGTTTTTGATTTATTTTTGACAAACAAATTTTCCTTCAAAGCAAAACATGTTTTTCATTAAGTTGACCAGGATTTTCAAAATTCTAGATTACAAAACACATTGCCTTTGAAGTTAAAAAGAACACCATGGCTGTTGGAGCAACATCTCCAAATAGTTAGATCATCTTTGCAAATGTTGGATTAAAAAGAACAAGTGAATTTCATGTTTGGCACGCTTGTGCACAAAAGTCAGTCGAGTGGACCTACTTCTAACACACACTATCCTCTCCCTTGGCTCTCGTGGTCCTAGGTGCAAGAGAAAAGTGTTAGTAACGCTCACATTTTATCTTTTTAAGAGAGGCCTGCCAAGGGATCGATACTCTTGGGAACGACCTCGAGCGGTAAATCCTTCGAGCCGCTATAGAAATCAGGTGAGAGAGAAAGCTGTAGCCTTGGGTATAGCTGTTCCTACAGTGTAACTGGCCGAAAGGACAAATGGGCCCCACCACCAGTTACAAGGCTCTTAAGTGAGTCACTGCAAAATGAACTTATGTCCAAAGCCATCGAACATGACTAAACACCTTTAAGTAGTAGCCTACTTGTTCTATTGATTGAGGATATTTGAGGTATAATTTAGTGCAAGAGCATAGAAGGTTTTGCTCCCAAGATACTCACCATACATATTTCCTTGAGTAGAAACATAGCTTTTTGAAAGGTCACTTGTGGCTTGATAAAAGTGGTGACTCCCCCATCATAGGGATCATCTATTTGTTATGCTCGTGCAAGACTTAGTATATCACATCCTTACCTGCCACGGCGGGATTCATAAGGTATGTAGCACCAAAGTCGAAGAAATATCAAGATGTGGGCTAAATTTATCACAACTGGCCATTTGACCATAGGGATAAAAAGTGTTTGAAGTGTGTTCGTTTTACAGACCTAGTGCAAATTGAGCCGACTTCAGGCTTTGGAAATACACCTTAAAATAAATCTAAAGGAAGGGTCAAAAACAAGTCCAAGGATTGGGTTGATCTAGACCCATACTCATTTGTGCCTTTTGAGGCAACATTCTTGTGTTTGTGTGCTTGCTTTGTTTTCTTGTCAAAGAAAAATCAGAAAATCAATCCCAAAAACAAAGTATTCATCCAAAATCTATCAACACAACCAAAAACATCAAAAACAAGGTACAAACAAACAAAGAATCACATTTTATGACCATTCTTCACATCTTGCGAAAGAAGAAGTGTCATCAGAATATTACCTTGAAAAGAAGACCATTGAGCTCAAAGGCTTTAATCAAAAGGAGGAAATTCTTCTATATCAATCGACAAATCTTTGTCTCCCATAGAGTCTTTCTACATCGCATGCGTCTATACCTTCAAGGTAAAACAAACGAGTTTGATTCAGAATCATTGAATCGTAGAGCTTTTATGCAATATAGAGCTCTGAGTTATCACAAAAATCAAGGAGGAAAGATTAATCCCAACTTCTTCCCAAACATCTGTATCACCTACAACACAGCTCGAGAAGTGCCACCAACGCCTGAAAGGGAAGAGGTAGAGTTTTTCCCATTTGTGACACAGAGTTTTTATTGAAGTTGAAAACATTTTCATCCATCATCTCACTCATACATCATCACTTCATCATCAATCCGTCCCAACTCTCAAAACATTAAGAGGTTCTTGTCCCAAGTTCTCTTTTAGATATTGCTTGAAATCAAACACATCACATCACTTTTTAGATTGTTTCTACATCTAGGATAAGCTCATCCTAAGAAACACATCTACGCAGGTTAAAACTAGTTCATGAGTGAATCCTCTCATTGCTAGGTAGTTAAATCTGTAACACATCTCAGATTTCTCTGCACCTTATCACATCAAATCTCATCAAAACAAACAAGCAATTCAAAGGAGGAATTTCGGTTACATCTACCTTAAAGTGCTAGAGATCCCCATACAACACAAATCACCAACCAATCAATCTTTCATTTCATCACCACTCATCATCATCTTCAATCAACTTCAAAAACAAACTTGCAAACAAAATGGCTCAAACCCGATCACGATCAAGGCAACGAGAAATAGAAATTGAGGAAGAAGAGGACAACCTCAATGAATTTCAAGAAGCACTTGGAGGAAATGGGAATGATGAAAACCCAGGTACACCCACTCCTTCAACAATCGAAAGGGTTCAACATAATCCTCATTTTAACAGATTATTTGATGAAATACTAAGGAGCAACGCAGATGCTCACTTCTTAAAACTCGCTCAAGAAGGAGCCAAACTCCCCTCAGACTTTGATCTTGCCCAATTAAGACAAGCATCAGAAAGACAAAGTCGCCATGAGGAGGAAAGGCGTAGAGATCCCATCAGATATAACATCCCTTGAGGTAACCCACCACCTCCTCCTCCAAATGAAATGGAGATGTTGTGGCAACAAGTTGAGAATCTCGCCCAACAACTTCATAGTGGTGTTAAGACCAATCAATTCTCACTTAACGACATTTGTCCCTATCCATTTGATAGGAATCTTTATATGCCACCCTTTCCACGCGCGTTCGAAACACCAAAATTCGAAAAATATAGAGGAAAGGGAGATCCCCGTGATCATGTCCGAGAATTTCATTCCGCTTGTCTCGAAGTCGCATATGAAGACACATACTTAATGCGCCTTTTTCCCCAAAGCTTGGGAGGAACAACCACATCATGGTTTTCTCGACTACCAGGTGGCATAAGAACATTTGAGGAACTCATCCAGAAGTTCCTATCTCATTACTCTTATAATATTGAACGCGACATCACCATGGCTGATCTATGCAACACCAAACAAAAACTAGGTGAATTATTCTCAGTATTCCTGCAACGATGGCGCCAAATGTCTAGCAGACGTTCTCTTCAGTTACCTGAACGAGAACTAGTGGAAATTTTCATTTCCAACTTAAACGAAGAAATGGAATTTCACCTGGATGTCAAAGATACAGATTCTTTTAACGATATGATCACCAAAGGTATAAAATGTGAAAGGGCACTCATTAAAAAAGGACTCATCAAAATCTTTAATGAACCCAAAGATGGTCCTCGCCCACGCTTCAATAGTGATAAACCGAACTTCTGGAACAAGAATAAGAATATCGTCAACGACGGAGTTGTGGATGCTCGGACTGTCCAAAATGCACAACCTGTGGTTCGGTTTGCAGGACAAAATCCTCCACCTCAAAATAACACAAATGTTCTTCCTAATTAAGGTCGCATCACATCTCATGATGAACCAAGACCCCGTCCACAAAAACAAAAACGCACATACACTCCCTTAGGGGAACCCATTGAAACGGTGATGCGACAACTCATTTCTCAGAATTTGATCACTCTACCTAAGTTATCAAATTATGAGCCCCAAGTCAAACCAGCATGGTGGAAGGATACTGAACATTGTGAGTTCCATCAAGGAAGAGGACACAAGACAAGTAATTGTCACCGATTGAAAGATCTCATTCAAGATCTTATTGACCGAGGAGAAATTGAAATTGAAGGGCATGACCCAAAAACAACCAATAATGATCATCAGATGTTCAAGAATCCACTTCCATCGCAAGATCAAAGGGGTCCTTCCACGTCCAGACGAGGTCCTGATACCACTGATTATACGCAAGCTGCGTATAATTACACTGTCAATCACCTGTATGATGCCAGTGAACAAATTGCAACTATCACCTTCAAAAATCCCACCTCAAATTGCAATGTTGTTACACGTCGTGGCAAGGTCACCATCAAGGCAGCTCCACAAGGCACCACCTCCATCCCAAAGCAGTACAATCTTGTGGAACAATTAGACAAAACGCCTGCGCTTATATCCATTTTAGAGCTATTGCGCCTATCGCCATCTCATAAAACAATCTTGGATCAAGCACTCCAAGAGGCGTCAGTCCCTGCAAACCTGAACACAGACCAATTTCAAGCCATGGTTGGAACTCTAAAGTCATCACCTTGTCTCACTTTTTCCGAAAGTGACAACTCTTCTTTCCAACAACCTCATAATGCTTCGCTACACATTGAAGGCTTTATCAACCAACACAGGATCAAGCGAGTCATGATAGATAATGGAGCAGGCCTAAACATTTTCACACTACAGTTGGTCACAGCATTGGGATATGCAATAGAATTAGTGGATCCTCGCAAGAAGATCACCATCAAGGCCTATGATGATGCAGAGCGTTCATCCAAAGGAGCTGTGGTACTACCAATCCGAGTAGGTCCTGTGGTAAAGCACATAATTTGTCAAGTTCTGGATCTTCCTCTGCCATATAATCTATTATTAGGGAGACCTTGGATACATGCCATGCAAGCTGTTCCATCTACCTACCATCAATGTATCAAGTTCCCACATAACGGTACAGAGATCACAATCCTGGGCGATGCAAATCCCTTTGCATTTTGCCATAATATCAGCCATCAACCAGAAATTACTGTTCCTAATAATAGGGAAGCCATTTCCTCCACATCATATGTAAGTCCCGCCTCTCTTGCCAGTTCGAACACCCCTATACCCAAGCAAGAAAAGCTAAAAATGAAAGTAGCAGAGGAAGGTCCTGGAGAATATAACTTGAGTCAGCTCTTTTGTGTGGGACAAATGCCCACTTCTCCTAGAACACATGGTAAACCACAGCAGATACTCCAGCAACCACTAAACATACCAGCATGTGTCTTAACCCCTTTTGTTCTTGGAAAGAGTCAAGAGGAAGAAACACAAGATGAGGACCTAACGGAATGGATCTATAAAGATCCCATCACCACTGACAAACCGCAAGTTACACTTCCTACGGAACAATATGGCAAAGGCCTCCTCATTATGCAAAGAATGGGATATGATGGTCAGAGTGCTTTGGGATACTGCAAACAAGGACGACACGAACCTTTGCTACCAGAATTCAAGCCCAAAGGTAATACATGCCTAGGTTTTGAAAAAGAGATCCTTCCTAAACTCAGATTCAAAGGAAAACCCAACAAACCATTTTGCCCACCTACTGCAAAGAGGACACCTTTTATAATCAAAGCACCATCAAGCACTATCCCCACTGCCCCATCGAGGCTCATGAATCCACTGCAACCATCACCAGTGCCAAACATCCCACCAATCGAACCAATAATCCCATCCACAGCAGTCATCACATCAATAAAACCATTCATAGCAGCAACTATATCGGAACTCGCAGCAACATCTATGGCACTAGCCGTTCCAATAGAAGCCACTAAGTCAACATTGCTGATACTTTCAGCAACAAAACCTTTAATCCCCATCACAGTTCCTGCAGCACCAGTCACTACAAAGGTACATAAACCGATCATGCCTACAGTATTCAACTCCAGCGACATCCCAGTATGGTATAGCAATCACATGCTAGAAAGTGATTCAGAGACCGACTCACATGAGTGGGAATTTGATTCTGTACAGCTTAACATTTCAGATGAGGAAGACACATCACCACCTCCGCCACGCAAAGACATTCCTATTTACGGAGAAGCACAGATAAAGACCACTTGGGTACCTGAGCTGGAAACATCTTCCACAGACCCTACGTCTCATCCTACGCCTGATTCTGACAGGGAGAGTACCAGCAACGACCTTCACCACACTGTCTTAACCCTCACTGATACCTCTAACGAACTTAATCTAATCGATGAAGTAATGCCCATTATCCACCCTGAACTCATCGAATGGAACCAACCAAATCCCCCATGTCTTGACCTCTTCCAAAATGATGAGGCTATCATTGACTTTTTGGAATTAAGGGATAATCTACCAAGCGGGGATCACAAAGCTGGATTCGCCATTAAACTTAATAGCGTAGCATACTTTGGGGTGGATGCCAAACCCTTCAGCTGCAAAAATATAACATTAAAACATGGATCTTCCAGTGAAAACCACACTGTGGCACTGTTTGATCCAACAAAAGTAAAAAGAAAGAGCGTATCCAATGATGAAAACCTCTCTGAGGCACCTGAGGATGAAGGGTTTGACATTCTCCCTGATAGTACACAACAGGAACGATCAATGATTCTTATCGAGGAAACCAAAGAATACAATGTGGGGACTCCTGAAAACCCTCATATCATACATCTGGCATCTCTTCTCACTCCAGCGGAACAGCCTCAATTCATAGAGTTCTTCCAAAAGCGTCAGATCAACTTCGCATGGTCATATGCGGACATGCCTGGGCTTGATCCTGATTTAGTCATGCATCACCTCACCGTCGCAGAAGGAGCCAAACCTGTCAAGCAAAAGCTTCGTAAGATGCATCCTCAGATTGCAGTGCTAGTCAAAATAGAACTCAAGAAACTCCTAGATGTTGGTTTCATTAGACCAATTGATTATGCAGAATGGATCTCCAATATTGTGCCTGTTGGCAAACCAAAAGGGGGCATCCGCATTTGTACCGACTTCAGAGATCTAAATAAGGCTTGTCCTAAGGATGACTTTCCCCTACCAAATATCGACATCATAGTGGATCTAACAGCAGGACATGCGATGCTTTCACTCATGGATGGCTTTTCCAGCTACAATCAGATAAAGATCGCACCCGAAGATCAACATAAGATAGCCTTCACATGTCCATGGGGCACATACTGCTGGAATGTAATGCCTTTTGGTCTAAAGAATGCAGGAGTGACCTATCAAAGAGCAATGACCACCATCTTCCATGACATGATGCATACTATGATGGAAGATTATGTGGATGACTTACTAGCAAAATCACTTACTAGAGAAGGACATCTCCACATCTTAGATCAAATCTTTGATAGACTGGAACAATATCATGTTCGACTCAACCCAAAGAAATGTGTCTTTGGAGTGACCTCCGGGAAGCTTCTAGGATACATTGTCTCAAGCAAAGGCATTGAGGTCGATCCAGCAAAGGTTAAGGCAATAATGGACATGCCACCTCCAAAGAATATCAGTTAGCTAAGGACATTACAAGGGCGACTTCAATCCATCTGAAGATTCATTGCACAATTGGCTGATAAGTGTCACCCATTCACACACTTGCTACACAAGAACATCCGCTTTCAGTGGGATGACAAATGCCAGCAAGCATTTCAGGCACTTAAAGACTATCTCATGAATCCACCATTGTTGATGCCACCAGATCCAAGTAGACCGTTGTTACTTTATATCTCAGCAACAAGTACAGCACTGGGTGTGCTACTGGCACAACATAATGCAGAAGGTAAAGAGTATGCTGTATACTACATCTCTCGCACACTAGTTGGCTCTGAACTCAGTTACACACCTATCGAGCGAGCTTGCCTAGCAGTAATCTTAGCAGCCACTAAATTGAGGCACTATCTGTTAACACACAAGGTGCAACTCATTGCAAAGATTGATCCACTCAAGTACTTACTCAGCAAAGCAGCATTGATAGGTCGCTTGGCCAAATGGGTGATGATTCTAAGTGAATTTGACATCGAGTATGTGGACCGTAAAGCTATCAAAGGTCAGGTTATTGTAGATCAGTTGGCCGATGCACCACTCATAGGCGATCATCCTCTCATTTCCAATTTTCCAGATGAAGAGATATTCATGATCACAGAAGCACAGCCATGGAAACTATATTTTGATGGTTCATACACTAGGCATGGCTCGGGGGCAGGCATTCTATTTATCACACCTCAAGGTGACAGCATCCCGAAGTCTTACAGGCTCACATTTCCATGCACAAACAACATAGCAGAGTATGAGGCCTTGATCACAGGACTCAGATTAGTCATACAATGGAAATTACAAGAACTGCAAGTATATGGCGATTCCCAACTAGTCATTCGACAAGCAACTGATGAATATCAGACCAAAGATGATAAACTCATGCCATACAAGCAAATGGTGGACAATCTAAAGACATCATTTACTACTATCACTTTTGAGCAGATACCGAGAGATCAGAATCGAGCTGCTGACGCAATGGCTACCATTGCATCTCTCCTAGATCTTCCACAAAATTCAACATGCTACGAGTTCTTGGTAGAACAGCTTTGGATCCCCGCTTATGATATCCCTGAATCTGAAACGATATGTCGCCTTGTCGGTTCTGAATCCCCATGGTACGGTGAGTTCTACACCTATCTCCATGATCACACCCTTCCTCCCAACCAATCAAATAACCAACGTAAAACCTTCATTCGCCAAACTGCTCGATATACCATTATTGCCGAAACCCTATACCGACGCGGTCTTGATGGTACTCTCCTTCGATGTCTGGAACAAGATGAGATAACAAAGGCCTTGGAAGAGGTACATGAAGGAATTTGCAGGACTCACTCAAGTGGCCCATCACTAGCCAAGAAACTCCTGCGCAATGGATATTATTGGCCATCTATGGAAAAGGATTCCTACTACTTTGTCAGAAAATGCAAGAAATGTCAAATTCATGGTGACCTGATACATGCACCCGCACAAGAACTGCAACCAATCACAACACCATGGCCTTTTTGTCAATGGGGCCTTGACCTTGTGGGTAAGATTCATCCATCTTCATCCAATGGCCATAAATTCATTATTACCGCTACCAAATATTTCACAAAGTGGATCGAAGCTGTTCCACTTACCCAAGTCACCGGCAAGAAGATCGCCTCATTCATCCTCAACTACATCATCTGTCGGTATGGTGTACCCATGTCCATCGTCACAGATAACGGTCTTCCTTTCAAAAATCAGGATGTCTGTGAACTTTGTGAGAAATTTCATATCCAACACCGCTTTTCCACTCCCTATTACCCACAAGGAAATGGTCAGGCCAAAGCATCCAATAAAAACATATTAAGGATCCTCAAGAAAACAGTCAATGATGCCGGTCGTGATTGGCATGTTCAATTGAATCCAGCATTATGGGCATATCGAACTAGCATTCGAACCCCTACAGGTGCAACTCCTTATTCATTGGTCTATGGTGCAGAAGCTATCTTACCTATTGAGGTCGAGATACCATCCTTACGGGTTTCCTTGCACAATCTCATCGATGATGAATCATACAGAGTCTCACGTCTTCAGGACTTAGAGTTACTTGATGAGAAACGACAAGCTGCATACAATCACCTCAAAACCTATCAGCAGCGCATGAGCAGAAGCTACAATCACCGAGTTAGATCTCGTACATTTGAGGTAGGTGATCTTGTTCTACGAGAGAATCCTCGCAACCAACCAAACAGAGAACATCAAGGCAAGTTTGAATCAAATTGGTTGGGCCCATATGTTGTCACTGCTGTATTCGGGTCCGGGGCATATTAGTTAGCTACTTCAGAAGGAGAACCGCTTGCAGATCCAATCAATAGCATGCACCTCAAACGGTTTTATACCTAAGGTATATGGAGCATCAGGATCCCCTGCATATCAGAAAAAT
Organism: Cryptomeria japonica; assembly: GCF_030272615.1. Lineage (NCBI taxonomy): Eukaryota > Viridiplantae > Streptophyta > Pinopsida > Cupressales > Cupressaceae > Cryptomeria > Cryptomeria japonica. The sequence goes on from NC_081411.1 coordinate 285,620,737, forward strand.
ACCAAAAACATTCAGAAAAATGTCCTAAAGAAAATACAAAAACATTCAAAAAAGTAAAGAAAAATCATGCATCCAAACGGTGAACAACCACTCCAGTGGCACCTTGGGTAAGTACGATGGCGAAAACCTGGCAAACAGGCGCCACTCGTAAAAGGCAATGGCTCCAGTATCTTTCAGGCTCGTTGCGATCACATTCATACATACACACATCCATCCATCTAACCATGGCTTGTTATTTGATCTGTAATCCAAGAAAGTACTTCATGCATCTGGCATCCCGCTTTTTCATAAATCATGGCCAACTTGGGGGCAATGCCCTTACAATCTAGATGATGGAAGTGGATTCTACATTACTGGTGATTCATTGGCAAAAACATTCAAAAATGTCTCGCAAAATACAAAAACATTCAAAAATGTCTCGCAAAATCCAAAAACATTCAAAAACTATTACACAAAATCCAAAAACATCGAAAAACCCATCAAAAATCACAAAAAAACATGGCAACACCTTGTACATATTCATTCAAGCAGATGCAAAACCAACATTAACACAGTACTCACACAATGACCATTTATCAATCGACCACACAATCCACATCCAACAAATCAGAAACTGTCTTTAAAAACAAGGGTGCATCCTTCCTTACCAAAACAAAGACAAAAGTGACGTTTTCTTTGACAAGAAAATTATGTTAAGCTATCAAATGCTTGGTTGATTCGTGAGTAATTCATTTGTTTATCTATATCGGGATCTTTCAGCATTATTTTGTATCGTTTGCGCATTATTTCCGATGAAGTTCTGGGGCATGTACTAATGGTGTCTACGTGGGAAGTTCACTAAGCTACTTGATCTTATGCCAAATGCAGTCATAGATCACTACGGCTTGCTGACTATAGCGTATACCTCGACCATATGGACATGAACCATTACCGAGGATCCTTATTCTTTATTCTTTATGTATATATACTGTTTGGTTGCAGGTACAATGCTCATTCTTTGGTTCCTCTTCCTCCAGATTGGATAAAGGTTTTTATTTCTTAGTACGGTATGTACTTGTCTCAGGATCTGATCAAGCCTAAGATCAAGGAGGACGATCCAAGTCATGCATGAAAGGAGATGATCCTTGTCTGTTCCGCAAGCAATACTCTGGTTGACTTGACCCTTATATCAAGTCGTTTGTATTAACTTGCTATATTAAAATCCATGAAAGAAATACTCAGGTCATCTTGAATCATTGTGTCAAGATGCTTGTATTCTCTTCCAACATTTTAAAGCTCAATGATGAAAATAGAGCACTATGGATTGTCATTTCATCTCATCTGTTTATATATTGCATTCCGTTGCATATCACCCATCCGTTCACTTATTCATATAGAGGTTTTATATGCAAAAATGAGAAAATTAAGCTGGTCTTAGATACAATCACGACCGAGTACTCTGATACATCATCAGTGCATCATGCTAAGTCTTAAAAACCTTGCATTCCTCATGGCAATATCATCATTGCATTTAGGTGCATCTTGCATTATGTCCATTCATGTCATTTTTAAACTTAAAACATTGCATATAGTTCATTATTGACATTAGTTTTCACTAAAATCATTTGCATCATTGCATCAATCATAAATAATTAGATTCATTCATGGGATCAAATTGTCTTTGGTTGTTTTAAATCATTTACTAAACATTTCATCCAGTGTAAATTATCCATTATCATCTTATCAACTTATTATTACACACATCCATTTATCCATTTAGTTACAAAGTGCATTCATTCATTCATTAATAAGCATCTTATTATGTTCATTTTAGGATTCATTTCACATCGCATTCATTATCCTCTTTTTAATTGTATTAAGGTACAATTATTACAAATATTAGTTATAGTATCATCCCACTTTCATATTTAATGCATTTTAGATTCATAAGACCATTTGTTTACAAAACATTGGTTCATACCATTTCATATATCCATTTTACGTACGCATTCATTTACACATTTTCATATAAACATTTATACTTTACATTTTGTTTATCCATATTACATTCATCTAAACACATCTAGATGCATATTCATACATAACATCATTCATTCAAACATCATCATATAAATCATCTCATCATTACATTGCAATAGGAAATACCAAAAATCTTGTTCATGCATCAAGCATAAGCATATATCATCATCATGGCATTCCATACATAAAGCATTACATCACAAATCAAATACATCATATATATGTAAACCTGCATTCATATGTCAGTATCTCACATCATAAATCATCATAAAAACATGCATAAAAGAAACATCTCGTATACATCTAAGCAATAAATCATCATCATGCATAAACATCCATCCATCATCACATGCATAATCATCACAATATGGGATCTCCTCATATATATCATCTCATATATCAGAGTACAATGAAGTCTACAAAAATCGGCTACCAAAGAGCCATCCAAGATACAGTCCAAAAAAATAGACAATGATACAATACATGTATGCAAAAATGCTCTTTCAAATGCCACTCTGGCCAGATGCTGTACCACCACCACCCCTACCTACTCCACCACTGGTACCTCCACCACCTGATCCATCTCTCCATGGAGGCCTCATCGAACCCCCACTCCCTCCTGCATCCCCTGATCTCTCCTGCCGTAGAGGACCCATCACTCCCCCACTACTCTGCATCCTCTGTGATCGCTCGGATCTGGCCTGCCGCATCTGTGAATAGCTGAGAGCTCGCTGGCTGATCGGTACCACCTGCTCATATAACCCCCGCCAGTACTCTATCTCCGCCTGAGCTCATCGCATCTCCCTCATAATCTCCCCTGACGGCCCCTGTGCACCAGTCCGGACTCTCTCCTACAGCTCCGCCAATCTCTCCACCACCGTATCTCTCTCCCGCAGCACCACTGTCAGCACTGACTCGCGTGCAAATAGCTGCACATCCCTAGCTGCTATCTCCTCCTCTAATCTCTCCACCCAGGTCAGTAAATAACCTATCATATGCTCCCGCAGATCCCTAGTAGCTCCCTCCCCCATGTCCATGGCTGCCGCACCTGTATCACCCCCTCCACTAGGTCCCTCCCCTGCACCTGTAGCCATCGGGATCTCTCTCTCCATCCCCCTCCCACTCAGCTGCACTCCTCCCTGCATCAAAGGTCCCTGTGATATCTGAAGAGGTAGTCCACCTCTCCGTCTCTGCTGCCTCGGCATCCCCAAACCTCCTCCACCTCCTCCTCCATCTCCTCCTCCTCCTCCCCCACCTCCTCCTCCATCTCCTCCTCCTCCTCCCCCACCTCCTCCGCCACCTCCATCTCCACCTCCTCCTCCTCCTCCTCCTCCTCCTCGACCTCCTGCTCTCCGTCCTCGTCCCCGTCCCCTCTCATCCTCAAAAGCTGGGATCGGCTCTGCCGGGTCTGATATCCGTAGGATCGGGTGCGCCGCCCGATACTGTGTATACTCTGCTGTCACCCCTGCATCCACGACCCTCGGTCGTAAGTCCCATGGCCTCGCCTGTAGTGTCCGGAACTCTGCCAGTGCCTGATCATACGGTAGCACTGGACCCCATGCATACCGCTCTCGGATCACTCGTGCATACTCCCCTGATCCACTCGGCAGTCCCTGCTGCCGTCCAAACTGCCTCATCACCCGTCCTGGCACCTGTCTCTCTACATGATACGAGGTCCTCCCAATGAGGAATCGGGTCATGAAGCAATACGGTAGTGCCTCGGCATCATCCTCCCATGGCTCACACTCCAAGTATGGCCGCCAGATCACTGCATCCAAATCATCTAATGCCCGCCACCACCACTCTAGCTTCCTCAAGTGGGGCTGGCTCATCATACCACTATACATAAACATATAGGGTTGGTCCATGGCTCGGAATCTTAGACTCACTGGTCGAGTCACTGATAAGTGCTCCCATGCCCACACATGCAGCAGCGTCATGCCCACTACTAGAGACCCCCGCCCTCTGTACACTACCTCATGTAACTCCTGATACATGTGTGCTAACACGCACGGCCCCCAGGCATATCGGGTCCCCTCAGTCACCATCATCTCTATCACCTGTCCCCATCCCACCGCCAATCCATGTGACCGCCTGTCGGGACACAGAAGTCCTCCGACGATCCCTGACAATACTGCTGGAAGGGGCTCATATAGTGCCGCTATATCCTCCCATGCGATCGAGCCATCATCAATGTATACGTCCTCATCAAATATCCTCTGGCAAGACACTGTCCCCCAGGATCGATCATATGTCACCAGCTCACCCCGAATCGGAATCCGGAGGATACGCCACACATCCTCCAATGTCACCGTCATCTCTCCCTGAGCCAGATGGAACGTGTACGTCTCACTGTGCCATCGCTCTGCCAATGCTGCGATCAGGCCGTGATTCATCCGAATCACGGGCATATGCATCACCTCATAGAGACCAGTAGCCGCAATACAATCTATCTCTATCTGTGTCAAATGATCTCGCAACCCCTATGTCGTGGGGTGGCGCTCACGTAACTGCAACATGCGCAGATCCTCCTGCACATCGACATTCATTTAACCACCATCAGTTGTTTTGTTATCAAACTTTCTTAAGTTTAAACCTAGACTATCATCAGATACTTTGATCAAGAATCTTCGGGTCTCAACAGGTAAGCAATCATGGCCGCCTAGACTTCAACAGGCATTTTACCCTAACAAATGACCTAAGTCTCATCGGGCTACTATGGTTCAAAACAACTCCCACTGCACCTCGCCATCCATCAATCGTTAGTCATCCGGGGATTTATTTTGTTCGAAACTGGGGCATCTCGTTATCCTAAGGCAAAAGCGCTATTTTATCTACAATAGCGCTAGTTATATACAATAGCACTACACCACCATCAATAGCGCTCAAACCTCTCTACAATAGCGCTAAAAAACCAAAAGCGCTAAAAACGCTATACAATAGCGCTATTAAGGGCCAATAGCGCTCAATTAACCCTACGATAGCGCTAATTTTCCAAATGCGCTAAAACTTGCCTACAAAAGCGCTAATTAATAGCAAAAGCGCTCAAACTAGCTTACAAAAGCGCTATTGCGGCACAATAGCGCTAATTCATGGAGCAAAAGCGCTAAAAAACTAGTTCCAGCGCTCTTGCTCCGACTTGACTTGGACTCAGCTAAAACCATATTAAAAATGCATGAAAAGACAGTTTTCGAATTTGCGTACCACTGGTCCATAGTCGACTGGGCGCTGGAACCGTCGGACTCGCTCGAATCGGTGCTCGGTGATCGGAAACGGCATCGTAGCTCCTCCTTGCTCCTCCAAATGTCACTGTCAGAGCTCTCGTTTTCAACTGGTCGCGGTCACAAATGATCCTATTTTCACCCCTTTCACCCCATTTATACCCCCCGCCGTCACCATAACTTCGTCCCACTCATCGCCGTGGTCCCCGTGAACTTCCCGAGCCCCCCATTTCTCCATGTTTCCCCCGTTTTCTTCTATTTTTCCCCAGTATGCCTAACTTCTTTTCTTCTACCACCCTGCCAATTTTCATTCTTTTTCGAGAGATCGCCTGATTTTTCGAAATTTTTCGGCCCATCTCTCGAGGGGGCATACCACCCATTAAATTTACATTTTATAGGGCATTTCTTCACACCAGTTTTTCTTTCTTTGAAACGACGGGATAAACCACACCGTCTCAAAGAGGGGCAAATGTAGTCACATAAATCTGTCCATTTTAATTAAATGAATATTTCGTATTTATTTGATTAAAAATCCACTAGCCACCAATTAATTAAATTAATATTTAATTAATTCATCCCCAAACATTCTTCTATTAATTAAATAAATTATTCAATTTATTTTAATTCATTCATTAAACCAAATACAAATCAATTAAATAAATAAAATCTATTTATTTAATTAAATCCCCCTATTCCTCTTTTAAATAAATTAAATAAAATATTTATTTAAATCATTATCCCCCACCCCACTTGCATTTTCCTACAAATGCAACTTGCACACATTTATTGAAATAAATGAATTTTTATTTTAAATAAAATCCTATTTTCCCTCACCCACCAAATCCACTTGCAAAATCTAATTCCCTTCTAAATTCTTCTAACCCCTTCCTAATTAGCCTAATCCATCCCCTAATTATTGTCACATTCCTAAGCAAAATGGAGTCACTTCTCAAAGCCTAAAAGTCTTTGATAACCATTAAAGGTTTTCAACCTTCAACCACTTAAATCCTCAAAGTCTTGGATAACCTTTGAAAGCTTCCAACTTTCAACCACTTAATCCACAAAGTCTCCAATAACCATTAATGGTTAACCCAAACCCTCCTACATAGTTAAAACATTTGTTTTGACTCAACCTCTACCCAACCCAAGGGTCTCATCAAGCCTTTAATGCTTTGACCATGATTATCTCTTAATCATTTGCACAAAGGTTTATCCTTGCATTAACTCTTAATCCAGTGGGTAATCCTAATTTAGACTTGACCCTTAGCCTTTAGATAACCATGAGGTCTTCTCAAGCCTTTAATGCCTCCAACCTCTTCTCTCAATCCAATCCTGTGTTGACACTTGTCACTATTTCATTGGTGTCAATTGTGCACATGGATTCCCAACTTTCAAGCTTGACCCTTGATTAAACCATTCAATCCTGGCCATCCATTGCTCCATTTTTCTTATAAATAGAGCCCATTCCTTCATAATCCACATCCTGAAAACTTGTAAGCATTTAAACTATAGCCATTTTAGAGAGCATTTAGCATAAACAATCTAATCTTTTGTCTTTTGGTTAAAATATATCATTTTAGTATTAGCTTTTCATTTCATGTTTGGAGCTATACTACAATCTCAATCCTCCATAAGCATCCATAGTGCAAAAAGCTGCTAAGAGCTACACTATTTTGGACCTTGGAGAGGAGAGGAACAAGGGAGAAATGAGCTAATATCATGTTAAGAGATAGTTGGAGATATCTCATTGTCTTACTTCTTTAGTTAGATTCATTAGCATGTTTTTAGTGTCTCCTTTGGAATGCCTTCATAGATTTAGTCTTTGATTGACTAACTCTAACATCTTGTGTGTTTTGTGTTGTTTGATCTTAGACTAAACCATTGTGTCATTTAGGAGGGCATCAGTTATATTATTAATATATCATTGTCTTGCCACTTTTGCAAAAAAGTAAAAAAAATATTTATTTTAGTTAGGTTAGGGTTATGTTTTAGAATAAAAAATCTGAAAAAAAATATAATAATGAAAATACAATAATATAAAAATCTTAAGGTTTATTTATATGACACTACTTTTGATTTAACCTTAAATATATCCATATCTCTAATTGAATCTTAACATAACCATAAACTACATAACTTTAAACATAACACTAACTTAACAATAATCCTAAAATATATAAAATAATAATATTGTTTTAGCTAGGTTAGGGTTATCCTTATGCAATTTAATAATATAAAACTTTGATAAGAAAGTGTATGCAGGAAAAGCAGGTCGATAGAACTCAATATGTGAAAAATAGAGCTCTATGGAGCCTTGCTCACACACTCACAGGACTTCTTGGTGCAAGCTATGGAGTAATGAAGTATCACTCAACTTCCCAAGGTTGGTCCCATCGTTCTCTATCTTACACGGTCCCTCAAACCAATATTTTTGCTCTCAGATCATTGAGCAAAATGGTTTAGGGATGGCAAATGCAAGAACGAGGGATTTTTTTTGTTGTTTTAGTATGAGATGCATCCTAAACTATGCATGATTCCAAAAATGCAATAAACTAGCTATAAGATGACAAGATTAGTAAACAATACTATCCTAACATGATATATTAGTCTATGATTGAGATAAATGATAAAGAAAGTATTCTAAATATACATATTTAGACTAATTCCTAGTTCAAAGAGAGGCTAAAATGATGAGCATAAAATGAAATGAAAGATTGAATGTATTTGAGCATAAGTATGATACTACAAACTTGGATGATAAAAATGGAGGAATGAGAGCTCTATTTATAGCAAAAATAGGGCAATGGATGGTCAGGATTGAAAGAGTTGATCAAGGGTTGAGTTTGAAAGTTGGGAATCCATGTTTGCAATTTGCACCAATAAAATGATGACAAATGTCAACATAGGGTTGGGTTGAGAGAAGGGGTTGGAGACATTAAATGCTTGAGAAGACCTCATGGTTATCTAGAGATAAGGGTTAAGCTTAAGTTAGGCTTACCCATTGGATTAAGAGTTAATCCAAAGATAAACCCTTGTGCAAATGATTAAAAGATAATCATGGTCAAAGCATTAAAGGCTTGATGAGACGCTTGGGTTGGATGAAGGTTAAATTAGGCAAAAAGTCTCTAACTATGTAAGAGGGTTGAATTAACCATTAATGGTTTGGGGGACTTTGGAAAATTAAGTGGTTGAAGACTTGAAGCTTTTAATGGTTATCAAAGACTTTAAGGTTTTGAGAAGTGACCTCCCCTTTCTTAGGGATGTGACAAAGTTTAGAAGATGGGTTAGGTTAATTTAGAAGTGATTAGAAGGGTCTAGAAGAAATTAGGAAGGGATTTAGGAAGCAAGTGGGAGATGTAGGAAAATGCAAGTGGATGGAGGGATAATAGGATTTAATTGAAATAAAGTTAATTTAATTCAATTTGGTTGTAATTTGGGGAAATTAAAAATATTAGATTTATTCAATTTAGGATAACTATTTAATTAAATTTGAATTTAATTAAAAGTGGATAGGGGGGGATTTAATTGAATAAAATGATTTAATCATTAAATGGGTATAGTGAATTTAATTGATTAATTTACTTAATTAAATAGAAGAATGCGGGTAATTTAATTTAATTGGATTTAATTAAATAGAGAAATGAACATAAAATATTCATTTAGGAATATGGTCATTTTTATACGTCTACATTTTGCCCCTCTTTGAAGTGATGTGTGTGCACATGTTATTTCAAAGAAAATGATGTTTTATCGTGATTTATGATCAAATGAAATATTTGTGTCGCTCTTATTTTGCAAGTTGTGCCCCAGATTTGATTTTATGTGTGATGTCCCCTCGGGAGATGAAACAATATTTTGAAAATTTTGATTGGATTTGATGATTTGTGTGTGGTGTGTATGATATTGTCTATGTGAAATGTTGAAATTGATTCATCTCCTGATAATTTGCATTTTGTAGGGTATAAGGGAGACCGCGAGCAAATTACATGCCCAGTTCCCTAACCCTAATTTCATTTTCCTCCTATAAAAGGGGAAAAGGGCTTTGATTTGATTCATTTGTGCATTGTTGACTTTGGAGAAAGAGAATTTGGAGAGAAGTCAAAATGCTTATTCTATATTCCAAGTATCATTTTGAGCGCGTTCGGAGGTACTGGAAACCTACTGCATATGGACCACCAGTAAGTCAACACTTTTGACCCTTTTTTAATTTTTAATTTTGTTGTTTTTGGTCATTTTTTTATTTTTGAAATTCGGTTTTAGCGTTTTAGCGCGTCAAAGTCGCAATTTAGCACATATGAAAATTTAGGTAGCACATGAAGCATAATTTTAGGGCAGTGTCTGAAACAAAATAGTGTAGCACATAGAAAGTCTAGGTTAGTGCAGGGAGTGAAAATAGCGCATGCCGAATGTAGGGTAGCGCATCGGGTTAACAAGATAGCGCATGAGTAAGACCTAGCGCATAGGGGTCATAGAGGTTCGCATGGGTAAGGGGTTTTAGCGCGTAGGGTAGACCTAGCACATAGGGTCAAATAGGTAGCGTCAGCGACGTATAGGTTAGCGCATAGATAGGTTTTAGCACATAGGGTAGATTGGGTGGCACATGGTGGAAAAAGACTAGCGTGTAGAGGTAGTCTAGCACATAGGGTAAATAGATTAGCACATGGGAAAAATAGCCTAGCGCATGGGTATATTTAGCGCAGCGAGAATCTGTGTTAGCGCATCAGGAAAAATTTTGTGCGATGAGGGGAATTGTGAAATTGTTGTGTCTTGCTGTCATGGTTTTTATGGATTTGTCCAATATGATTGTTGATATAACTTGTTTTGATTTGCGATATTTCAAGTTATGCATAGATTTTAATGTGTTGGTTTGATCAAAGCATGATTTGTTTTTGCACTTTGTTTCAAGTTCAATGTGTGAAGCCTGATTTGTGTTACAAGCTGATATGGGTTGGAAACTTGAGTTGTTTTACAAGCTGATATGGGTGGGAAACTTGAGTTGTTTTAAAAGTTTATGTGATTTGGAAACTTGAGTTGTGTTACAAGTTTTGATATGGTTTTTGATAACTTGAGTTGTTTTACAAGTTGATATGAAATGATAGGATTTTGAACTTGATGTAGATGAGCAAATTGTTTCATGTTGTTGATGTGAGTTTGATTTTGATACCTTTGTTTTGATGTGGAAACTGATATTGGACTTGTTTTGCTGGTTGACAGGAGTGATTGGGCGTGGTGCAGTCGCGTGAGCGATTTCCTAGGCCTTGGACTCTGATACCACGATTGACACAGGCCGACCTGGATATTATTGAGAGATGCGGGTTGACATCCCTGTTGGATATGCATCGGTTCATTGTGAACCAGGGGCTACTTACAACACTCGCAGAGAGGTGGCACAGCGATACAAACACCTTCCACTTTGCCCCAGGTGAGATGACAGTCACACCTGAGGAGTGTTATAGGATTCTGCACATACCAGTAGTAGGTGCACTACTACCATATGAGCAGTATGAGGAGGGTGGCATAGAGGCACTTCGCCATATTTTTCATGATGAGATAGTATGCTGATACAAGATCTCGTGGTAGGAGTTCCTAGACCTGGATTATGCATTGCTTCCATCAGTACTAGCAGGGTTTATCGGTGGATTCATTTGTCCTAATCGTAGGTCAAAGGGATTCTTTGTGGGATGGGGGCTGGTGTTAGAGGACATGGTTACACAGGGCCACAGGTTCGCATGGGGATCGGCTATGCTAGCCCATCTGTATAGGGACCTGCACGAGGTGGTATACCTAGGTTACGACAGTTTGTCAGCTGGTGTGATGCTCTTATAGGTATGGTGCTGGGAGCATATTCCAGTCGCTAGGCCATTAGCAGACAGAGATAGGCCCGTTGGACGTGCCTATGCTTATGGATACAAGGGTCTAGTTGTCTAGTGGAAGCTGGGCAAACTAGAGCATTGGAGAAGAGTTTTGGATGACATTGATACGATCACATGGCGACCATATATAGGGTGTGAGGTATGGGCAGAGGACGGGCTGGAGATGCCCTACATGTTTATGATGAGATACCTGATTGGGAGGACCCCATTTGTTATTGAGAGGTTTGTGGTGACCAAAGTTTTGCAACAGTTTGGTCGATAGTAGGGTATACCTCAGGGGGCCTGTTTATATGCATGGCGGAGGTAGGACATATCAGATTGGGGCCCGACCATGGATAGTGCGGTGGCGGTGGAGGAGTTTGTCGATTTGGCAGGCCAGATATGGGATTATGCCCCAAAGATTTTGGATGCAGGCATGACTGATGAGTTTGCGAGATTGTTCGTTGCACGGGCAGTGGTGAGGATTTCAGATCCAGAGGAGATGCGACCGACATTTGATGATGATGATGATGAGTGAGAGGGAGATGATGAGGATGATGGAGATGGTGGAGGAGGATGACGAGGGAAAGGAGTTAGAGGGAGGAGGGGAGATAGAGGGAGGAGAGGAGATAGAGGGGCAGTGAGAGTAGTTAGACGGGCGGTGATAGACAGGGGGAGAGGCGGATTGGCTATTGGAGCCGGTGGAGAGGGGAGGGTGGGGGAGGTTCACACTAACAATTAATGTGAATTGAAAATATGAATAACTATAATGTCACCTTCTCTGTCATAAGATATCTCTTTCATTACTATTTAACAACAATAATAATAGTAAACAACTATTTCAATATCATCTCACATAAAATCAAAATTCAATTGAATTGATAATAAATTCACTTTTTAATCTTTTATAAAAAAGATATACTCTCAACTACTTTGATTCTCTTTCTACTAAATCTTATTAGGAAGATTAAAAGACCACCTCTAATCCATAACTACTTACCAAAACATCTTTTCAAGAAAATATATGTGTACTTAATCCCTTCCACAATACAAAGTCACTTTAAACAATCCTTTCAATATAAGAGAAAAAGGGAAGTATCAATAACTATAATATCCCTTTCTCCATTGTAGATTGAAAAAACTAACTACTTTTTTAATGTCTTTCCACATGAAATCAATGCCTAATACTTTATAAAAGATATGACTCCTTTTCTATAAAATCTAATTGATAGGATTAAAAGTCCACATCTAATCTATTGTAATCGAAGGCAAATCTCAATATCATGTAATAGGATAAAATGTGGAATCCTAATCTTGTCCATTAAAGAGCTTGATTTCCAAGCTAAAATACTTATACTATACATCATAATTTTCAAGGTGATAACTTAAGGATAAATATGATTAAACTAGCAATTGCATGGTTTGCATGCAACGAAAGTCATAAGGGAAAGGTTTTTTTTTGCAAGGCAATCGTTGAAGCAAATATACGTGGTATGGATGGTGGGTATGGATGCTGCGTAGTGCTTTTTTTTTTTAATTAGTTTTTTTTTTTTTTTTTAATTTATCGTGCTTCATATTATTTTTAAGTTCATTTGGAGGTAAAATAGTAAACCCTTCTCTCTTTTATATATATATAATTTAGGGTAATTGGACGTTGAATAGGTTTATTTGGAAGTTGAGCACATGATTTAGATCATTGTAAAGCATTTGGAAAACTGAGAGTAATATGTATGGTTTTGTGTAATTTTGTAAATTAACAAGAGTTCTATAAATTGTCAATATAACTTTGTTAAATATGTTTTTGCAAGAATGAATTAAGAAGAGGTTGTTAAGAGTGAACATGGTTAGTAGAACAAATTATATATAAGTATGATATTTAAACTTTGTATATTTTTTTGAAAAAGCAATTGATGGTGGCTATTAAAAAGTGTGCATCTTAAAGACAACCATAAAAGAAAGTTTCAAAGCATGAATAAAGATGCAAGTAAAAGAGCATGATAAAAGAATATCGATAAAATGATTTAGATTTATTGAATATTTTGAAATAATCTAAGCACATAATAGAACCCAATATTTTTTTAGATTTATTGAATGTTTTGAAATAATGTGAGTACATAATAAAAGGAAAAAATCTGATATGAAAGTATCATAGTAATGCAATTTAGAGATGCATATACCCATTTGGGATAACAAGTAATATTATAAATTTATATTTGTAAAAGAATATAGATAAAATTTTAGAGAAGAAAAATGATATGTTTATAAGTCACAATTATTGTACAATAATAATTGTTTCATATCAGCCACTGCAGACAATGAGAACATTTTAAATGGTTTTTTTTTCGTGGTTCACATGGAAAATTGCAGACACAATAAATTGTATTCTTGCTACGATGAAAAAAGAGTTGAGGATTCTTTTAATGTTGCTGGAACCTATCATGGAAAAAAAAATGTAATTGTTAGTGTTTTGCAAGAAGAGGGTGATGGTATGATGAAAGAATAAGTATCTCGTAGAATATTGAGAGGGGGGGTGAATCAATATACTGAAAAACTGATACAAGTTTCCAAACTCAAATTCAATCACACAAAGTAAACTTATCTAAGTCAAAATCAATATTCATAAGAATACTTGACATCAACCGATTTGACTGTTATGACAACTTAACAGTAAACAACTTCAACCTTTTTGAACATCAACAATGCTTAATCACATCTTCAACATATTCATCCTTCAAATACTTTTAGTTATCACGCTTTATCAGAAATTAATCTAATCAACATATAAGATCACAACCACAAAAACATTCACCACTTGACACAAATATTTATACGTGGAAAACCCAAGTAGGTAAAAACCATGGTGAGATGGGACTCACAAAGATAGCTATCTGAACTCTTCTAAAGTTTGCCCTATCAGGAGCCAAGCCTGTTAAAGTTTTACAATAAGTCATGTTAAGAACTAATTCATGTTTAGGAATCACTCAGTTAAGGGATTTACAAATATGCCTTGATGAAAAGCACAATACCCTGTTAGGAGTAACCTTGCTGGAGGATTTAAGAATCCAAGCTAATGGACCACCTTGTTAGAGGATTTAATGAGTAACCAAGCTTGTTAGAGCTTACCTGGTTAAGGGATTTCACATTTGTTGTAATTGTTAGAAAACAACAAGTTTTCTTGATTTGTCTGAATAACACTACATCTGCTTGATTAGATCCTTCTTAAGCTTCAATCTGCCTTTACTCAAAGTACAGATCCATCCACCGGTTAGGCAACTTTTACAAAGTGACAACATAACAACTTTTGACAAATTATGACATCACACACTTGCCTTCATATCAAAGGTTACAAAGTGGTCACACAACATCTCCAGGACCCCTAGACACCAAAAACATAAATAAAATGCCCATACAAGGCTTGTGACCAAGTACACAACTTTGGAGCCTTAGGGCTTATTACATAGCATTGGACCTACCACATCCATTTAGGAACTACACAAGAAACCTTCAAGGCAACACATTATGTTTCATTCAAACACATGTTGAAAAGATGCTAGCACACCTTTGAGTGCCCCTTCCACCACCCTTGGACCATTTTTATTATTTATATTATTAATATATCATTGGCTTGCCAGTTTTGCAAAAAAGTAAAAAAAATATTTATTTTAGTTAGGTTAGGGTTATATTTTAGAATAAAAAATGTGAAAAAAAATATATTAATGAAAATACAATAATATAAAAATCATAAGGTTTATTTATATGACACTACTTTTGATTTAACCTTAAATATATCCATATCTCTAATTGAATCTTAACATAACCATAAACTACATAACTTTAAACATAACACTAACTTAACAATAATCCTAAAATATATAAAATAATAATATTGTTTTAGCTAGGTTAGGGTTGTCCTTATGCAATTTAATAATATAAGACTTTGATAAGAAAGTGTATGCAGAAAAAGCGGGTCGATAGAACTCAATATGTGAAAAATAGAGCTCTATGGAGCCTTGCTCACACACTCACAGGACTTCTTGGTGCAAGCTATGGAGTAATGAAGTATCACTCAGCTTCCCAAGGTTGGTCCCATGGTTCTCTATCTTACACGGTCCCTCAAACCAATGTTTTTGCTCTCAGATCACTGAGCAAAATGGTTTAGGGATGGCAAATGCAAGAACGAAGGATGTTTTTTGTTGTTTTAGTATGAGATGCATCCTAAACTATGCATGATTCCAGAAATGCAATAAACTAGCTATAAGATGACAAGATTAGTAAACAATACTATCCTAACATGATATATTAGTCTATGATTGAGCTAAATGATAAAGAAAGTATTCTAAATATGTATATTTAGACTAATTCCTAGTTAAAAGAGAGGCTAAAATGATGAGCATAAAATGGTATGAAAGATTGAATGTATTTGAGCATAAGTATGATACTACAAAGTTGGATGATAAAAATGGAGGAATGAGAGCTCTATTTATAGCAAAAATAGGGCAATGGATGGTCAGGATTGAAAGAGTTGATCAAGGGTTGAGTTTGAAAGTTGGGAATCCATGTTTGCAATTTGCACCAATAAAATAATGACAAATGTCAGAGAAGGGGTTGGAGACATTAAATGCCTGAGAAGACCTCATGGTTATCTAAAGATAAGGGTTAAGCTTAAGTTAGGCTTACCCATTGGATTAAGAGTTAATCCAAGGACAAACCCTTGTGCAAATGATTAGGAGATAATCATGGTCAAAGCATTAAAGGCTTGATGAGACCCTTGGGTTGGATGAAGGTTAAGTTAGGCAAAATGTCTCTAACTATGTAAGAGGGTTGAATTAACCATTAATGGTTTGGGGGACTTTGGAAAATTAAGTGGTTGAAGACTTGAAGCCTTTAATGGTTATCAAAGACTTTAAGGTTTTGAGAAGTGACCTCCCCTTGCTTAGGGATGTGACAAAGTTTAGAAGATGGGTTAGGTTAATTTAGAAGCGATTAGAAGGGTCTAGAAGAAATTAGGAAGGGATTTAGGAAGCAAGTGGGAGATGTAGGAAAATGCAAGTGGATGGAGGGATAATAGGATTTAATTGAAATAAAGTTAATTTAATTCAATTTGGTTGTAATTTGAGGAAATTAAATAAATTAGATTTATTCAATTTAGGATAACTATTTAATTAAATTTGAATTTAATTAAAAGTGGATAGGGGGGGATTTAATTGAATAAAATGATTTAATCATTAAATGGGTATAGTGAATTTAATTGAGTAATTTACTTAATTAAATAGAGGAATGCGAGTAATTTAATTAAATTGGATTTAATTAAATAGAGAAATGAACATAAAATATTCATTTATGAATATGGTCATTTTTATACGTCTACATTTTGCCCCTCTTTGAAGTGATGTGTGTGCACATGTTATTTCAAAGAAAATGATGTTTTATCGTGATTTATGATCAAATGAAATATTTGTGTCGCTCTTATTTTGCAAGTTGTGCCCCAGATTTGATTTTATGTGTGATGTCCCCTCGGGAGATGAATCAATATTTTGAAAATTTTGATTGGATTTGATGATTTGTGTGTGGTGTGTATGATATTGTCTATGTGAAATGTTGAAATTGATTCATCTCCTGATAATTTGCATTTTGTAGGGTATAAGGGAGACCGCGAGCAAATTACATGCCTAGTTCCCTAACCCTAATTTCATTTTTCTCCTATAAAATGGGAAAAGGGCTTTGATTTGATTCATTTGTGCATTGTTGACTTTGGAGAAAGAGAATTTGGAGAGAAGTCAAAATGCCTATTCTTTATTCCAGGCATCGTTTTGAGCGCGTTCAGAGGTACCGAAGACCTATTGCATATGGACCACCAGTAAGTCAACACTTTTGACCCTTTTTTATTTTTTATTTTGTTGTTTTTGGTCATTTTTTGGTTTTTGAAATTCGGTTTTAGCGTTTTAGCGTGTCAAAGTCGCAATTTAGCGCATACGAAAATTTAGGTAGCGCATGAAGCGTAATTTTAGGGCTGTGTCCGAAACAAAATAGTGTAGCACATAGAAAGTCTAGGTTAGCGCAGGGAGTGAAAATAGCGCATGCTGAACGTAGGGTAGTGCGTCAGGTTAACAAGATAGCGTGTGAGTAAGACCTAGCACATAGGGATCATAGGGGTTCGCATGGGTAAGGGGTTTTAGTGCGTAGGGTAGACCTAGCGCATAGGGTCAAATAGGTAGCGTCAACGAGGTATAGGTTAGCGCATAGATAGGTTTTAGCGCATAGGGTAGGTTAGGTGGCGCATGGGGGAAAAAGACTAGCGCGTAGAGGTAGTCTAGCGCATATGGTAAATAGATTAGCGCGTGGGAAAAAAAGCCTAGCGCATGGGTATATTTAGTGTAGCGAGAATCTGTGTTAGCGCATCAGGAAAAATTTTGTGCGATGGGGGGGAATTGTGAAATTGTTGTGTCTTGCTGTCATGGTTTTTATGGATTTGTCCAATATGATTATCGATATAACTTATTTTGATTTGCGATATTTCAAGTTATGCATAGATTTTAATGTGTTGGTTTGATCAAAGCATGATTTGTTTTTGCACTTTGTTTCAAGTTCAATGTGTGAAGCCTGATTTGTGTTACAAGCTGATATGGGTTGGAAACTTGAGTTGTTTTACAAGCTGATATGGGTGGGAAACTTGAGTTGTTTTACAAGTTTATGTAATTTGGAGACTTGAGTTGTGTTACAAGTTTTAATATGGTTTTTTATAACTTGAGTTGTTTTACAAGTTGATATGAAATGATAGGATTTTGAACTTGATGTAGATGAGCAAATTGTTTCATGTTGTTGATGTGAGTTTGATTTTGATATCTTTGTTTTGATGTGGAAACTGATATTGGACTTGTTTTGCTGGTTGACAGGAGTGATTGGGCGTGGTGCAGTCACGTAAGCAATTTCCTAGGCCTTGGACTCTGAACCACGGTTGACACAGGCTGACTTGAATATTATTGAGAGATGTGGGTTGACATCCTTGTTGGATATGCCTCGGTTCACTGTGAACCGGGGGCTACTTATAGCACTCGTAGAGAGGTGGCACAGCGATACGAACACCTTCCAATTTGCCATAGGTGAGAAGATAGTCACACCAGAGGACTGTTACAGGATTCTGCGCATACCAGTAGTAGGTGCACTACTACCATATGAGTAGTCGGAGGAGGGTGGCACAGAGGCACTTCACCGTATTTTTCACGATGAGACAGTATGCGGATACAAGATCCCGTGGTAGGAGTTCCTAGACCTAGATTATGCACTGCTTCCATCAGTACTGGCAGGGTTTATCGGTGGATTCCTTTGTCTTGATCGTAGGTCAAAGGGATTCTTTGTGGGATGGGGGCTGGTGTTAGAGGACATGGTTACATAGGGTCGCAAGTTCGCGTGGGGATCGGCTATGCTAGCCCATCTATACAAGGACCTACACGAGGTGGTATACCTAGGTTACGGCAGTTTGTCAGCTGGTGTGACTCTCTTACAGGTATGGTGCTGGGAGCATATTCCAGCCGCTAGGCCATTAGCAGACAGAGATAGGCCCGTTGGACATGCCTATGCTTATGGATAAAAGGGTCTAGTTGTCCAGTGAAAGTTGGGCAAACTAGAGCATTGGAGGAGAGTTTTGGATGACATTGATATGGTCACATGGCGACCGTATACAGGGTGTGAAGTGTGGGCGGAGGACGGGCTGGAGATGCCCTACATGTTTATGACGAGATACCTGATTGGGAGGACCCCATTTGCTATTGAGAGGTTTGTGGTGACTAGAGTTTTGCAACAGTTTGGTCGACAGTAGGGTATACCTCAGGGGGCCTGTTTATATGCATGGCGGAGGTAGGACATATCAGATTGGGGCCCGACCATGGATAGTGCGGTGGCGGTGGAGGAGTTTGTTGGTTTGGTGGGCCAGATATGGGATTATGCCCCAGAGATTTTGGATGCAGGCATGACTGATGAGTTTGCGAGATTGTTCGCTGTGCGGGCAGTGGCAAGGATTTCAGATCTAGAGGAGATGCAACCAACATTTGATGATGATGATGATGAGGGAGAGGGAGATGATGAGGATGATGGAGATGGTGGAGGAGGACGACAAGGGAGAGGAGTTAGAGGGAGGAGGGGAGATAGAGGGAGGAGAGGAGATAGAGGGGTGGTGAGAGTTGTCAGACGGGCAGTGATAGACAGGGGGAGAGGCAGATTGGCTATTGGAGTCGGTGGAGAGGGGAGGGTGGGGGAGGTTCTAGTTGCAGTGGGGGGCACTGACGAGGTGATACGGCCAGCATAGAGGAGGAGGACGGATGTGCTCCCACCTCCAGCACCGAGGATAGGCAGAGTTAGAGGGATGCCCCTACACAGGTATTGTTACGGGTTCAGATCCCCACTCATGTTGAGGATGCACAGATTCAGACCCTGCAGGTGACTGTACAGTAGTTGCAGGCACGGGTTTTGACATATCAGCGGTAGATTGCGCAGTTGACCACTGAGCGGGACACAGAGACAGAGCGGAGGGGGCGAGCGGAGGAGCTTGCAGCCAGCGTGCAGAGAGTAATGGCGAGTGGTCCGATGAGAGACACCTTGAGAGAGCTATCTTTGAGAGCTCAGGAGGTGGAGTACTACCGCCGGCACTATGAGGCTGCGGTACCCAGGGATCACCGAGTACAAAGCTTCACACAGTCGAGATCCAGTCGATCTTGAGATACTAGGTCACAGTCCGAGAGTTGAGGTGTGACAGGGCCATGGAGATAGGGTCCCCTTGGAGAGCTAGGGGTGGGGATATCTAGAGCGAGACCATCTCCATCAAGGGATAGCCATACTTGAGAGACATGGTCTCTATTGTATTTTTTATCATTGTATTCTTTGTACTAGACATAGAGATGATAGATTTTGTACATTTTGATCATTTTTGGAGATATATATATATACGACATCATTATCTTTGATCATGTGGTGTGTTATATGGATGTATGTGCTTATGTGTTCTTTTCTTTATGTGATGATGATGCAATGCTTAAATATATGATATAATGTATGATGTAGGATGAGATGTATCTTGAAAATGAGATGTATGATTTTATATGCTGTGAAATGTATCTTTGAGATGTATGATAATGATATGTAACTAAGTGTAAAATGATATGCAACTAATTGGAAAATGATATGCAACTAATTGTAAAATGATATGCAACTATATAACTAATTGTAAAATGATATGCAACTATGTTTTTAGAGCATCCTCATTCTGCATTTGTCATCCCGATACAACCACATGTTGTTTGCTTTCTTTGTAGGTATCATCATTGAGCATTGATTTGTTTAGGATATGTTGAAAATTTATACAAGCACAATGGTATAATTGAACCATAATGACCTGAGAAAAATTTACATGATGTTTGATTTTGCAAGATAGCACAAGCATCATGGTATAATTGAACCAGGACGACCTGAGTGTAGATTGCATAAACAGACAAGATTAAATCATTTGTATGCATGAAGTGGAATCAGACCTTCAGTGATATTCGATGTATCACGTCTGGAGACAAGTATTCACATAGTACAAGTGATCGCCTCCCAAACAGAAGACTAAGAAAATATTGGAAGTTCCCCATGATCTCTAGCTTTGAAGCATTTAGTGAGAAAAGGAAGAGAATCCAATAATTTTTTAAAAAGTTCAAAATGCAAAAATAGTCAAGATTTGTATGCGATAATGCAACATTCAGTACTTCAAAAAATCACCCATCCTTGGTATTTCTGTGATTTTTTTGTTTTGTTTTGTGATGAAGCATAGTTTTGGTTGTTGGATGCCATACTGTGGAGTTTTGCTTCTAGTTTTGACATCTTGAATGTTCACAAGTTTTAACAATTTTAATGCCCCTAGCTGAGTGTGCCTCTTGATGTGAATATGTATAGTGATTTCCAAGGCATGGTGGAATGTGGTAAGAGAATATATATGGATAAACCAGGATAGTGACTACGCTAAGTATGTCCTAAATGGATATGTGCTAAGTGTCGGGCGATGGCCGATAGTGTTTTTAAGGATACGGATAAAATGGTATGGAGATAGATAGAGGAGCCGCTCTTTCACAAGAGCACCTATTTACTAGGTTTTCACCATTTGTTTTTATTGTACTTTTTTTTTTTTTTGCTTTTTCTGGATTTTTTGATTTTTTTGCTTGTTTTGGCTTTTTCCGTGCACTAGGCTACTTAAGTGTAATACTTCTTCAGATGGATGTTGTTAGTTGGTTTGTCGAGGACATCTCCTTCTAAAGTTGTTAGCTGATAGGCACCTGATCCACAGACTGATATGATGACATAGGGACCCAACCAGTTAGGTTCAAATTTCCCTTTCTTTTCTCGATCTTGCTGATTTCTTGGATTTTCTTTGAGGACTAGGTCACCAACTTTGAAGTTGTGAGGGATGACCTTGTGATTGTAACTCCTACACATGCATTGTTGATATGCTTTGAGATGAGTGTAAGCATGCTGACGTCGTTCATCTAATAGTTCAAGTTTTTGCAGTCGGTTAACTCGATACTCTTCATCTAGGATTAAACCTTTCAAAGAGACTCTGAGAGATGGGATTTCTACTTCAAGGGTAAAATGGCCTTTGATCCATATACTAATGAGTATGGTGTTGCTCCTGTAGGTGTGCGGATGCTGGTTTTGTATGCCCAAAGTGTTGGATTAAGTTGTACGTGCCAATCTTGGGCTGCAGCATTCACTGTTTTCTTTAGGATCTTTAGTATTGTCTTGTTAGATGCTTCTACTTGACCATTTCCCTATGGGTAGTATGGTGTAGAGAACCGATGTTGGATTTTGAATTTTTCCCATAGTTCTTGTACATCGTGATTTTTGAAAGGTCGTCCATTATCTGTGATGATTAAACTTGGAATACCATATCTGCAAATCAGATAATTTAGGATAAAAGAGACAATTTGTTTCCCAGTCACTGTGGTCATGGGAACTACTTCTATCCATTTGGTAAAGTATTTTGTTGCCATTATAATAAACTTGTGTCCATTTGAAGATGAAGGATGAATTTTGCCAACTACGTCTAGTCCCCACTGACAAAAGGGTCAGGATGTTGTAAATGGCTATAGTTCCTATGCTAGTGCATGTATCAGATTGCCATGGATCTGGCATTTAGGACATTTCTTGGCGAAGTGATATGAATCTTTCTCCATTGTAGGCCAGTAGTATCCCATCCTTAGAAGTTTTTTAGCAAGAGTAGTTCCACTTGAATGTGTTCCACAAATACCTTCATGAAGCTCGTGTAAAGCGGAATCAGAATCATTACGATCAAGGCAATGAAGAAGAGTACCATCTAGACCTCGATGATACAAAGTACCAGCGGTAAGGGTATAACGGGCAGCTTGCCGGATAAAATTACGTTTCTGGTTACGGGATTGGTCAATGGGTAAGATATTGTTCTTGAGGTAGTTGTATATTGGTCCATATAACGGAGAATCTGAACCAGTCAAGGCATAGATAACATGGGATTCAGAGTGGTCATAAGCTGGGGAGAATAGTTTCTCTACCAAGAACTCATAACGACTCTATTGCTCTAGAATTTGTAGTAATGAAGTGACAGTAGCCATTGCATCGGTTGCTTTGTTGTTCAACCTTGGTATTTGCTCGAAGGTGATGTGCACAAAATACTATTTGAAGTCATCCACTATTTGCTTGTAGGGTAGTAGCTTGTCATCCTTTGTCTGATAGTCATTGTTGATTTGATTGACGACTAGTTGTGAGTCTCCATAGACCTTTAACTCTGTGATTTTCCATTCTACGGCCATTTTGATGCCTATAACCAATGCCTCATATTCAGCCACATTATTTGTGCATGGGAACATAAGCCTATATGATCTTGGTATAGTGTGTCCTTCAAGAGTGATGAATAGAATGCCAGCACCTAAACCATGTTGTGTGTAGGATCCGTCAAAGTATAAGGTCCATTGTTTGGTAGAAATAGCAAGAATGTCCCTATCTGGAAATTCAATCTCCATAGTTTGTTTTCCTGGTAGTGGTGCTTTAGCCAGCTGATCTGCAATTGCTTGTCCTTTGATGGCGTGTCTTTCTATGTATTGAATATCAAATTCATTGAGAATCATGACCCATTTAGCCAATCTACCTGTAAGAGCTACCTTGCTGAGTAGATATTTGAGAGGATCAATTTTTGCCATTAGCTTAATTGTGTGGGCTAGCATATAATGTCAAAACTTTTGAGATGCGAAGACCACCGTTAAGCAAGCCTTTTCAATGAATGTATAGTTGAGTTCATAGCCATTCAATGTCCTCCTGATGTAGTATATGGATCTTTCTTTCCCTTTTTGATCTTCTTGTGCCAATAGTGCCCCCAACGATATATCTGTTGTTGAGATATATAGGATAAGTGGCTTTCATGCGACTGGTGGTACTAGAACTGGTGGATTCATTAGGTACTATTTGATTTGATAAAAAGTTTTTGCACACTTGGTCTCCCATCTAAATGGTACATTTTTGTGTAGTAAATGGTTAAATGGTAGACTTTTATCTGCTAGCTGAGCGATGAATTGCCTGATTGATTGAAGTCGTCCTTATAGAGATCTGAGTTTACTGATATTCTTTGGTGGTGGTATTTCCATAATGGCTTGTACCTTTGCTGGATCTACTTCGATACCTTTAGCTGAGACTATGTACCCTAGTAACTTGCCTGATGTAACCCCGAGGACACACTTCTTAGGGTTGAGCTTGACTTGGAATTTCTCCAATCGATCAAAGATCTTTGTTAGGATGCTGAGATGTTCTGCTCTGGTGAAGGACTTAGCTAATAGATCATCCACATAATCTTCCATAAATGTGTGCATCATGTCATGAAAGATTGTTGTCATTGCTCTTTGATAAGTGGCCCCTGCATTCTTTAAGACAAAAGGCATAACATTCCAATAGTACGTTCCCCAAGGACAGGTGAACGCGGTTTTATCTTGATCTTCTAGGGCTATTTTGATTTGATTATAACCTAAGAAACCGTCCATTAGTGAGAGCATTGCATGGTCTGCTGTGAGATCTACAATTATGTCGATACTGGGCAGAGGAAAGTCGTCTTTTGGACAAGCTTTGTTGACGTCTCTGAAGTCAGTGCATATTCTGATACTACCATCTGGTTTTGATACTGGAACGATGTTGGAAATCCATTTTGCATAGTCAATGGGTTGGATGAATCCGACATCTAATAGTTTCTTTAGTTTAGTTTTGACCATGAGTGCTACCTGTGGATTCATCTTTCATAGCTTTTGCTTGACTCGTTTAACTCCTAAAGAGATGGACAAGTGATGCATGATCAAGTGTGGATCAACTCCGGGCATATCGGCATATGACCAAGCAAAGTTAATTTGCTATTCTTTAAAGAAAATGATGAATGCTGATCTTTCCTCCTCTATCAGAGATTCTGCAAGGTGTATGTTTTTGACTGCTTTTGTGGTACCAATGTTGATTGATTGATTGGGCTCAATCAATATGGGTGATCGCTCATGAAAGTGTTCAGGAAGAGTGTCAAGTCTCCCATCATTAGGTGCCTTAAAAAGGTTTTCACCCTCAGATGCGTCCTTTATTTTTACTTTTTTGTGATCTAGAGCTACCATTGACTGGTTTTCAGCATCAGATCTTTCATTTGGTTTATTTTTGCAACTGAGAGACTTGGCACTCCCTGATTGGCAGACATCGTTACTTTGTTCACTGGTAGAGCCTATTTTCGGATTTATGGTACATAGGTAATGGATAATAGATTCATCATCTGGGAAAATTGGTATATCATGGATTTCAGGTTCATCCCAGTCGATGAGGTCAGGAAAGACAAGTGGTAAGGAATCGTTAGGTGGATCAAGTTCTGCTACTATAAGTGTTAGGATAGAGTTTTCATCGTGATTGTTCTTGGTTTTAAAGAAGTCCAGGATTTCGTCAAGGTCTTCGATGGTATTATCTTCCGTATAGACTTGTTCATAATGTTTCTGTTCGCTTTCCTTGGCATCATAGATATTTTGTGGTCCAAATTTAAGAGATCTATCTTCTGCATTATGTTCTTCTTGAGAAAGGGATATGGAATCAATATCATTAGGGATATCCGTAGTAGCATTGGAGCAGGTACCCCATTCATATTCATTGGAATCAGTCTCAGAGGCATCATCCTAGATTCTATCAGTGCTGTAAACTGGTATGTTGTATGGTGAAAACAAATCTTTGATGATGGATACCATTTTGATAGTTTTTGTTGATTCTATGTCAGATCCTGCTTCTACTTTTTGTATTTGTTCATAGACTGTGCCTCCTTGGGGAAAAATAAAGGTATCCAGAGATGATTTTATTGGTTCTTGAAATAGTGGATTCTGAACATGAGCTACTGCTGTCGATATGGCCCTTTTATGGCTTAGAAGTTTTTCCTGATGTAACTTTTGGTCTTGATGTTCCCGTGCCTTGCAAATTGTTTTTGCTGATTCAAAGAGTGCTTCCTGCCAGGATTCTTCTTTGTACTTCTTCTTTACTTTCCATTGAGGTTTTGCAGTTATGCGGGGCGGCTTTCTTAATAGGAAAGTGAGCTCACAACCCAATCCTGTTTTGTCTCTACTGGGTTGTGAAGGAAGATCTATGGGTTCAGTGACTCCTTTGCATTTCCCAATAGGTCCTTTACCATCATATCCCATTTGCTGCATGATTAAGTATCCTTTTCCATATAGGTGTGTTGGTAGAACAATGTCCAAAGTAGCTGCTCTATTATCTTCTTCCTCATCTTTGTATAACCAGCTAAGAATATCCTTGTCTTCTGATTCATGTGCTAGAGTGCCCAATTGGATGAAGGTACCATCAAATTTGGTGATGGGCTGAGTTACCAGATGCATTGATGTAGTAGGCAATCCATGAGATCTGGGTGATGTCGGTAATTTGGCCAAACATAAGGGCTCCAAAGAGTATTCTCCCATGCCTTGGTCTTTGATTCGCATTTTCTGCTTGAAATCTCCAAATAATGAGTTGGGCTTTGCTGTTTGTAGATCTGATGTTGAAGATCGCTGCTTTTCTCTATTATGAGGAACCAAAATGTCTTGGGCTGCCCCCATTACGTTGCAATGTGGAAATGGATTGTGATCAGCAGATATGGAGATTTCTTGTCCATCATAAGGAAATTTGACACACTGGTGATACATAGAAGGTACTGCTTGTATTTCATGTATCCAAGGTCGCCCTAACAAAATATTGTAGGTGAGATCTATGTCTAAGACCTGACACATAGTATCTTTTTGCACTGGTCCCACTTGAATGGGTAACATCACAGTTCCTTTAGATGACTTTTCCTCATCATCATATGCCTTTATGGTAATCTTCTTGCAGGGATTAATAGACTCTTCTGAGAAGCCTAATGCACAGATAAGCTTTAAAGTACATATATTAAGTTCGGCTCCTCCATCTATTAAGACTCATTTTACTCGATGTTTGCAAACAATGGCTTCGATATGGAGAGGAGTGTTATGCGGATGACTCAAGGAAGCATTGTCATGCTTTGAGAAGGTGAGGTTAGGAGGTCCTGTCATATGGGAGACCATGGCTTGAAATCTATCTGTATCCAGATTTTGAGGTACATTGGTTTCCAATAGCGCTTGTTCCAATATGTCTTTGTGCTTCGGTGATAGTTTCAGCAATTCTAGTATAGATATCTGAGCTAGAGTTTTGCATAGTTGGCTAACCAAGTCATATTGGATTTTTGGTGTAGTAGTTGCAAGTGACGTATGTCCTTTTAAGACATATTTCTGAGTTTGGGTTGTTACATTGACAGATTCATGATCACGCCAATCTCGGATGGTAATGACATTTACTTGATGATCTTCAGCTGATATGTGATTTATGGTGTTGTTGTAGATATGGTTGATACAAGCTTCGCGTGTATCATCCGAGGTTGAAGCTCCATCTTTGTTGTAATTTGGGAGAGGATTTTTAAAGGCTCCGTGATCACCATTTGTTTTGAGACCATCTACTGTTAAGTCATGTCGATCAATCATGTCCTGCACCATGTGTTTCAATCTCATGCAATCATTCGTTCGATGACCCTTGTTATGATGGAAATCACAATAGTGTGAATCATTCCACCAAGGTGGTTTGATTTGGGGTTCATAGTTGCTGATTGCAGGCAAGGAGAGAATTTTGCTTGCCAGAAGTTCTTTGAATGATGATTCTAGTGATTGCCCTAGTGGTGTGAAGATACGCTTTTGGAAATTGTTCGTGTTGTTGCGTGAATTGTTGTTAGGTCCTAGATTCATGTTTTTGTTTTGAGTATCATTGGTGTTGTTTGTGTTGAGTTGTCCTTGATTGGTGTTTGGTGCATATGTGTTAGCATTTGGATTAGCATTTTTAGGATTTTTTGTATTTTGAGGATTTCCGAATAATGTAAGCACTGGTTGTTTAGATTTGGGATCATGTGATTCATTGTTGCCTTTGTTTTTGTTTCGAGTCCAAAATCGAGATTTGTCTAGGTTGGTGTTGTTATGGTTATTGTAGTTTGATGAGTTTGTTCCTTGTAGAATTTGAGTGTTCTTTTTTTGACACATGCTTCCTCTACTTGAATGCCATTTTCAATCAATTTAGCGAAAGACGATATGCATTGAAGTTTTAGCCTGTAACTCATTTCACCATTCAAATTGTCAAAGAAGATTTCCATTTTCTCCTTTTCAGGAATATCTTGAGGATATCTGGAGACCATACGTCACCAGCGTTAAAGGAATATCATGAATGTTTCGTTGTTCTTTTGTTTGGTGTTGCAAACATCTAGCATGGTTATGGCATGTTGGATGTTATAGGAGTATTGGGTTATGAATTTGTTAACCAATTCATCAAATGATCTGACAGGTGGTGTAATTTTGGATAACCATTCCATTGTTTGCCCTCCCAGGCTTCTTGGGAATAACCTCATCAGATAGGTGTCATCATGAGCAAATTCAAGACTCATTGTGCAAAATTCTTGAACATGATCTCGGGGATCACTTTTCCCATCATATTTATCAAATTTGGGAACGTCTAAGTTTGGAGGAAAAGGCACCATGTTCAATCTTCTGTCAAATGGATAAGGACAGATTTCGTTTAAAGAGTACCGCACTATTGTCCCTTGTTGCATGTCATGTATTTATCTTTGTAACATTTGCATTTGTTGAGTAAGAGCAACCAAAGGCGCATTATTTTGCCGAGGAAGAAACTCTTCCTTTGTATTAGTTCTCAATTGAAAAGGTGTGTTAAATGGTATATTTTGCTCTGGAGTTTCTAACTCGGGTATACTCATTTCTGGTATACGTTGTTCTGGAATGTGTTGCTCAGGTATGTGTTGTTCAAGGTTACGAGTTTCTTCTTCTCTTTGTTGTTCTTGATATGCATATTGTCGAGATCTAATTTTAAAGATGTTTGTATCTAAATCTTCGGGAAGTTTAATGCCTTTACTTGTGAGCATGAGCAGATACTTTTCTTTGTCATTTTCCATAAGCCTTTCTACAAGCTTTTGGAATGAAGGGTTTTCCTGACATTCCTGAAGAAGCACTTCAGAAATTTTAGTCTCTTCTAAGTGTGGAACTTCAAAAGGATTTGACAACCTTTGATTCATACTAGACTCTGTGTGTGTCTCGCTTTGTTGGTTTCTTTAAGAGTGAGTAACAGGCATTTTAGTAGAAACTTTCAATGATGAAGGCAACAAAATCCTCATTGATATCTTGCTCAGGGGTGGGTGGTTCTGGTCGAGATGTGTTATAAGTGATACACTCGTTAGGCAAGAATGTCGGATTGATTTTTCCTCCACGGTTTATGATTTGATTAAAAGCAGACGTTTGACAGTAGGCTCTTGTTTTTAAGGGCTCTTTGTCAAATTCGTTGGATTTGTTTTGGATATAATGTTTGATGTGATGAAGGAATACTCGAGGAGATTTGAAGAGTTGATGATTAATGTATAAAAACTTATTTCTCTTGATGAACTTGGAAAAACTAGGTTGTTGTTTCTTCAACGTGATGTTACGATAAAGGTTCTTTCTTCTCAGAATATGGAGATTAGTCACGCATGAGTGATCAATGGTTTCCTTTGATTTGTTTGGATTCAGTTGATCTTGTTTGGAAAATTTCAAATCTTACTCCATCAAAGTGAAGGTTTAGATGCCCCTTCACGACAAAGCGTGTCAAATGATATGGATAAAAGCCTCTCGATATGGAGACTTGATTTGACAATTTGAAATTTTTAAACAAGTGTTTTTAAAATGAAATCCGTAAGATGGTAAAGGATTTTGTTGATACTGATGATGAGGTTTCTGGATTATGATAAGATAGATATGTTTTATCATGCGATCAGTTTAGGATTTTTACAACATATGTTTTGACACAAATTTAGCTCAAGAAATAGTTTTAACGGTTTGTTTTCGCTACTCCGCTTTGATGAAAAATGTTGTTGATAATGAGAGGCTTTTGAAAATGTTTTCAAAATTTTTAAAATTTCTCACTATTTTTCCCTCTGTCTATATGTTTTTGATCACGTGCTAAAACAGGGACGAAATGTACTACCCAAATTACTCCATGTGCTAAAATAATGACCACATGCGCTAGGCTGCCCCCAGACACGCGCTAAAGTTTTGACTGTTCAAAAAATTGTTTTCTACCTATTTAAAAAGTCATGCACTAGCCTGGACCTGTGACGCGCTAACTTTTGAACCTGATGCGCTAATATTTTGCTGCTATGCATTAAGTTGATGCTTCCACGCGCTAGACTTTTTCTCTGATGTGCTACATGTTTTTAACATTGGTTTGATTTTGGGATAAAACGCTACTGTTTGGAATAGATGCGCTAACTTGATGGTTGGATGCACTAACAAAAATACCTCACGCGCTAAGAAGTTTCTCTTACGCGCTAAACTGCCCTAATTTTTCCTTTGGTTGGTTTTTTGTAAATTTTGGATTTTTGTTATGAATTTTTCAGGTTTGATGGATGATTTTTTGAAGTAATAAATGCAAGCACGACACAAAAAGTATAACTATTTTGCCTAATCTAACAAAAAGTGTATGTTTTGCGAGGATGTGTTCAAATCCCCAATGTTTTAATAGGTTTGGATACGAATAATACACTTCAGAAAGATTTTTTATTCAAAGGTCATAAATAACATCATAGCCCACTAGTTTTGATACTCCGTCAGCTCAAATAGCTATGTCACCCCCTAGAGGGCGCTCATTTTTTTTGCCTTTTGCCAGAAATTAACTCAAAGTGAATCATTTCACAGTTGAGTAATTATCTTGGGAGATATATGGTGAGTAATCTTGGGGGCGGATTCTTCCCCACCCTTGCACTATGATGTTATAATGTCTGGTTACTGACTCAGTTCAAAGCTTCTATTTCTATGGTTCGTAATCAAGCTTCTCATTCGGCCGTCAATGATAAAATCCCTCAGGAGGCTTCCCAACCTTTAGAACAAAGGCTTTACGTATCTCGAGGATATTGGGGGAAGGCTAATCGTTGCGCACAACCGTTGAAAAGGACTTTCATCACTTTCCACTTTTGATTATAGTGGTGTAGCGTCCTAAAATTGCAACACTTGCAATTTCGACTGCATTTGGGTCTTCACGATGGTGGCGCAACGTTGAACCTGAATGGAGACCCCAAAACCTGTTTACGACACCAAAAACTGCATATTTCTGCACCTTGGCCTGATCCTTCCTTGCACCCTGCTGTCCCGGGAGGTGGGACCATGGCGCCTAGCACCCTAGTCCCTCAGGACCATGGCGCCCAGCGCCCTGGTCCCTAGCCCTATTTTGGGCTCGGTCTCTTTTGGGCATCGGGTCTTTAAGTTTACAAATTGGAAAATAATGTTTCCAGGTCGGCCTAAGGTTGGAAAAATCAGTCTATCAACCCTAATTGACAAGTATATAAACTACATTTCCCCTCCCATTTGAGGAGGCAAGAAGAGAAAAAGAGAAAAATATATGCAAGCAAGAGGCGAAAGCAATATTCAAACATTCAAACATTCAAGCATTCAAGCATTCCTTCAAGCAATTGAGCATTCTAAGCCTCCATTCAAGGCTATATTCAAACATTCAAACATTCAAGCATTCCTTCAAGCAATTGAGCATTCTAAGCCTCCATTCAAGGCTAAGTGTTGCATTCAAGACAAGGATTCAACCATTGAAGAGGAGATCATTTACAACATACAAAATACAACATTCATTACACCTTCACATGTAAGAATACAAACATTCTTAGGACAAGGTATCAGTACTTGTTTACATTACAAACATTTACATTTACAACATTCTCATTTCTTGGTTAATTCCAAAACTGGGGTTTGACCTAAAGGAAAACCCCTAATCCCTAACCCCCCAATCATCCTCTCTTTTTTGAGTGTAGGTTGCAGGTACGCGGCTGTAATTGAAGATCTGGAATCCTTGTGCAGAGACGAACAGATCCCCCTTCGTTTCGCGGATTTTTCGGAGGACCGTGTGCACTTCGGGCGCCATCGTCCCATCAAATTTCGCTCGAATTTGCAAAACAATATCATCTCGACATTTTACTACTAATTTTAGGTCCGCAGCTTCATCCCATATCCCTATCTCTGTTTATGAGCAAATCTTTCTTACTTTACATGCACTCCTAGTTCAATCCTTCTATCTACATTCTTTACAAAAGAGGGTAGCCTTGCTGTCTTAACCCTTGAAACTCATTTAGAATCTGATCTTGCATTGTGTGGGATTGGATCTTGTGGGTTTCAAACCCCTCTTTTGAATGTAAAGTCCCTCCTAAGTGAAAACCGTCAATCCTAGTGACCTCTTTTCTCCTTGGAGTGGGGGGGAACACCTAGGGTTTGATTTTTCGCTTTACATTTTGGTGAACCCGACGTGAACATCCTAATTCTGATTATTCATGGTTAGATCTGAAAAATTTGCTTCCTTAATTACATTTCCATGTTTGATTTTTTGCAAATTTTAGAGGTGAATTGCATAAAAACCCTAAAATTTTCTTTTTAGTAATTGAGCTTGTGAAATGTTTAATTGTTAATGCTTGTTTCAGATCTGCCCTCCTACTGCAAATTGTCAAATCATATCTGTGCTTTAATTCTGAGAATTAAGTGGTTAAGTGTCAAAACCCTAATTTTTAAAACCCTCTTGATTTAGCCTTTGACTGATGATTTCACTGATCAAAACACCTCCAAATCGACTGTAACTTTGGATTCCCCAACAAAATCATAATATCTTTCATCCTTGAAAATTTGGAAAAAAGTTGCGAGGACCGTGTGCACCCTGAGTGCCATTGTCCCCGACATTTTTTCCAAAATTTTTGGAGCTAGATCTTACTGTATTTTTTTGCTAAAATCCAGAATTTTGGCTGATTTCATCAATTCTAACACTTTCAAAATTAAAGTCAAAGTTGGTCTAGTGATTACTTGGATTAAGGCTTATAATCATTCAAAAATTATTGAAATTGAAATTCATGTCAAAATTGTGTTTCTTACTGTCCTAAATCTAAAAAGTGTGTTGGCATTCATTCGAAGTTTCAGTGTTTTATTCAAATTTTTGCAATTTGTGACTTTTGAAATTAAATGTTTAATTGCAACAACCTTGATTTCCACTTTCAAAATTGAATTTTGCGTGAAATTGAGTCAATTTTTTTAATTTCAAAACCTGCATTGCTTTTGGTATTCCCTCTAAAATCATAAAGTTCAAAATTTCAGTTTCCCTCTCTTTTTCAAAATTCAAATTTTGCATTTTTCAACAATCTTGGTAGGGTTCAATTTTGAGATTGCAACTTTAATTTGGCCTATCTACAGATCGTAAAATCACTCAATTTTTTCAGATTAGCTTTAAAATCATCATAACTTTCATCCCTAAAAATTTTGAAAAAAGTTGCCAAGACCGTGTGCACTCCATTCGCCACGGTCCCTGACATTTTTTTTGAAATTTCGGGAGATTGTTCTGATTGCATTTAACAGCTTAAATCTAGGAGATTGGCTGATTTTATTGAAATTTGCTACCTCTAAATTCAAAATCTTCTCTCTCTCTCTAGTGCATGAGTTTTACAACAATAAGCCCTACTTACACTATTCTCGTTAGACGAAGCCTTAGAATTAAGTCTTTCCAAGGTTTAATTACCGAGGAGATGGAACCTAATTTGAATGGCCTTTTTAACGAGGACATGAGTAATTCCTCTAATCCTCTTAATGATGAAGAAGCTCTCCATGAGGTTTCTGTAGAACAACTTTCGAAATTGGATAACCAATTTGATGATTTTCGACAATGGATGTCTCAAGAATACCCCGATAGTCAAGCTCTTCCTTTAATTGAAGGTCTAAAACGTATGGTTCAAAATGATAAGAATGGAATTGATATTTTGCGTAGTATTGCACACATTGTGGATTCGAATGTGATGCCTATGAAGAGTTGTGCTGAAACTTTGGGTTATACACAACCTCCTACTCAAGTTAATCATTCTATCCCTTTGACAACTTCTATTGCCAGTATACCTACTTTTACATCAAACATAATGACTACTTCAATACAAGACATTCCACCTATGATCACCGATCATGGGGAAAATCCTTCTTCTTCAGTTAACCCTCTTCCTTCATTCAATCCAACTTCTTCATTCATTCCTTCAATGAGTGTCCCTATTACATCTCCACAAATGAACCTGGCACAGGGGGGCAATTCATTCAACCATTCCATTCCTCCTTGTAGTGTTCCTCCTTTCCAATCATCTCCTATGACTAACTATCATAGTGTCCCGCCACCTTACTCTCAATCAATACCTTCTTTCAATAACATAATACCTCCATCACAATCTAACATGTCTAATATGAATTCTTCGACTGAAGCGACCATTAACAATCTTGCACAAACTGTCTCTTCGTTACAGCAACAAATTGCCTCTATGAATCAATCTAAGTTTAGTGTGCCCACATTTGATGTTGCGAGCCCACTTTCTCTTGACATTGTTCGAGCTATTCCCCCTAAGCATGTTGAAATCCCGCAATTGGAGCTTTACAATGCTAAAGGTGATCCTCTAACACATGTTAAGACCTTTCAAACAATATGTACCGATTTTGCTCATGACCAAAGGTTGCTTGCAAAATTGTTTACTAGAACATTAAGAGATAAGGCTCTACAATGGTATTGCTCGTTGCCTTCCTATTCTATTACTTCTTTCCAACAACTTGCAAATGCTTTTATTCAACAATTTCAAAACAATATAAGTCCTAAAGTTACTTTGATTGATTTAATGCATTGTAAACAAGGTGTTAAAGAAAAAGTGACTGATTTCATTGGTAGATATAAGCATTTGTATGCTCAAATTTCTTTTCCAGTGCCTGACAATGATATTCAAAGAATCTTTATTTCTAATTTACAAAAAGATATTAAAGAAAAACTTCTATTTTCTGAGTTTACTTCTTTCCAACAATTGTGTGCAACTCTTCACAATTATCAACTGACTGTGAGTCAAATGGAACAAACAAATCCTATGGCTCCGAGTGATAAGGGTGATAGTAGTCAACAACCATTTGGGAAGTTTAAACTGAACAAAGGGTTCATTAAGTTTAATGAAAATATCATCAACAACAATGTGAATGCAGCATCAGGTGTGCCTCCTATTTCTAAATTTTTCAAGAAAGAAAGAAAGTTTACTCCTTTGAATGAATCATTGCATAGTATTATGAATAAGTTATTGGAACAAAATGTAATTACTCTCCCTCCTGTAAAGCAAATAGATCCTGCAAAGATTAATTCACCCTATTTTGATAACAAATCTTTTTGTCAATTTCATCGTCAACCTGGGCATGATACTAAAAAATGTTTTGCTTTAAAGGGTAAAATTCAAGATTTGATTGATAATAATACTATCTTTGTTTCTGGTGTGAATGATAAAGGCAACACATTTGTAGCTCCTCCTAACCAAAATCTTAAGATTTTTACTGATCCATTACCTTCTCATACCTCTAATGCGATTGATACTAATGATTCCTCTGTCTCACCTGATGATCTTGTGTCTATGACTCCGAATGTGATTAACTTTGTGGAGCAGCAAAAAATCCCTAAAGAACCTTCCATCACATTTGATTCCAGTGAAACTATCAGGGCACCTGATGGTCCTTTATATATAGTTGCAAAAGTCAAGAATACACCTTGTCGTGGAGTGCTTATTGATCCTTCTTGCATGGTTAATGTCATTACTGAAGAATTTCTTTTTACTTTGCAATTGAATCAAGTGATCTATGACGAAACAAATGTGGTTGTGAAATTATTTGATGCATTTTCTTCTCCTGCAATTGGTTCTATTACATTACCTATTGAGGTCCATAACAAATCCCTTGATGTGAGCTTTGCTATTATTCCATCATCCGAACAATTTTGTGTGAAGCTAGGCTATCCTTGGCTATCTTCCATGAAAGCTATTGCTTCTCCTATTCATAAGTGTTTGAAATTTCCCCATAATGGTGAAGTTGTTACTGTCAATCATAGTCTCTTTAAACCAGCTAAAAGAACTTCTAGCATTCCTATTGATTATTTTTGGCCTAAACAATTCCAATCTCTTCCACCGCGAAGTGATCATCTTTTCAAATCTTATCAAAAGTGGAAAAAAGATATGATCCTATCTCTAAGTGAACCTAGAACACCCAAACTTGATATTCCTATCGATCTTGAGAAGGAAGTTCTTCCTTTGAAAGATAAAACTAATGTCTTTCCTCAAGAAGATTCCCAACCCATCCCCATGGATGTGACTATGTCTATGCCTAATAAACTTTCTAAAGGTAGACCTATACCTCCTCGTCATGATGGACTTGGTCTCCTTCCTAAACCAAATATTCTTCTTTTATATGGAGCAGTTCCTCCTCCTTCCTCTTATAAAGAGAAGAGACCTTCCTCTTCTCCTATTATCCAACCTAAGAGACCACAACCCAAACACCCAAGTGATAAGGATGAGAACATTCCTCCTCCTCAATCTTCTCAACTTCCTACTAAGACTAGACGAAATCATTCTGCACGTGAACGCCGACGAAAGCATCGTCTTAGAGCTCAGGCAGCTGCTTCTCAAACTTTGCAATCCCCAAAAACACCTTCAGCTAGTATTATTCCATTTTCTCCTCAGCTGGAAATTGGGCCAAAATCTCCTAAACATAAGATGCATGATGGTCTTGATCCTGTGCGAGTTAAAGATCCTATTTTTATAAATCTTGATGATGATATAGATGAAAATGTTATTCATGATGAAGATGTTACTTCTCTTCATTCTGGTAGTGAATGTGAATATGTTGATATTGATAACCATTTATCTAACGAATTTTCTAAAGCACTTATCCTAGCTCCTAGACAAGAACAACGTGGCTTGGAACATGAACATAGCCCTTGTTTGGATCTTGTGATAGCTCCATCTGCTATGTTGGATGTTCCTCCTCTAGCGTGTTCCCTACCTTCCCGAAATATTGATCAGCAAGATCGGGGGGTAGATGACGTGCTGGACTAGTTTCATTAGCATAGCAGACTCTCTCCTCCTCTCTTGATCTCTTTTGTTACTTCTTCTATGTGTTATTCTCATTCTTCTATTTGTTGTCCTTAGTGTTGTCTACTTGAGGACGATGCAAAACATTGAGATCTCTTTTGGTCTCTCTCATGTTGACTCAAAAGACACATGTGTTCCCTTCTTCTAGGTGACCTTCCTTGATTGGGGAATGAAGAACAATTATGCATACATACATATGATATACATGAATTATCATACAACATACTGACCCCAAAGAAAGTGAAGTCACCTTGTGCTTTGTGTTTTGTGTCTATTATCCTTGGGCTTATCTCACACTTGGGGGCTAAATCCTTGTGATAACATGCTCCTTTCCTTCTCATTTCCTATATGTATCACTACCTTAAAGCAATCACCCCCGATGAGGCATGTGCGACCGCTTTAACGTAGGGAGGCATACACCCCGTTCATATCTCTTCAAGATACTTGAAAATTTCTTGACAAATTTAGCTTTGCCTTGAAAATTTTTGATATTTTTCTTGCATGACTCATAGTGAGGGAACCTTACTACATATAGTCATGGTTCTCCCTCGTGATCTTCCCTTTTACTTTGTCAATCGAATTCGTAAGATCCTTAGTCCGCTGGGGGCTTGGTGTATCTTGCCTCCTTGACATGGTGAAAGTCTTTCAATTTTGTTTCCTTGTACTTTACCAGAAGTATGGGCGTACGCTTATACTCCCGCTAAAGTGGGGGCTAAATGTAGCATCCTAAAATTGCGACACTTGCAATTTCGACTGCATTTGGGTCTTCATGATGGTGGCGCAACGTTGAACCTGAATGGAGACCCCGAAACCTATTTACGACACCAAAAACTGCATATTTCTGCACCTTGGCCTAATCCTTCCTTGCACCCTGTTGTCCCGGGAGGTGGGACCATGGCGCCTAGTGCCCTGGTCCTCCAGGACCATGGTGCCCAGTGCCCTAGTCCCTCAGGACCATGGCGCCCAGTGCCCTGGTCCCTGGCCCTATTTTGGGCCCGGTCTCTTTTGGGCATCGGGTCTTTAAGTTTGCAAATTGGAAAATAATGTTTCTAGGTTGGCCTAAGGTCGGAAAAATTAATCTATCAACCCTAATTGACAAGTATATAAACTACATTTACCCTCCCATTTGAGGAGGCAAGAAGAGAAAAAGAGAAAAATATATGCAAGCAAGAGGCGGAAGCGATATTCAAACATTCAAGCATTCAAGCATTCCTTCAAGCAATTGAGCATTCTAAGTCTCCATTCAAGGCTAAGTGTTGCATTCAAGACAAGGATTCAACCATTGAAGAGGAGATCACTTACAACATACAAAATACAACATTCATTACACCTTCACATGTAAGAATACAAACATTCTTACGACAAGGTATCAGTACTTGTTTACATTACAAACATTTACATTTATAGCATTCTCATTTCTTGGTTAATTCTAAAACTAGGGTCTGACCTAAAGGCAAACCCCTAATCCCTAACCCCCCAATCGTCCTCTCTTTTTTGTGTGTAGGTTGCAGGTACGCGACTGTAATTGAAGATCTGGAATCCTTGTGCAGAGATGAACAGATCCCCCTTCGTTTTGCAAATTTTTCGGAGGACCGTGTGCACTCCGGGCGCCATCGTCCTGTGAACTTTCGCTCAAATTTGCAGAACAACATCATCTCGACATTTTACTGCTAATTCCAGGTCCGCAGCTTCATCCCGTATCCCTGTCTCTGTTTATGAGCGAATCTTTCTTACTTTACATGCACTCCTAGTTCAATCCTTCTATCTACATTCTTTACAAAAGAGGGTAGCCTTGCTGTCTTAACCCTTGAAATTCATTTAGAATCCGATCTTGCATTGTGTGGGATTGGATCTTGTGGGTTTCAAACCCCTCTTTTGAATGTAAAGTCCCTCCTAAGTGAAAACCGTCAATCCTAGTGACCTCCTTTCTCCTTGGAGTGGGGGGGAACACCTAGGGTTCGATTTTTCGCTTTACAAATGGGTTGGAATACTTGACGTCAAAGCCGTTTCCCACTTAGGTCGTTCCCTTCACACTGGCCATAAACAACTTTAAGAGTTGATTTCAACTCCTTGGGAAAGCAAGCCTGCTAAAGGATGCAAAATACTTTTGAAGGAAAGAAAGCTTTTTAAGAGAGGTCTGGTTTTTTGGATCACCCAGTTAAGGGGAGAGCATATACCTTCCTCTTTCGATTCAAGACAATCACAAATTCTTTTTAAACCTTCAATTTAGTGATTTTCTAATCTCTACTAGGAGATGTTGCTCCAAGAAAAGCATGGTGTTAATTTTACTTCCTCAAAGCAATGATTATTTAATCTAAGGAAATAACCGCGTCAACAAAGCAAAAGGTTCGATTTGGTCAACAAATAAAAATCGATAAACAAAAGGGGAATAACTTCCCTCTTTAATTGCAACAAAGCTTTTTGAGGTGAGGTTCTTTTTAAGCTCGTTGCAAAATAAAAAATGAAATTTTGTGTTGTTCTTTTTAGAGCCCAAAGTGAGAAATTTTCTCCTAGAAAAGCAAAAAAAGATTTTGATTTGTTGTTTGTTTTATTTGCCCAAAATAAAAGTAAGTTCAATTTTATTTAAACAAGAAAAGAAAGAAATTTGAACTTTGGCTAACTTAGAAAAGTTAGTAAAAATTTAAACTACTTTAATTCTAGCCTAAATAGAATGGATTCAAAACCTACAATCAACTATTAGTAACCTGCAGAAAACCAGTCAATTTGTTAGCAAAAAGACAAATTTCGTGGACTTCCACAAGTCTAAATTTTAGTTTCTGTTACAAATTAGTTTTCTCTTTTTTGTTTGTGATGTGCTACAAAAAAAACTGTACATGCTGCAATATAACAGAGATGCGCTAAAAGATGGATATGATGCGCTACACTGTTTTCGGGATGCGCTACTCTGTGCGTCGAAAGCGCTGTTCTATTTTTCTTTTGCGCCAAGACCTACAGGAAAAATTAGTAATCTTATGCACTGATAAATGGACTTTACGTGTTAGATGATGGACTCCACATGCTGAACAGTAAACCAAATGCGCTAGGCTGTTAACCGGATGCGCTAAATAGTTAACTTAACGCGCTAATTCATTTTTCCTGCATGCCTGCAAAAGTAGATATATTTCAAAACCGATTAGATATATGGGGTTGTGCCCCATGGTGGGTGCCAGAAATATATGTGGGAAAAGCAGGTCGATAGAACTCAATATGTGAAAAATAGAGCTCTATGGAGCCTTGCTCACACACTCACAGGACTTCTTGGTGCAAGCTATGGAGTAATGAAGTATCACTCAGCTTCCCAAGGTTGGTCCCATGGTTCTTTATCTTACACGGTCCCTCAAACCAATGTTTTTGCTCTCAGATCACTGAGCAAAATGGTTTAGGGATGGCAAATGCAAGAACAAGGGATGCTTTTTGTTGTTTTAGTATGAGATGCATCCTAAACTATGCATGATTCCAGAAATGCAATAAACTAGCTATAAGATGACAAGATTAGTAAACAATACTATCCTAACATGATATATTAGTCTATGATTGAGCTAAATGATAAAGAAAGTATTCTAAATATGCATATTTAGACTAATTCCTAGTTAAAAGAGAGGTTAAAATGATGAGCATAAAATGGTATGAAAGCTTGAATGTATTTGAGCATAAGTATGATACTACAAACTTGGATGATAAAAATGGAGGAATGAGAGCTCTATTTATAGCAAAAATAGGGCAATGGATGGTCAGGATTGAAAGAGTTGATCAAGGGTTGAGTTTGAAAGTTGGGAATCCATGTTTGCAATTTGCACCAATAAAATGATGACAAATGTCAACATAGGGTTGGGTTGAGAGAAGGGCTTGGAGACATTAAATGTCTGAGAAGACCTCATGGTTATCTAGAGATAAGGGTTAAGCTTAAGTTAGGCTTACCCATTGGATTAAGAGTTAATCCAAGGATAAACCCTTGTGCAAATGATTAAGAGATAATCATGGTCAAAGCATTAAAGGCTTGATGAGACCCTTGGGTTGGATGAAGGTTAAGTTAGGCAAAAAGTCTCTAACCATGTAAGAGGGTTGAATTAACCATTAATGGTTTGGGAGACTTTGAAAAATTAAGTGGTTGAAAACTTGAAGCCTTTAATGGTTATCAAAGATTTTAAGGTTTTGAGAAGTGACCTCCCCTTGCTTAGGGATGTGACAAAGTTTAGAACATGGGTTAGGTTAATTTAGAAGCGATTAGAAGGGTCTAGAAGAAATTAGGAAGGGATTTAGGAAGCAAGTGGAAGATGTAGGAAAATGCAAGTGGATGGAGGGATAATAGGATTTAATTGAAATAAAGTTAATTTAATTCAATTTGGTTGTTATTTGAGGAAATTAAATAAATTAGATTTATTCAATTTAGGATAACTATTTAATTAAATTTGAATTTAATTAAAAGTGGATAGGGGGGATTTAATTGAATAAAATGAATTATTCATTAAATGGGTATAGTGAATTTAATTGAGTAATTTACTTAATTAAATAGAGGAATGCGGGTAATTTAATTAAATTGGATTTAATTAAATAGAGAAATGAACATAAAATATTCATTTAGGAATATGGTCATTTTTATACGTCTACAGAAAGTAATATTGTTAATATAATATTCAAAATAACAATATTTTTGTTATTATAATATTAAAATTATTTATTTTAGTTTTGTTATGGTCATTCTCATGTAATAATATTACAATATATCTTACTATTTCTAATACAATCTCATTTTTTAAATTTAAAATTAAAATCAAATTACAATACATTTAATTTTAATCTACAATGTATATAATTCAAAGTTACAATCATAATTCAAATCACACTAACTATTTCTATTTTTAAATAATTATAACTACAATCTTACCAAATAAACTGTAATCAACTAATTCAAAGGATCATTCTTATTTATTGAGATAATAATAGTTACATTTATTAATTCTATTACAATATTAAATTGGCAAGTACTCACCACTACGTGACACTTGTTCATCACACAAACATACACTCCCTACCCAATAACTCCAAAAAAATACAATTATAAACATCTAATAGTAGATTTCCACAATTCATTAGTCTAAATTTGTGTATGCTTTCCGATTCAATGGATAAAGTTGTAGGCCTAGAAACAATAAAAAGAGAGATGGAGAAAGAGAGGAAGAGTCTTCTAACTCCACCTCTCTTTCTCCATCTCTTTCTTTTTATTGTTTCTAGGTTTGCAACTTTATCCATTTTCTCCTTGTGCTCTCTACTATCATCCTAATGATGGATCACAGAGTGTGATGCAAAATGTTGATACAAAAAAACTCACACAATCGAATCCAAAAACATACACAGATTTAGATCAATATATATATAACAAAAAATTAATCACGGTCATCATTAACTTAAATGAATCCGTTCATTCATTTGTATTAAAACATAAAAAATACACATTATTTAATAATAAGTATTTCACTTGCCAAATGAGATATTGACGAAAGTACAACCACCAACTCAAAATTAGGTAGCCAACACATCATTAGGAAAACCGTCATTGTGTTGGAAGGTCGGTCATATGGGACAAAATTGCAAAGCACCGACGGGTTAAAGTTTTAGGTATCTTAGATTGAGTGTATGCGGTAGGAGTTGAACTTGGAATTATGTACGTACAACTTGTGGCACATTATCATTAGTACTTGCCTTTAGGAAATTAATGAGAAATCGTTACTTTTTCTTAGGAAATATTTGTATTTTTTAAAGTAGAAATGTAATTTTAAAATTTTTGTTTTTAAAAAATTATTCATCATGGTTGAAAGTTTAGGTATTATGGATAGATTTTTAAGAATGATGAATTTAAAAAAAATATTTTTTTATATTTAAAAAGTAAATGTTTATTTTAAGTAATTGGATTTCCTTAAAGAATGGATTATAAACAAATTGTATAAGTGGAACCAAATTTATATTTATATTTATATTTGTGTGTCTCAACATTAGAGTCTAAGACACATGCTATCTTGAATTCTCTTTAAATTTTTCATTTCATTTGGTTAAAATAAACTTAGAGAATCTTTGTTTGGGTTATAAAATCAATGTCTTGATTAGATAATGGAAACCTAACTTTCAAACACTATGTAGATTGTGAATCCTTAGGTGTGTTCATTCTTGAGGTTCCATCTCTTTTGTGGGTCATTTAGGGCCCTTTGACTCCTCTTGGAGTGGATAGAAGGTGAAAAAACACTTTACATTCATCCCTCTTGTTTTTAACCTTATGTTGGAGCCTTGGTGGTTCTTCATTACTTTGGAAGTTATCACATTCATGTGTTTGGGTATCTTGCATTTGAGTTCCTAGGATCACTAGAACCCCAAGTTTTATCTAATGGTTTAAGGTCCAACATTTGTTGCATGATTTCATAGCTAGTTATGATGTCTATGGAATGTCTTTAGGGCCAAATCATAGCTCAAGTTCGCTCATTGGCCAAGACATGTTAGTGCCAAAACAAGACGATAATGCTAGTTTAAGACTCTGACATTA
The DNA here is from genome assembly GCF_030272615.1 of Cryptomeria japonica. Taxonomy (NCBI): domain Eukaryota; kingdom Viridiplantae; phylum Streptophyta; class Pinopsida; order Cupressales; family Cupressaceae; genus Cryptomeria; species Cryptomeria japonica. Next base: position 285,663,898 of record NC_081411.1, read on the forward strand.
GAACAAGACACTTGTGCTAGTCTTGGACACCTACACTAGTCTTAGACACCTATGCCTAGGTGTTGAAGTCCTCTTAGGGTCTTGTAGTCCCTCAAGAGCACTATTTTCCCTTCATATTATAAAATGAGTATTTTTAGACCTTTTTTTTGGAGAGCTTTGTGAGGAAAAATTTCTCATCATAGTCTTGTGAGTCACCCAAATTGAATATCCCATTGATATGTGTCATCATTAAGGAGGTATCCTAATTTTCCTTGGAAAATGTGTCTTTGCACAAAAAAAATTATCATTACATCTTGTGTTATGGAGCTCATTCACTTAGGGTTGTTGAGCTTTATAAGGGTTTAATCACCAAATTAGAAGCTTTAGTTGATATTTTTACCCCTTGAGAAGTAAAGTGGTTGGTTTAATAGTTTAGTCTTCGACTCATGTTATGCTAGATTAGACAATAGTGATGTCTTGTTAGGATGCTTTGTACTTCTTGTTGTCATTGTGTCATTAGTGTTAAGGTAATATTATTTTTAATTGTGTGCTTTCTTAAGCTAATGTCTCATGTATCCTTGGCAAGGCATTACATTCTTTTTATAATAAACCTAAGAGAGATATAATTTATTGTAAATTGGATTACTGGAAATGATATATGACTGAGATAACTATTATTTAACAATATGGTGGACTTGGGGTTGAAATATCTTGATCCATTCTTCATATTTATTTTCAAACATATCAATCTCCTTAAGTTCTCACTTCTTCTCAAGCATGGATGCCTACAAATCTAAGCATCAATTTTTATATGATGTAAGGATATGTAAATAGCATAAGGATCACTAATATAGTCATTAGCATCAATTTTTAAATAATGTTTAGGGGTATATTTTGAAGGAATACCCAAAGGGATATTGAAACAATGTTGGTTAGCCATAATTGATCATACACCAACATGTAGGGTAGAAAATAGAGGTACTATAAATTGATATGCAATTAAATTTTGGATCAAAAAATTATGTGCCTTATAATCAATTGTTACCAGTATGAGATTTAATTTTTTAAACACTAATCAATAATAAGGTAGAAAAATAATAAAAATTTATCTAAAAAATAGAGATGCCATCTCCTACAAAAGAGGGAAACCTTGAAGAAAATCTAACCTTCAAGGATACTAAACTTATCTTGGTTTTGACATTATGAGTAAAGTTTGTGATTCTATTTAACCAAACAATAATGTTTTTGATTACGAAGTTACTACAATCTTTTTATTTTTTCTAAAAACAACTACTACAATCTGTAGTGTCGTAAAATTGTGACACTTGTAATTTCGTCTGCATTTGGGTCTTCACGATGGCGGCGCAACGTTGAACCTAAATGGAGACCTTGAAACCTGTTTACGACATCAAAAACTGCATCTTTCTGCACCTTGGCCTGATCCTCCTTGCACCCTACTATCCCGGGAGGTGGGACCATGGCGCCCAACGCCCTAGTCCCTAGCCCTATTTTGGGCCTGGTCTCTTGTTGGGCATCAGGTCTTCAAGTTTGCAATTTGGAAAATAATGCTCCTAGGTCAGCCTAAGGTTGGAAAAATCAGTCTCCTAACCCTAATTGACAAGTATATAAACTACATTTCCCCTCATAGAAAAGGAGGAGGAAAAACATATGTGTGCAAGAGGTGGAAGCGATAGGCAAACATTCAAACATTCAAACATTCAAACATTCAAACATTCAAGCATTCCTTCAAGCAATTGAGCATTCTAGGTCTCCATTCAAGGCTAGGTGTTGCATTCAAGACAAGGATTCAACCATTGAAGAGGAGATCACCTACAACACACAACATACAACATACAACATCATTACACCTTCGCATGTAAGAATACAAACATTCTTACAACAAGGTATCAGTACTTGATTACATTACAAACATTTACATTTACAACATTCTCATTTCTTGGTTAATTCCAAAACTGAGGTTTGACCTGAAGGCAAACCCCTAATCCCTAACCCCCAAATCATCCTCTCTTTTATGTGTGTAGGTTGCAGGTACACGGCTGTAATTGAAGATCTGGAATCCTTTTGTAGAGACAAACAGATCCCCCTTCGTTTTGCGGATTTTTCGGAGGACCGTGTGCACTTCGGGCGCCATTGTCCCGTCAACTTTCGCTCAAACTTGTAGGACAGCATCGTCTCGACATTTTACTGCTAATTTCAGGTCCGTAGCTTCATCCCGTGTCTCTATCTCCGTCTACAAGCGAATCTTTCCTACTTTTACATACACTCCTAGTTCAATCCTTCTATCTACATTCTTTACAAAAGAAGGTATCCTTGCTGTCTCAACCCTTGAAACTCATCTAGAATTCAATCTTGCATTGTGTGGGATTGGATCTTGCAAGTTTCAACCCCTCTTTTGAATGTAAAGTCTCTCCTAAGTGAAAACCGTCAATCCTAGTGACCTCCTTTCTCTCTCTTTGGAGTGGGGGAACACGTAGGGTTTGATTTTCTGCTTTACATTTTGGTGAACCTAATGTGAACATCCTAATTCTGATTATTCATGGTTAGATCTGAAAAATTTTGCTTCCTTAATTACATTTCCATGTTTGATCTTTTGCAAATTTTAGAGGTTAATTGCATAAAAACCCTAAATTTTCTTTTTAGTAATTGAGCTTGTGAAATGTTTAATTGTTAATGCTTGTTTCAGACCTACCCTTCTATTGCAAATTGTCAATTCATATTTGTGCTTTAATTTTGAAAATTAAGTGGTTAAGTGTCAAAACCCTAATTTTTAAAACCCTTTTGATTCAACCTTTGATCGATGATTTCACTGATCAGAACACCTCCAAATCGGCTGTAACTTTGGATTCCACAACAAAATCATAATATCTTTCATCCTTGAAAATTTTGAAAAAAGTTGCGAGGACCGTGTGCACCCTGAGCGCCATTGTCCCCGACATTTTTTTCGAAATTTCGGGAGCTAGATCTTACTGTATTTTTCTGCTAGAATCTAGAATCTTGGCTGATTTCATCAATTCTAACACTTTCAAAATTAAAGTCAAAGTTGGTCTAGTGATTGCTTGGATTAAGGCTTCTAATCATTCAAAAATTGTTGAAATTGAAATTTTGTGTTAAAATTGTGTTTCTTACTGTCCTAAATCTGAAAAGTGTGTTGGCATTCATTCAAAGTTTCAGTGCTTTATTCAAATTTTTGCAATTTGTGACTTTTGAAATTAAGTGTTTAATTGCAACAACTTTGATTTTTGCTTTCAAAATTGAATTTTGCATGAAATTGAGTCAACTTTTAAATTTCAAAGCTTGCATTGCTTTTAGTATTCCCTCTAAAATCATAAAATTCAAAATTTCAATTTCCCTCTCTTTTTCAAAGTTCAAATTTTGCATTTTTCAACAATCTTGGTAGGATTCAATTTTGAGATTGCAACTTTAATTTGGCCTATCTACAGATCGTAAAATCACTCAATTTTTTCAGATTAGCTTTAAAATCATCATAACCTTCATCCCTGAAAATTTCAAAAAAAGTTGCAAGGACCGTGTGCACTCCGTTCGCCACGGTCCCCAACATTTTTTTCGAAATTTTGGGAGATTGTCATGATTGCATTTAACAGCTTAAATCTAGGAGATTGGCTGATTTTATTGAAATTTTCTACCTCTAAATTTGAAAATAAATTCAATATTCAAGATTTCAATTTTCAAGATAACAATTAAAATTAAGAGCTACCCCCCTTGGCCCTAATTTTTCAATTATGCCTACCTTTCTTGGAAGTTGTGTTTCCCTCTTCTTTCACAAAGTTCAAATTGGATAATCATAATCTCATTGTTCAATTTTACCAACATTATTTTCAAAATTCAAAATCTTCTCTCTCTCTCTAGTGCATGAGTTTTACAACAATAAGCCCTACTTACACTATTCCCGTTAGACGAAGCCTTAGAATTAAGTCTTTCCAAGGTTTAATTACCGAGGAGATGGAGCCTAATTTGAATGGCCTTTTTAACGAGGACACGGGTAATTCCTCTAATCCTCTTAATGATGAAGAAGCTCTCCATGAGGTTTCTGTAGAACAACTTTCAAAATTGGATAACCAATTTGATGATTTTCAGCAATGGATGTCTCAAGAATACCCCGATAGTCAAGCCCTTTCATTAATTGAGGGTCTAAAATGTATGGTTCAAAGTGATAAGAATGGAATTGATATTTTGCGTAGTATTGCACACATCGTGGATTCGAATGTGATGCCTATGAAGAGTTGTGCCGAAACTTTAGGTTATACACAACCTCCTACTCAAGTCAATCATTCTATCCCTTTGACAACTTCTATTGCTAGTATACCTACTTTTACATCAAACATAATGACTACTTCAATACAAAACATTCCACCTATGATCACCAGTCATGGGGGCAATCCTTCCTCTTCAATCAACCCTCTTCCTTCATTCAATCTGACTTCTTCATTCATTCCTTCAATGAGTGTCCCTATTACATCTCCACAAATGAACATGACGCAAGGGGGCAATTCATTCAACCATTCCATTCCTCCTTGTAGTGCTCCTTTTTTCTAATCATCTCCTATGACTAACTATCATAGTGTCCTGCCACCTTACTCTCAATCAATACCTTCTTTCAATAACATAATACCTCTATCACAATCTAACATGTCTAATATGAACTCTTCGACTAAAGCGGCCATTAACAATCTTGCACAAACTGTCTCTTCTTTATAGCAACAAATTGCCTCTATGAATCAATCTAAGTTTAGTGTGCCCACATTTGATGTTGCGAGCCCACTTTCTCTTGACATTGTTCGAGCTATCCCCCCTAAGCATGTTGAAATCCCGCAATTGGAGCTTTATAATGGTAAAGGTGATCCTCTAACACATGTTAAGACCTTTCAAACAATATGTATCGATTTTGCTCATGACCAAAGGTTGCTTGCAAAACTGTTTACTAGAACATTAAGAGATAAGGCTCTACAATGGTATTGCTCGTTGCCTTCCTATTCTATTACTTCTTTCCAACAACTTGCAAGTGCTTTTATTCAACAATTTCAAAACAATATAAGTCCTAAAGTTACTTTGGTTGATTTAATGCATTGTAAACAAGGTGTTAAAGAAAAAGTGACTGATTTCATTGGCAGATATAAGCATTTGTGTGCTCAAATTTCTTTTCCAGTACCTGACAATGATATTCAAAGAATCTTTATTTCTAATTTACAAAAGGATATTAGAGAAAAACTTCTGTTTTCTGAGTTTACTTCTTTCCAACAGTTGTGTGCAACTCTTCACAATTATCAACTGACTGTGAGTCAAATGGAACAAGCAAATCCTATGGCTCCGAGTGATAAGGGTGATAGTAGTCAACAACCATTTGGGAAGTTTAAACCGAATAGAGGGTTCGTTAAGTTCAATGAAAACATCACCAACAACAATGTGAATGCAGCATCAGGTGTGCCTCCTATTTCTAAGTTTTTCAAGAAAGAAAGAGAGTTTACTCCTTTGAATGAATCATTGCATAGTATTATGAATAAGTTATTGGAACAAAATGTGCTTACTCTCCTCCTATAAAGCAAATAGATCCTGCAAAGATTAATTCACCCTATTTTGATAACAAATCTTTTTGTCAATTTCATCGTCAACCTGGGCATGATACTAAAAAATGTTTTGCTTTAAAGGGTAAAATTCAAGATTTGATTGATAATAATACTATCTATGTTTCAGGTGTGAATGACAAAGGCAACACATCTATAGCTCTTCCTAACCAAAATCTTAAGATTTTTACTGATCCATTACCTTCTCATACCTCTAATGTGATTGAGACTAATGATTCCTCTTTCTCACCTGATGGTCTTGTGTCTATGACTTTGAATGTGATTAACTTTGTAGAGCAGCAGGAAAATCCCTAAAGAACCTTCCATCACATTTGATTCCAGTGAAACTATCAGGGCACCTGATGGTCCTTTATATATAGTTGCAAAAGTCAAGAATACACCTTGCCGTGGAGTGCTTATTGATCCTTCTTGTATGGTTAATGTCATTACTGAAGAATTTCTTTTTACTTTGCAATTGAATCAAGTGATCTATGACAAAACAAATGTGGTTGTGAAATTATTTGATGCATTTTCTTCTCCTGCAATTGGTTCTATTACATTACCTATTGAGGTCCATAACAAATCCCTTGATGTGAGCTTTGTTATTATTCCATCATCCAAACAATTTCGTGTGAAGCTAGGCTATCCTTGGCTATCTTCCATGAAAGCTATTGCTTCTCCTATTCACAAGTGTTTGAAATTTCTCCATAATGGTGAAGTTGTTACTGTCAATCATAGTCTCTTTAAACCAGCTGAAAGAACTTCTAGTGTTCCTATTGATTATTTTTGGCCTAAACAATTCCAATCTCTTCCACCGCGAAGTGATCATCTTTTCAAATCTTATCAAAAATGGAAAAAAGATATGATCCTATCTCTAAGTGAACCTCAAACACCCAAACTTGATATTCCTATCGTTCTTGAGAAGGAAGTTCTTCCTTTGAAAGATAAAACTAATGTCTTTCCTCAAGAAGATTCCCAACCCATTCCTATGGATGTGACTATGTCTATGTCTAATAAAATTTCTAAAAGTAGACCTATACCTCCTCGTCATGATGGACTTGGTCTCCTTCCTAAACCAAATATTCCTCCTTTATATGGAGCAGTTCCTCCTCCTTCCTCTTATAAAGAGAAGAGACCTTCCTCTTCTCCTATTATCCAACCTAAGAAACCACAACCTAAACACTCAAGTGATAAGGATGAGAACATTCCTCCTCCTCAATCTTCTCAACTTCCTACTAAGACTAGATGAAATCGTTCTGTGTGTGAACGCCGATGAAAGCGTCGTCTTAGAGCTCATGCAGCTGCTTCTCAAACTTTGCAATCCCCAAAAACACCTTCAGCTAGTATTATTCCATTTTCTCCTCAGCCGAAAATTGAGCCAAAATCTCCTAAGCATAAGATGCATGATGGTTTTGATCCTGTGCGAGTTAAAGATCCTATTTTTATAAATCTTGATGATGATATAGATGAAAATGTTATTCATGATGAAAATGTTACTTCTCTTGCTTCTGATAGTGAATATGAATATGTTGATATTGATAACCATTTATCTAATGAATTTTCTAAAGCACTTATCTTAGCTCCTAGACAAGAACAACGTAGCTTGGAACATGAACATAGCCCTTGTTTGGATCTTGTGATAGCTCCATCTGCTGTGTTGGATGTTCCTCCTCTAGCGTGTTTCCTGCCTTCCCAAAATATTGATCAGCAAGATCAGGGGGTGGATGACGTGCTAGACTAGTTCATTAGCATAGCAGACTCTCTCCTCCTCTCTTGATATCTTTTGTTACTTCTTCTATGTGTTATTCTCATTCTTCTATTTGTTGTCCTTAGTGTTGTCTACTTGAGGATGATGCAAAGCATTGAGATCTCTTTTGGTCTCTCTCATGTTGACTCAAAAGACACATGTGTTCCCTTCTTCTAGGTGACCTTCCTTGATTGGGGAATGAAGAACAATTATGCATACATACATATGATATACATGAATTATCATACAGCATACTGACCCCAAGGAAAGCGAAGTCACCTCGTGATTTGTGTTTTGTGTCTATTATCCTTGGGTTTATCTGACACTTGGGGGCTAAATCTTTGTGATAACATGCTCCTTTCCCTTCTCATTTCTTATGTGTATCACTACCTTAAAGAAATCACCCCCGACGAGGCATGTGCGATTGCTTTAACGTAGGGGGCATACACTCTGTCCATATCTCTTCAAGATTCTTAAAAATTTCTTGGCGAACTTAGCTTTGCCTTGAAAATTTTTGGTATTTTTTCTTGCATGACTCATAGTGAGGGAGCCGTACTACTGTTAGTCATGGTTCTCCCTCATGATCTTCCCTTTTACTTTGTCAATTGAAGTTGTAAGGTCCTTAGTCCACTGGGGGCTTGGTGTATCTTGCCTCCTTGACATGGTGAAAGTCTTTCAATGTTGTTTCCTTGTACTTTACTGGAAGTATGGGCGTACGCTTATACTCCCGCTAAAGTGGGGGCTAAATGTAGCATCGTAAAATTGTGACACTTGTAATTTTGACTGCATTTGGGTCTTCACGATGGCGGCGCAACGTTGAACCTGAATGGAGACCTCGAAACCTATTTACGACATCAAAAACTGCATCTTTCTGCACCTTGGCCTGATCCTCCTTGCACCCTGTTGTCCCGGGAGGTGGGACCATGGTGCCCAGCGCCTAGCGCCCTGGTCCCTCAGGACCATGGCGCCCAGTGCCCTGGTCCCTGGCCCTATTTTGGGCCCGGTCTCTTGTTGGGCATCGGGTCTTCAAGTTTACAATTTGGAAAATAATGCTCCTAGGTAGGCCTAAGGTTGGAAAAATCAGTCTCCTAACCCTAATTGACAAGTATATAAACTACATTTCCCCTCACGGAAAAGGAGGAGGAAAAACATATGTGTGCAAGAGGTGGAAGCGATAGGCAAACATTAAAACATTCAAACATTCAAACATTCAAGCATTCCTTCAAGCAATTGAGCATTCTAGGTCTCCATTCAAGGCTAGGTGTTGCATTCAAGACAAGGATTCAACCATTGAAGAGGAGATCACCTACAACACACAACATACAACATACAACATCATTACACCTTCGCATGTAAGAATATAAACATTCTTACAACAAGGTATCAATACTTGATTACATTACAAACATTTACATTTACAACATTCTCATTTCTTGGTTAATTCCAAAACTGGGGTTTGACCTGAAGGCAAACCCCTAATCCCTAACCCCCCAATCGTCCTCTCTTTTTTGTGTGTAGGTTGCAGGTACGTGGCTGTAATTGAAGATCTGGAATCCTTGTGTAGAGACGAACAGATCCCCCTTCGTTTCACAAATTTTTCGGAGGACCATGTGCACTCCGGGCGCCATCGTCCCATCAACTTTTGCTCAAACTTGCAGGACAGCATCGTCTCGATATTTTACTGCTAATTTCAGGTCCGTAGCTTCATCCCGTGTCTCTATCTCCATCTACAAGCGAATCTTTCCTACTTTTACATACACTCCTAGTTCAATCCTTCTATCTACATTCTTTACAAAAGAAGGTATCCTTGCTGTCTCAACCCTTGAAACTCATCTAGAATTCAATCTTGCATTGTGTGGGATTGGATCTTGCAAGTTTCAACCCCTCTTTTGAATGTAAAGTCTCTCCTAAGTGAAAACCGTCAATCCTAGTGACCTCCTTTCTCTCTCTTTGGAGTGGGGGAACACCTAGGGTTCAATTTTCCACTTTACACAATCCCATGCGTTTAGAAAAAATACTTTGTTTTAACTAGCTAGTGGGATGACTTACAAAGCTTATCAACCTAACTATTGATAGCTACTTTATAAAATAAGGAGGTGTGTAATAGTGATCATTCAAAGGAAATTACACAAGAAATTTTTTAATTGGTCCATTACTTTACATAGACCAAATATCATTTTTATCTAAATTTTTAAATATTTAATGTTCTTGCATGGATAAGAATGATTATATGATTTTAAATAAATCTATATTAGATTCACATGTAGCTAAAAGTGGGAGAAAAAATGTATTGGTAAAATAAGCACACCCATTCAACTTTATTTAGTTTTGGGCCTATTTTGATAAAATGATTAATAAAATTACATATAAAAAAGTGACACAATTATTTTAAGTTTTACTTATAGTCCAAAACCTTTCCTTATTTACTCAATCCTTATTTTCTCCTATTTCCATACATTCACCATTATTACCCCTTTATTAAACCTACATCTACACTCATTCCCATAATATTTTCTCATTATCTTGAGATTTGATTTTTGTTGTCTTGGGTAAATCCTAGGTGTCCCAAGATCGAATCCAAATGGCTCAAGATTGACCCTAAATTTTAAAAATTTATTTCTTATCCCATTTCCCAGGCCTTTATGAGTGACTTGATACATGTTTGCGCTACAAACTATAATTTTTTTTATATTTACAACATTTTTATATAGGAAATCAAGAGAACATCTAGAGCAAAAGGACCATTCATTCTAAGAACCATTTTTATGGCAATATTAAAATGAATATTACTCTCCATCAAAACACATAGGCCCACTACAAGTTTGTGTATGTTGTTTTCATTCGTTTATTCAAAGCCATAAATCTAGTTTGATGAAGTTGACCTACGAGAATATGACTTGTGATCCAACAACTTGCCCAAATGTATTTCTAGATTCCACCATCCTTGCTCATTACTATACATGAAGCTTCAAATGAATCAAGCTTCAAAATAATGTTGTCTAGTAGATAAAACCTCACATCAAATGTCAAATTCATGTCTTAGCTTCAAACTCACACTCAAGATTGATCCACAAATTTTTATTTTTATTTTTTGATTTGGAGATAGTAAGCATACCAAGACTATCAATATCTTGGCTATGGTGAATTGGTTATGCATATCGTCAATATCCATTTTCCTCATCAAATTGAAATCAAAATACCTTATCTATTTACATTTAACTTCTAAAACTAACATCTCAATTTACCAATCAACCCCTTGATTAAATCTAGATATGTTGTATGCATTTTTTTCAAATTATCTTAATTAGTATATAACTATGTAAAGGAAATTTTACTCTCTACAGCGATCGTATCATCTTTCAACCAATCTGATAAATCTATGAACATCTCAACTATTAACATCTTTTAACATTTTCCAAATAGATATATATTTATAAATCTAAATTAATAGATATAATTAAATTGGTGTTTTTCTTGCCACTTAACCACTTTTTGTTGTTGTTTTAGTTGCTTTCTAGACTCTCCCTATATGTACTCTAGATAATGACCTCGTATCCACCCCTTTTTAAAAAGAAATTATATAATTTATATTTTAATAAAATCAAACAAACTTATTCATAAAAAATAATAGATATAATTAAAATCTCATCTATGTAAACATTTGTTTTTATGTTAGGTTGTGTACTTAATCCCCCCCTAAGTCCCCCCTAAGACAAAGCCACTTTCAAACACATCTATTCATTGTAGACTGTATTAGGTATACTTATCCCTCTTATGTTTTTAGTTATAAGTGAGAATTGGAAGTATCTATAACTACTATAATATTCTATTCTCCAATAAAATAAGTATAATGTCCCCTTCTCCATTTAGGTGAACAAAAACTATAGCAGTAGACAACTACTTTATTGTCTTTCCACAAGAAATCAACACCCATTTGGGTTGATGATAAGTCCACATCTAATCCACTATAGAAGTTAGTGAATGATTAGAAGTCTACTTCTAATCTATTATAAAACAACGAGTCTAACTCTCATCCATAACAAATTCTTATTTTCCAAGCTAAAATACTTTACTAGTATACATCACAAGACTTAGGTGATACCTTAAGGATACATTTGATTAAATAACAAATTTAGATAATTATACCCTTAAATATCTTTGTTAATTGTAATAGCCAAGCTTTAGTTAAAAGTCTACGTGAAGAATATGACGGTCAAATAGAGGATATTATACTCAAATTATAGGTAGCAATAGAATATTATTTTTTATAAAAACTAATGGATGTTAAATATTTATAAAATAATAGCATTAAAGTTTAATAAAAAGTAAAGTTTTTATTTATAGAGGTAGGGATTGTCTAAAAGGTGGAACACATCTGTTAATTTTCATTGGTTAAATAATTAATATAAATATCTTAGATAAATTTATATAAAAGGGTGTTAAAGGGATCTAAGTTTTTAGATATACAAATTATTAATTATAAAAAATAAATATGAAAACTAAACAAATTAAGTAAATATTCTATCGTTCTAATCTTTACTTTTATTATAATTTTTTTTCTTCTTTTTCTTTTTATTTTTTCTTGTTTTTCAATTTTGTTTGAAAAGGGTTATAAATATCATATTCATATAAAATCTTTTATTTTATTTTTAAAAAGTCAAATTATTTTATTTGTTGTTTATACATCATTTTTGTAATTATTTGTCTTTAATTTATTTTAATTTAAATTTATTTTATTTTATTTTAGAGTTAATTTGTTGTTTTATTGAACTATTTTAAATCGGGAATTTAATTTAGTTTATCTTAGAGTTATATTAAGTTAAGAGATACTTTACTCACATAAACGTAATCTCTAAATAGTTTTTCTTTCAATTATTTTTTCACAATTAGGACATGTGATGCTTCCCCCATGTCATTGCAAGTTATTTCACTTTGCATAATTCCACTAGATTACATAGTATAGGCAAATATTGGCTGCTATTTTGTCATTTATATTAATAGTTATTATAGATGGTTTTTTAAATTTTGTAATGGTGAAATTGGTATATCCATTCTAATTCATATTATATTTTGGATTCATTTTGAAGAAATGCCTTAATACAATTATATACTAATAAATGATGCAATATTTTGAAAAGGACTGAACCCCTAATCTTTGATCTATTCTTATTTGTGTATTCTTTCACACATATTATTATACATGAGTGATTTATTATACCTCTTCACACAGATTCCCACACAAATATCTGTGTTGTATTTGTATATAGTTATTCTAATGCTTCATCCTAATTATCCATATATTATACCTATCCACACATTCTCTCTCCACATTCATATTAGCATATTTTTCCCCGAGGCTAATTCTATAAGTTCTACATTAATATCACACACACAAACCTAACCCTCAAGATCTTAAAATTCTAATTCTGATTCTAAACATCTCATTCCTTTTTATTACGTCACATTATGTGGTAGCCAAGCACAAGTTTACATAATTTATTGTTATTTCCTTTTATTTAAAGGCATGTACTTGCTCTCAGTTATCATTATAATATATCTCCTTAGTTGCATTCATTGATTAAATAATTATGTATTATTTAATTAATTAAGGTCACCCCCCTAGCTAAATTAATTTAATTAATTAAGCGCTATCCTATTAATGAATCTCCTTGATCATTTAATTAATTAATTTTCCCTTCCTCTATTAAATAAAACAAATAAATCAATTTATCTTATTTAATTCATTTTATCCTTTTCCTCATGATCCTCCAATTTGAAATAAATAAATCAAACCAATTCCAATTTGAGCACGTGGCTCCTAACCTTAACCATCCTCTAACTATTCATCTAACCCCTAGCCTCCTAACTAACCCTTGGTTCTAACCAACCTTATCCTAATATGTGCACATTCCTATTTTTAATAAAAGGGAAAAGAAACTAAATTCAGGTGTCTTTTTCCCAAATTGACACTTGGCTTCCCTTCCACATGTCATCTTTTGCATTTCCACTTGGCCTCAAAGAGGACAAGTTTTGAATTTGCAGGCACCCTCACTTCCCATCTATTTCTATTTAATGAATCATTTTTCGTCATTTGCATAGTGTAGTTATCATGTCATTTTGAGTCCACAATTTGCATCCATAATAGCTTATTTTTTTGCATTCCACCATCAATCATCTTGCATTTGCATCATCATGGAGCCACATTGAGAAACCCTGGAAGTATCAAAGTGGGCACACATTGAACCAAATTGCAAGACAAATCTTCATCAAAAGGAGCTCAAAGTTTACATTTTCTTGCTCATTTATTGTTAATTTTGATGGTCTTGAAAAGCACTAAGAGGGGATGGGGTGAATCAGTGACACCAAAACAAGCACAAATTTAAACACTAACCGATAGATGAACTTAACTAAGAATTTGAACAAAACACATGCTATCCAAAATGAAATAACAACATCCACATAAAGTCGAACATCCACCATAACACAAGTGTTTATACGTGGAAAACCCAAATAGGTGAAAACCACGGTGAGATGGAACTCACAAGTTAACTATCTGCAATAATAGAAAACTAGCCGGTTAAGGTCTTACAAATTGCTCTGCTAGGAGCGAATCTTGTTAGAGATCCCAAGCTTGATTAGAAGCTTATACCCTGTTAAGAGTAACCTTGCTGGAGGATTTTAGAATCCAAACTAATGGATCACCTTGTTAGAGGATTTGTACAATGAAGCTTGTTAGAGAATACTCGGTTAGGGGATTTGATTATGTTGTAATGATTAGAAAATAACAAGAAATATTTGATCTACTCTGAGTAGCACAAGACTTTCTTGATCAGATCATTCTACGTACATTCAACATTGCTCTCCATCTAAACACTTATCGCTCTTCAGAAAAAGTATTTGCATAGATCACCTCTTCTATATCAGTTCTCTCCTCTTCTTTAAAAATGAATCACTACGATGTCTTTAAATAGACATACAAATCTTATGTTGGCCATAGGAACACAATTTCCTAGGTGCAGTGTATCTAGACATTTTAAACATAACTCATCACAAAAATGACCGCCAAACAAACGGTGCTAGTAACTCATCACAAAAATGGATACCGGTTAAAACAGTCAATATTGGTTGGACCACAATATGTGAACCGTTGTCCTGGAATCTTCCGATTGATCTTCATCTTCAAATTTATCTTCATTTTGATGCCTACTTAATCTAACCACAAGTTATCTCTTAGGCACATATCGATTGACACAGAGTATCGGTTAGAGATAGACCTTAAACATGTCGGTTAACAGTGTAAATCAATGAAGTTACATCAGTAGTCAATGTAATCATATGTGTGTGTGAGAGCGTTTCATCAATGACAACAAGTGATGAATACATGATAATCACCATCAAGCCAACAAATTTAGCTTCTTTTAAATGTCCTTATCTTAAGTGTTTTCTTATTATTTGTGTTGTTTAGGTTGTTAACAATTTCATTTCAATCATTTTTATTTATTCATATTTATCTACACACATTTCTGTCACACCTTGTAGGACCCACTTCATGGGTCAAATATCACATTTTCTTGTTATTTGAAGGTTTTTATTATAATCGATCTCAATTTCTTGAAGGCAAAAACGTGATATAGCAAGTCGATTTTCACTTTGGCAAAAGTCATTTCGACTTCAGGTCCTTTTTTATAAAACTGTGAGATCGTGACAACAAACAATAGGAACGCAATGATAAACCGCAGGAATGCATTCCCATTATTCTACTATCATGTATATAGTTTTTGTGTTTTGGAAAAAAAATAGCGGGCTTGAACTAATAAACAACGAGTTTGTTGTGGTAAAAATTGCCTTTATGTTTTTTAGCTCTCATATTTCTACTTTTTTCTTTATTTTTTTCAAGAAACAATGGGTTTCAACAAATAAACAATGGGCTTGCATTGATAAAATTTTCTTCTATTATTTTTTCCATTAGATTTTTATTTGTTTTTAGTTTTTTGAGAAACTGAGGGTTTTAACAGACATGCAGTGATTTTGTGGGTAGAATTAAAAAAAATAGGTTTGAATTGAGAAACTGCAAGAATGTTGTTTCTCTATATTTCTGCACTTTTTTAGCTTCTAGATCTTATCTAGGTTTTTCTAATCCACTAACACTTCTTTATTTTCTAGTCCCACTAACGTTTGTGCAGGTATTTCAATGGTAGAAGGCCCCCAAAGGTGAAACACTAATTCATTTGCTTGTAGGACCGCCAAAGAAGGGGTTTCTCTAAAACAAATTTGGTTTAAAAGTTGATCTTGTGTCTTCTTTTAGTTTAGTTCACACTTTGTTTCAATAAGGGAATTAATCAAGTGTTTGGCGTTCTTGAAAAAGTTATAATTGGTGTATGCTCTCCCCGTGCCTTTTATGAAACTTGGGTGATCAAAAGTCTTATAACTTTTCACTTTTTGTTTAGGCTAAATCCCTAAAAAGATAACATCCAAGTATCCTCCCCCTTGTGCTCTGTTCAACCTTGGGTGCAAGAGAAAGTGTACATATTTTATTAGTGATCCATCAGTAGGGGAAAAATTACTCACCCCAAGAGCGACTCTAAATGATGCTTTCCTTCAGTTCACTATATAAATTGACAAAGGAAAAAGTTGAAGTCTACTTGGTGAAAATATTGCTCTGATAGTTCCTTCAGTATCCCCATTCATGTGAGATGCATCAAAATACTTTAACAAGGACTGAGATAGGCTCTTAAGTGAGTCACTGCCAAATGAGTAGCCATCAAGTCCCTAAATTGAGGCTAAATACCTTATTTTAGAGGCCAATAATCCCATACTTCGTGGTTCAGGGTGTGACGATCATACTAGATAAATACTCTTCATGTAACCTTAATAATGAGATAGAAATTCCTCCTAGATATTCAAATCTTAGAGGTAACAGAAAAGGTGTGTTGGTGTTGTGTTTGGGGAGAAAGCGCCAACTAATCTCTATCTATTCATTGTGTTTGAGGTATTCTATTGTAAGATCTCCACAATCAAGTTGTATCCATATTCCAAGTATTAAGTTTTAAATTGCTTCAATTGTTTTCATGTTTAAATTAGTAATTATTATCATTTGGGCTAATCTAGGCCCTCACACTTCAGTTGAGTTAGACAATTGTCTTTGCACTTGATATGTCTCTACCACAAAAACTATACTTTGCCAAAAACAAGTAAAAAATTATTCATTCAGAGTTCAAACCTATTGTCCATAAAAATTCCAAATTTGCATCTTCATGATCATTATCTTAGTCCTAGCATAGTCACCATTATCGTTATCACATTTAAAATTTATAGCATCACAAATTGTCATCTTTGTTCATTGTCATTATCATCAAAGTAATGACATAATTACCTTTCTTCTAAGTCAAAGATCAAAAATAAAACATAAATCAATCCAAATATCAAACATCCAAAATTGAACATCAAACTTCAATCAAATCAATTGAACATCAAATCAATCATCTAATCCAATAAAAAAATCAAACCAAAAATTAGTCCTTCATCCATGCTTGGTCTCATATCACAAAGTTGTTACATAGCCTACATCTTAGCAATTATAATCACATTCTCTTTGACTACATCATGTTTAGTGTTAGTTCACATATTGTTATAGCTTTATCATCTTGAGCCAGAGGTTTGACTTGCATCTATCTATTGGAACCCTAAAATTTTCAAATTTTAGAGTTTCAGATTCATGCCAAAAAGAAGATTTCTATGTTCAATCATGTGTAACATCTATAATAAAGTAGGCTCGTTCAATTCTAACTTTCAGAGACTAGGTCTGATGCATCCATCAAGAGGTCAGCTTGAGGTATGTATATGTTTCACAAATTCCAAAATCAAGCCAGGTATACCTTTTTGAACCTTAATTCTTTTTCATCTCAACACTATCAAGTCAAATTAATTATTCCTTTGTATTTCATGTATATCTGAGGACCTATGTTTCAAATTTCGGATTCATATGAGGTTATTTGATATGTTTTCTAAAGGCAAATCTAAATACAACTTATCTAAATTTACAATATGCAATTCTAAATTCATATCTTTCCAATCAGATATTAGTAAATCATTTTGTAGGAGCATTACCGAAGAAAATGGAGCTGTCCAAAAGAGGGAAATCCTTTATCCCACATTGTTTGTGGGATAGGCTCTTTTAACGTTTAAGTCCAAAGCAACTCGCATGATAACTGTCGAAAGACAAATGGATTTTGGCATGAAGAAGGCCAAACTCAGTAGACCCCACACATGCGGACACGCATCTTTAGGCAACCAAAGTTCGGGAAGATTTGATGGTCGGGTGGATGATCCAATGGTGGTCGCTATATCGCAATGGGAAAGTGCACGACAAATACCTATCGCGGATAAGTGATAAAGCACATGCAGAAAAGGCAAGTTAACAATCGAGCAACTTGAAGGTGGATCAACGGCCATCGCTATACCACAAGATTAAGATGCTCACTAGTTACCCATCGTGACTTGGCAACAAGGTGGGCCTAGGTCAAATGACAGGTCTAGAAGGCAGGTCTAGGTGGCAAACAGGTGGATCCGTGAGCAAACCAGAGGCTGACACATGGCACAACTGGACGAAGAGATAAAGAGTGAGCAAGTTGGAAGAGATCCAATGGCTGTCGCTATTCTGCTATGGAAATTTGCATGATCAATACCTATCACGGATCGACGACTGTAGACACCTAAAATTGTCCAGTCTAATTAAATAAATATTTTATTTATTTAATTATCTAAGCTTAATTCTTCTATTAATTAAATAAATCTTTATTTATTTAATTAATTCATTTATCCTCTTCTAGCCTTATTTCTCATTTAAATAAATACATTTATTTATTTAAATTATTCTTTTCTAAATTAAATAAATATCTTATTTATTTAATTGATCCCACTTCTTCTATTAATTAAATAAATATTTATTTATTTAATTAATTCATTAGCCTTTTCTACCCATGACACATGTCATTCATCTCTTAATTCATACACTACCTACCCCTTTCATTATTTTATTATTTCTTTTACCTACCCTCTAATCATAGCGGACCTCCTTTTACACCTCTCAATCTTATCCCTCCATTTCATATTGTGTCTTCTTTATAAGGAGATGCTTCCTTTATTATCAAACCCTAACTACTTGATCAATTGACTATACTACGATCCTACTTGTAACCACATTCCGTTCTTTGTTGAGCTCTTGTGCACATAAAATCTGAGAGCAAATATATCAAGCAAGATCAATGGAGATAGGAAGAATGGAGATCCAAACCCTATTGGACATGTGATGGTATAATCTTTGTGATTTCGTTTGATTTCCATTGTCTTAGGTAATCTTCATATGTTATGGTGGATCTTTGTTGCTGTTAGGTTAGGGTTTTGTGGTTGAATTCATTTAACCTTTCAATATCATTATTATTGTTATCCATTTTCACCATATACATTTTGGCACGCCCGGTGGGACTCTTGTCCCTTTTTGCATTTAACATCCTTGTTGCAAATTTTGTGTTTTGAAGTTGCAGATCTGACATTTTCGACAACATTTTGATATTTTCGTGTCTGCGTACTTTTGGATCGCATTTTTGATTTTCTGGCGCGTCTGTGACATTTTGAATCACGTCTGTGTTATCGACAACATTTTATTTTGTAGATTTTGGAAATCGTATTTGTGTTCCTGAGTCACGTCCGTAGTGTTTTTAGACGCGTTTGTGTCCAGAAGTCGTGTCTGGGTTCTGGAGTCATGTCTGTGGCTCACAGAACCGCATCTGCGTAACGAAGTCGCATTTGTGTCGAAGGTAACCGTGTCTATGCACATTGGTTTCAATTTTTTTTTTTGGGTTTATTGATTTGGTTTTGAGTTTTTGCATTTAAGGTTTCAGATCTAGTTTATTTTGAGCTAACATTTTCAGATCTAGCTAATGAAATTGGTGCAGCTTGTCTTGACAGCAAAATCGTTTTTGTTGAAGGCACCTATTTTCAAAAAGTCTTTTGGATTTAAAATTTACCTAACTTGCATGCTTGCAGGAAGGGGTGATTATTTGAAACAATCCAAAGTACTAACAACTCTTTGTTGCAGGTCCTTGGCAAGGGTTTTTGGATTTTTATTGTGTGCCTTGTTTTCATAGACTAGCAAACACTTCCATTGGTGCACTAAAATTGAATCATTGTCTTTTGTGTCTTGAGCAATAGGCTCTTTTTGTTTAATCTTTAGAGGGCCTTTCTTCCCGTGTGGTCATTAGAACTACTAGTGAGAAGAGAACGACCCAAGTGGTAGCGAGGAAAACCCACCTCTTCCAAACCACTATAAATAACTGTATTCATGGTGAAAACTATGAATAACGTGTGCTGATTAGTTCATACCGACACTATGTCTCCCCATAAACCCGTTTGATCAAATTTATTTGATCAGTTGTAGGGCGTAACCCCTACCGACAGGGAGCCTTCTGTATTTACAGAGCTGAAAGTGCCGCATGTATGGCCACACGAGTGGATGCCCTTACTAGCACCTTTTTGTTTTAGAAGCCCAAATCCTTCTAGTTGTTGGGGCAGGAGGTCAGACCTCTGGTAGCGGCCCACACACATACGGTTCTTAGTAGAGATACAAAGTTCGCCATGGGGAGTTTTCGTGGGGACTGATGCTTGGCTGACCCAAGAAGTGAGTGCCGAGGGTGGAGCCAGTGAGGTCAAGCATCTAAGTATCTTCTCTGAATAGCGTAGCCTTGGGGGTAAAACCCCATGTGGGATCAACAACTATTGTCTTGGCCAGCCATAAGAATTGTGCTTGACTTATTTTAAACATTCAAAACATTCAAGACCAAACAACAAAACATTGTGTCTTCAAGTGTATGCAAAACATTTTTACATCAAACAACACACTTTTTATTGGAGTCATTTTGGAGTCTAGACACTTACAAACGTTGGGTCTTCATCAACACTGTGTCCTCTTGTCACGAAAAACAGTCAAACAGTCAGATTTGGTTACAACAAAATGACTTCACAAATTGAAAGAAATTGCACAAATTTTGTAGAAATACATCTGTGTCTGACATAATAGCATCTGTGTTATATAACCGCATCTGTGAAGGGCAGAGATGCGTCTGTGTTTCCAGAATCAACAGTGCATTTTACAAAAATCTCAGAAACATGTCTGTGTTAAACAGAACCATGTCTGTGTCAGGAAATCGCGTCTGTGAAGTATACAGGCACGTCTGTGTTCAGAATTGAAATTTTTTTATATTCCAGCAAACAAACACAGTCAGTTTAAAAATTCTTGAGCTTCCTAGGTTATTTCTCCAGGTTTCATTTAGCATTCAACCTGTCTTTGGGTCTCACAAAATCCATCAATGCTTTACATCTCACATTACATTCACCTTTGTCTAAACTTGAGTCAAAAGGTCACTTGCTTGTCCTCATCATGCTTTCTCAACACACTACATACAACAACACTTTGCTAAGTGGTCCCTCATCAAGGTCTCTCACCTTTGGGTCTCATTTGGTCTTACTTAGAGTCAAGGTCAACTTACCTCATCAAGAGAAACTATCCTCTCTTTGGAAGTCACACCTACTCTACTACATACATACTTGGTCTTACACTTTGGACATTGCAAGTACACTTCAGATTCATTTACATTCCATCCAACCCTTAGTCTTCCATTATTTCCATTTTCATCTAGTCTCACACATCTCGGTCAATACCTAGTTCATGGTTGAAACCCGTCTTCAAAAATCTAGGAGAGAAACTAAAGAGGCTCAAGAGTCCACAAACATGAGTGTCTATGAGTATGACAATGATGTCTTTTTCAATACTGATCATAACACATTACCTGACATGGATGCCTATAGAAACATTCCAAACGTTGAGAACATGGACACTACAAACAACAATGATACACACAATGACAATATGGACAACTTTTTTGTACATTCAGCAGATGTGGAAGAATCCATTATGAATCCCCATTTCAATCGATTGGTTGAGGAAATAATGAGGAGGGATAGACAATACTTCTTACAAATGATGGCACAAAGTGGAGCCAAAATACCTCATGATTTTGACATGTCTCAAATAATGGAAAATCGACCTTTGCAACAAACTCACTCCAACATGGATCAAAGAAGGCCTAATAGTGGAGGCAATAGAGGACCACATATGGTACCTGAATCAACATCATCTTTGTTTCAAAAACCAGAGGTCCCATATACACATGGTCAAGCATATGATACTCACCTTCGCAGACTATTATGGAAGTCTTATGCAGAGAAATATGCTCAATCACATATCAATGCTAAGGATCAACGACCAAAGCAATTGGATATTCAAAGGCATGCTCAAAATTTGGACACAAGGAAACCCCGTGTCAAATTTGGGGGCAACACATTAGAACATTACATGCCTGTAGAGTATGGTATACATGGACAAAATAGATATGGCATTCCTCAACATGAATCTATACCAAGTGGTCCATATATGCAGCATCACTATAGACCTCCTCCATATGAACATGTGTATGATCAATATCATCCATATATGCAACATGCTCCTCCTCCAATTGGTGCCTCAAGCATGGGGTATGGTCCAAGAAGTTGATCTCCACCTAAGAGCAATTTGGAGCAACAAATCAGGGACTTACAAAAGAAAATGGAGGATATAAATACACCAAAGCCAACATACACAATGAGAGACATATGTCCCTATCCATTTGACAAGAGCATTCCAATGCCTCCATTTGCTACACACTTTGTGACACCTAAATTTGATAAGTATAGAGGAAAAGGGGATCCTAAGGCACACATAAGACAGTTTTTCATAGCTTGCATTGAGGTAGCAACAGAAGAGACATATTTGATGAGATTATTCCCACAAAGCCTAGGTGATCAAGCTATGGAATCGTTCACCCAACTCCCGCCTGGTATTAAGTCATGGGGTGATCTAGCAGAGGCATTTATTCAACATTTCTCCTACAATATAGAGATAGACATATCAGTCACTACTTTGTGCAACACCAAGCAAAAAGAGGGAGAGTCTTTTGCATCATTTTTACAAAGATGGAGAAATCTAGCCAGCAGATGCTCTTGTGAAATTCCACAAAAACAAATGGTAGAGATGTTCACACAAAATGTTAACAAAGACGTTGGCTATGATCTAAGGAAAGCTTGTTTGTCCACCTTCAAGGACGTCATTGAAAAAGGCTTAGCAACAAAGAAGGTCCTAATTGAACAAGGAGTCATTAAGATATTCAAGGAAAACAAAGATGACTTTAAGGGAAAAGGCAAGTCGAGATTTTGGAATAGAAACAAGAACACAGTCAATGATGGTGTTGTTGATGCCAACACAGTGCGACCCAAATTCATTTTTTCTAGATCAAGTTCTACAAACAATCAAGTGAATACTCAAACAACTTCCAGATCACAGAGGAAGTACACTCCATTGGGAGAACCACTTGAGTCAGTCTTCAAGAAGCTAGTGGCAAACAAGGTAATCAAAGTTCCATATTTTCCTCCATATGAACCGAAGGTTAAACCAAATTGGTGGAATGATGATGAGTATTGTGAATTTCATAAGAGCAAGGGTCATAAGATAGGAAATTGTCATCGACTGAAGAGCATCATACAAGATCTCATTGATAGAGGTGACATTGAGATTGAGGGACACTCATCCAATCAAGAACATGAGATGTTTAAGGAACCATTCCCAAAGCATGACAAGGGAAAAGCTAAAGCCACAGATGACCAAACCAACTATACCAGAGCAACCTATAACTATGATTCAACTATCAATCACATTTCGATGGACAATTACATCTCTACCATTATCATCAAGGACAAAAACCCTGAGAATTCTACCCGGAGACCCAAGATTGTCCTAAAAGGTATTGGATCTTCTTCCAGACCAACCTCTGAATGTCATGTTACAACCCGTCGAGGTAAATTCACTTTGCAAGGTGCTCCAACCAAAAACACTGCTTCCTCGTCAACCAATCCTGAGTATGACCTTGTAGAACAGTTAGGGAAGACACCCGTGCTCATCTCCATTCTTGAGCTCCTACACATATCCCCCGCACATAAATCCATTCTTGACAAAATCTTGAGAGAAACTACCGTCCCTACCGATCTGAACATGGACTAGTTTCAAGCCATGGTGGGATACCTGTCCATTCCACACTCCCTTACATTCACAGAAGCTGACGACACCTCCGTGAGCCAGCCACATAATGCACCTTTACACATTGAAGCCTTCATATACAAACATCGAATCAAACGAGTCCTGATAGATGGAGGAGCAGGTCTAAACATTTGTACATTGAGCACAATTAAAAAATTGGGTTATTTTGATAAAGCTGTGAATTCTACAAATTGAATCACCATCAAGGCATATGATGATGAAGAGCGTTCATCTAAGGGCACAGTCACCTTACCTCTCAGAGTTGGGCCAGTTACGAAGGATGTGGTTTGTCAAGTCCTAGATCTAGATCTCACTTATAACATATTGCTAGGACGTCCTTGGATTCATGAAATGAGGGCAGTCCCATCTACATATCACCAATGCATTAAGTTTCCTCATAATGGAGTAGAAGTAAGAGTTAACGGTGATCCTAATCCGTTCATATACTACAATAACCTGAGATAAAAAACTGAGACCATCATTCCTAGTAATCGTGAAGCTGTTCCTTCTTCGGCATACATTGATCTTGAGTCATTGAAACCTTCGACATCAAAACAAGGTGAGCTTAAAGGCATGTTTCAGGACAAGGGCATGGGGGGATACACTTTAAATCAGACCATGTACTTACAACAAGTCATGAGTTCCCCAAAAGAATATGGAAGACCACATCCTAACAAGCAAGTATCCATCATGGTACTCAAATGGGACCCTACTACCTTTCAAAGATGGGGCGAACTGGAAGAGGAAGACTTATACAAAATGCTTTACAAAGACATTGAAGGTGACACACAAGATCACATCAGTCTACCATGTGAGAAATATGGCAAAGGCTTCAAGATTCTACAAAAATTTGGGTATGATGGAAAAATCCCTCTTGGGTTACGAAAGGAAGGCATCATTGAACCTTTACAACCTGAATTGACATTCAAAAAGGAATGCTCAAAGGGACTTGGCTTCTTGACTTCCAAGGTCCACACTCAAAGGATAGAAGAAGCCTTACAAATCAAAGCTGCCGAAATTCAACAAGAGGGTCGCTATTCCATAGACTCCAACAAATGGGAATGGGGTTCAAATAAATCCTCCAGTGACTACGAGCTCACTGAGACATTCAGAGAGCCAGATGAACCCACAGAAGAGGAGGAATTTTATAAAAAATTCAAAGTTGGTCAAGAAACAACCCATGAGGATTCCACACAGTCCTTGTCTCAAGGTCCTAGGTTGAAATCACATAGGATGAGAAAACCTGTCCCATAATGTGCTACTAATGATGATAATTTGGATTCATTTGCGATCGAGACTGATGAGGAGAGTACCATCGATGACCTCAATAATTACCTTGACATACCTGAATATAACTGCATCTTCACTCTTAGCCCCGCTAACTTCGAAGACATTAAAGGCCTTCCCCTTGTTCACCACCAACTCATTGACTAGGATCATTAAGGACCTGCAGAGTTTGACACATTCCAAAATGATGAAGCTTTTATTGACTATCTTGGCATACGAGATGATCTTCCCCCTGGGGACCATAAAGTGGGATACACTATAGAACTCAATAGCGTGGCATATTTTGGTGAGGGTGTCAGACCTTCCAGTCGCAAAAATGTGAAAATAAGAACAAACCAAGGGTCTTATGGCGAAAACCACACTGTGGCACTGTCTGACCCCAAAAAGGTAAAAAGAAAGGACATATCTGAGGGCGAAAACCTCTTTGAGGCACCTGAAGATGGAAGGCTTGACATTCTCCCAGCATCATATGACGAAAAGTCATCCATGTTGGTAGACGAGACTATCAAAACAAACGTTGGTACATAAGAGGTTCCACACAAAATATTTTGTACCATTTTGTATGATGATGTAGACACCTACAGGTAATTGTAGCCATATGATTTTGACATCATTGTATCATGACACTTTATATATATATATGAGATGATTCATCTCTGCGGCAGCTATATGCATGCGTACCTATGTGATGTATGTTTCTATGTGATGCTTATGATATGGATGCAAATATGTATATGATGCAATGCAATATATTTTATTGTTCTTTTATGTTTTATATGTGTATGCCAATGCAAATGTGAATGCATGTAATGCAGATGAATATGATAATGCAAATGTAAATTGTGCTAATAGGTGTTGTGTGCAGGATGTGATGCAGTTGTGATATCTATATGTATGTAAGAAATGATTATATGTGGTAATGCAGGTGCAAATACATGAAATGCAAATTTTTTTGGTGTGTCATTATACTCAGTCATGTGATAGCAGGCTACGCGGACTTGAGAAGGACGATGGAAGTCAATCAAGAACGGGGGATGGAAGACAAAAGATATGAAAGTGAAATGAGCTTCTTGTGCATTATCATCATTGAGCTTTATTATGGCAAGTAGGTTATGACAATCGAGGCATATGTTCGACCCAGAAAGTCATTGTACCTGTTTGCATGGAGATAAGATAGTCACAAACAAAGAATGCCCTAGTTCATACTAGACTCACAATGTCCTCATATCCTTGGACAAGTCATAGCATTACTAAGAGACAATCCACATACAACAAAAGAAAATAGGTGACGATACCCCATCCTCGCCTTTCTAGTCAAAGACATCCTGGAGATAGAATCTCTAGTCAGAGACATCTTGGAAAAGCTAAAAGACATGTCACCAAAAGATAAAAATCAAAAGAAAACTAAGACTCGACACCAACATCCACTGTAGTCCTCAAGTTTAGTGTCCCTTGTCACTTGTATAAGTCTTATTTGATTGTGGTCACAATGTTTACTTTCACAAAAAGGATAGATAGCACTGAACCATATGTTGTTTGAGTTTGTTGAAAGATTTGATTTGTTGAAGCCCATTGTTGCTGCTGTCTCATCTGAAACTGACTGAATCCATGAAACTGATACTTTATTGCGAAGAAGATGGAACTTTATTGTGGATCTGTGATGCAAATGCTGCTTTATTGTGGATTGTGCACGTATAGATTGAAGGCAGCTGGAAGAAATTGTACTCCTCGAAACATGTGATGTTCTCAGTTCCACACCCATCACTAGACCTAGGATTTGCCTTAGCCACAAATAGGATCTGATTTATTATGGATGGAAAGGGAGTGAAAAGGGAGGTTTATTATGAATGGCGAACCAATCTTGGGTAGATCAATAACAAGCCATGATGAGATTGGCTAAGTTTATTATGGATGGATAGGTTGTGAGTGTGTGCCAAGTGAAAGGATGAAAGTGAATCCTGAAGGAGGGAGGAGCAATGTCTCTACGCATGGCGCTAGTGACCTAGTTTTCACCATGGTACTTGCCCAGGGCGCCACTGAAGTGGTTTTCACTGTTGGACGAAATTATTTCTCTTTACTTTTTATATTTTTTTTTTATTTTTTTTGTGTCACAAGGCGCCTGTTTGCCAGGTTTTCACCAAGTAACGATTTTTTTTGTTTTATAATTTTTTTGTATTTTTGAAATGTTTTGATTTTTTTGTATTTTTTGAATTAGGATATTCCAAAGAGCTATGTGTAGAACCTGCGAAGGTGCATGATGTTGATAGGATCCTCCAAAGGTTCACCTTCTGTAGTTGAGAGCTGATATGCCCCAGATCCATATGCTGCTATAATGATGTAAGGACCAAGCCAATTTGGTTCAAATTTGCCCTTCTTCTCTCTAAGTCACCTACCTCAAATGTGCGAGGCTTGACTTTGTGATTGTAGCTGCGACTCATTAATTGTTGGTAAGCCTTGAGATGAATTAAAGCAGTTTGTCTTCGTTCATCTAGTATTTCAAGATCTTGTAAGCGAGAGACCCAATAGTCTTCATCACTGATAATGTTTTGCAAAGAGACTCGTAAAGAGGGTAGGTCAACCTCAATAGGCAAGATGGCTTTAGTGCCGTAGACAAGTGAATAGGGTGTAGCTCTTGTAGGTGTGTGGACACTTGTGCAGTAGGCCCAAAGTGCAAGATTAAGTTGGATATGCCAATTACGACCAACATCGTCGACTATCTTTTTTCGGATTTTAAGGATCATCTTATTAGACGCCTCAGCTTGACCATTATCTTGGGGATAATATGGCGTGGAGAAATGATGGGAAATATGGAAGTGGTCACAAAGTTCATGAACATCCTGGTTTTTGAAGGGACGCCCGTTATCAGTGATAATGGAAATAGGAATATCGTATCAACAAATGATATAGTTGAGGATAAACGTAGATATCTGTTTTCTAGTGACTTGTGTGAGAGGCATGGCTTCAATCCATTTTGTGAAATACTCTGTGGCAGTGATAATGAATTTATGACCATTGGAAGAAGGAGGATGAATCTTGCCTATGAGATTGAGTCCCCACTGACAAAAGGGCCAAGGAGATGCAATTGGGTGAAGTTCTTGTGCTGGTGCATGTATGAGGTCTCCATGAATTTGACATTGCTTACATTTCTTGACAAACTAATATGACTCCTTTTCCATATTGGGCCAGTGATTGTAGCCATATGATTTTTGACATCATTGTATCATGACACTTTATATATATATATATATATATGAGATGATTCATCTTTGTGGCAGCTATATGCATGTGTACCTATGTGATGTATGTTTCATGATGTATGTTTTATGTGATGTTTATGATATGGATGCAAATATGTACATGAGGAAATGCAATATTTTGTGTTCTTTTATGTTTTACATATGTTATGCAAATGCAAATGTGAATGTATGAAATGCCAATGAATATGATAATGCAAATAATTATTTACATGATGAGAATATAAAATGTGCTAACATGTGTTGTGTGCAGGATGTGATGCAATTGTGATATCTATATGTATGTATGAAATCTTATATGTGGTAATGCAGGTGCAACTACATGAAATGCAAATGTTTTTGGTGTGTCATTATACTCAGTCATGTGATAGCAGGCTACGCGGACTCGAGAAGGATGATGGAAGTCAATCAAGAACGAGGGATGAAAGATAGAAGATATGAAAGCGAAATGAGCTTCTTGTGCGTTATCATCATTGATCTTTATTATAGTAAGTAGGTTATGACAATCGAGGCATATGTTCGACCCAGAAAGTCATTGTACCTATTTGCATGGAGATATGACAGTCTCAAACAAGGAATGCCCCAGTTCACACTAGACTCACAGTGTCCACATATCCTTGGACAAGTCATAGCATTATTAAGAGACAATCCACAGATAGCAAAAGAAAATAGGTGACGATACCCCATCCTCGCCTTTCTAGTCAAAGACATCCTGGAGATAGAATCTCTAGTCAGAGACATCCTGGAAAAGCTAAAAGACATGTCACCAAAAAAGATGAAATCAAAAGAAAACTAAGACTCGACACCAACATCCACTGTAGTCCTCAAGTTTAGTGTCCCTTGTCACTTCCATAAGTCTTATTTGATTGTGGTCACAATGTTTACTTTCACAAAAAGGATAGATAGCACTGAACCATAATGTTGTCTGAGTCTGTTGAAAGATTTGATTTTCTTGAAGCCCATTGTTGCTGTTGTGTCGCATCTGAAACTAACTGAATCCATGAAACTGATACTTTATTGCGAAGAAGATGAAACTTTATTGCGGATCTGTGATGCAAATGCTGCTTTATTGCGGATTGTGCTCGGATAGACTGAAGGAAGCTGGAAGAAACTGTACTCCTCGAAACATGTGATGTTCTTAGTTCCACACGCATCACTAGACGTTGGATTTGCCTTAGCCACAGATAGGATCTGATTTATTATGGATGGAAATGGAGTGAAAAGGGAGGTTTATTATGAATGGCGAACCAATCTTGGGTAGATCAATAACAAGCCATGATGGGATTGGGTAAGTTTATTATGGATGGATAGGTTGTGAGTGTGTGCAAAGTGAAAGGATGAAAGTGAATCCTTAAGGAGGGAGGAGCAATGTCTCTACGCATGGCACTGGTGACCCAGTTTTCACCATGGTACTTGTCCAGGGCACCACCGAAGTGGTTTTCACCATTGGACAAAATTATTTCTCTTTACTTTTTTGATTTTTTTTTTGTATTTTGTGTCACAAGGTGCCTGTTTGCCAGGTTTGCACCAAGTAATGATTTTTTTTTGTTTTATAATTTTTTTGTATTTTTTGAATTAGGATATTCCAAAGAGCTATGTGTAGAACCTGCGAAGGTGCATGCTGTTGATAGGATCCTCCAAAGGTTCACCTTTTGTAGTTGAGAGCTGATATGCCCCAGATCCATATGCTGCTGTAATGATGTAAGGACCAAGCCAATTTGGTTTGAATTTGCCCTTCTTCTCTCTGTCTTGCTGATTTTTGGGGTTTTCTTTGAGAACCAAGTCACCTACCTCAAATGTGTGAGGCTTGACTTTGTGATTGTAGCTGCGACTCATTCGTTGTTGGTAAGCCTTGAGATGATTGAAAGTAGTTTGTCTTCGTTCATCCAATAGTTCAAGCTCTTGTAAGTGAGAGACCCCATAGTCTTCATCACTGATGATGTTTTGCAAAGAGACCCATAAAGAGGGTAGCTCGACCTCAATAGGCAAGATGGCTTCAGCACCGTAGACAAGTGAATAGGGTGTAGCTCCTGTAGGTGTGCGGAAACTTGTGCGGTAGGCCCAAAGTGCAGGATTAAGTTGGATATGCCAATTACGACCAACATCATTGACTGTCTTTTTTAGGATTTTAAGGATTGTCTTATTAGAAGCCTCAGCTTGACCATTACCTTCGGGATAATATGGCGTGGAGAAACGATGGGAAATATGGAAGCGGTCACAGAGTTCACGAACATCCTGGTTTTTGAAGGGATGCCCATTATCAGTGATAATGGAAACAAGAATACCGTATCGGCAAATGATATAGTTGAGGATGAACGTAGCAATCTGTTTTCGAGTAACTTGTGTGAGAGGCACGACTTTAATCCATTTTGTGAAATACTCTGTGGCAGTGATAATGAATTTATGACCATTGGAAGAAGGAGGATGAATCTTGCCTATGAGATCGAGTCCCCACTAACAAAAGGGCCAAGGAGACGCAATTGGGTGAAGTTCTTGTACTGACGCATGTATGAGGTCTCCATGAATTTGACATTGCTTACATTTCTTGACAAACTGATATGAGTCCTTTTCCATATTGGGCCAGTAATATCCAGTCCTGATGAGTTTCTTGGCCAAGGTAGGACCACTAGAATGTGGACCACACATCCCTTCATGTACTTCACGTAACACAATCTGAGCTTCGTCACTTTCTAAACATCTAAGAAGAGTGCCATCTAGACCTCGCCGGTATAGGATATCAGCTAAAATGACATATCGAGAGGATTGGCGAATGAAAGTGTGATGTTGGTTATTTGATAGATCAGGAGGTAGGGTATTGTCACAAAGGTATGTGAAGATGGAACCATATAACTAGGACTCAAGACCAACGACACATATCATCTCAGTAGGAATGATTTCATATGAAGAAACCAAAAGGTTATCCACCAAGAACTCATAGCGGGTCTCATTTGGAGGTAGATCAATCAGTGAAGCAATTGTAGCCATGGCATCTACGACGCAATTTTACTCTCTTGGTATCTGCTCAAAATCTATCTTTGTGAAGTGTTGTTTTATGTCATCCACCATTTGTTTGTAAGGCATTAAGCAATTATCATTAGTTGCTTGACGAATTACAAGTTGAGAGTCCCCAAAAACACGAAGTTCCTGGATCTTCCACTGAATTGCAATCCATAATCCAGTTGTTAATGCCTCATATTCCGCTATATTATTAGTGCAAGGAAATGATAAGTAGTATGATTTTGGTATAGAATCCCCTTGGGGAGTTATAAAGAGGATGCCAGCTCCTGCCCCATGCTATGTGTATGAGCCATCGAAGTACAGTTGCCATGGCTTTGCATGTGACATTGTTAAAATCGATTCATCTGGAAATTCTGAACTTAGAGGAACATCATCTATCATGGGAGTGTCTGCTAATTTATCTGCGATGGCTTGTCCTTTTATTGCTTTTCTATCCACATACTCAATGTCGAATTCACTCAGGATCATTACCCATTTGGCTAGTTGCCCAGTAAGTGTTGCTTTATTGAGAAGGTATTTCAATGGATCGATTCTTACAACCAACTTAGTCTTATGAATGAGCATGTAATGTCATAATTTCTACGAAGCAAAGACCACAGCGAGACATGCATGCTCAATTGGCGTGTAGTTTAGCTCATATCCCACCAATGTGCGACTGATATAGTATACTGCTTTTTCTGTGTCCTCAACAATTTGTTGTGCTAAGAGTGCCCCCAGTGCTGTTGGAGTAGCTGATATGTATAGTAATAGAGGCTGATCTAGAATTGGTGGCATCAAAACTGGTGGATTCAGAAGATAATCTTTGAGCGTCTGGAAAGCCTATTGACAGTTATCATCCCATTTGAATTTGATGTTTTTATGTAGCAAGTGCTGAAAAGGATTACACTTATCTGCAAGTTGCGCTATGAATCTTCGTATGGACTGGAGTCTGCCTTTTAAAGACCGAAGTTGACTGATATTTCTTGGTGGTTGCATCTCCAAGATGGCCTTGACTTTTGCTAGATCGGCTTCGATTCCTCTTTTGGATACAATGAATCCTAGGAGCTTCCCGGAGGTTACTCCAAAGACACATTTCTTGGGGTTTAATCTTACTTTGTATTTTTTCAACCGATCAAAGACGACTGAAAGTATGTCCAAATGTGTATTTCTATCTATTGATTTTTCCAAGAGGTCGTCGACATAATCTTCCACGGTTATGTGCATGAGATCATGAAAGATAGTAGTCATGGCTCTTTGATATGTAGCACCTGCATTTTTTACTTTGAAGGGCATGACATTCCAGCAGAAAGTTCCCCAAGGACAAGTGAATGATCTTTTATGTTGATCCTCAGGCGTGGAAAAGTGAATGATCTTTTATGTTGATCCTCATACGTGATCATTATTTGATTATAACCAAAGAATCCATCTATCAATGATAACATTTCATGACCTGCTATGAGATCAACAATCAAGTCAATAATTGGTAATGGGAAGCCATCCTTTGGACAAGCTTTGTTGATGTCTCTGAAATCTGTACATATTCTGATGCTGCGATCTGGTTTACTAATAGGCACCAAGTTGGAGATCCATTTGGGATAATCAATTGGGTGTATGAATCCGACATCCAATAATTTCTCAAGTTCTGCTTTGACTAGTAATGCCACTTGTGGATGCATCTTTCTTAAGTTCTGTTTCACTGGTTTTTCCCCCGATTTAACTGTCAAATGATGCATTACCAAATCCGAATCTAATCCAGGCATATCAACGTATGACTAGGCAAAGTTGATTTGTCGATCTTTGAAGAAACTTATGAATTTTGACCTTTCTGACTCCGTCAACGATTGGGCTAGGAATATGTTGTGTGGAACCTCTTCTGTACCAATGTTTGTTTTGATAGTCTCCTCTACCAACATGGATGAATTTTCCTCATATGATGCTGGGAGAATGTCGAGCCTTCCACCTTTAGGTGCCTCAGAGAGGTTTTCACCCATAGATACGTCCTTTCTTTTTACTTTTTTGGGGTCAGACAACGCCACAGTGTGGTTTTTGCCATAAGACCCTTGGTTTGTTCTTATTTTCAAATTTTTGCGAATGGAAGGTCTAACACCCTCACCAAAATATGCCACGCTATTGAGTTCTATAGTGTATCCTGCTTTATGGTCCCTAGGGGGAAGATCATCTCATATGCTAAGATAGTCAATAAAAGCTTCATCATTTTGGAATGTGTCAAACTGTGCAGGTCTTTCATGATCCCAGTCAATGAGTTGGTGGTGAACAAGGGGAAGGCCTTTAATGTCTTCGAAGTTAGTGGGGCTAAGAGTGAAGATGCAATTATATTCAGGTATGTCAAGGTAATTATCGAGGTCATCGATGGCACTCTCCTCATCAGTCTCGATCATGAATGAATCCAAATTATCATCACTAGTAGCGCATTCTAGGACAGGTGTTCTCATCCTATGTGATTTCAATCTAGGACCTTGAGACAAGGAGTGTGTGGAATCCTCATGGGTTTTTTTCTTGACCAACTTTGAATTTTTTATAAAATTCCTCTTCTTATGTGGGTTCATCTGGCTCTCTGAATGTCTTCGTGAGCTCATAGTCATTGGAGGATTTATCTGAACCCCATTCCCATTCGTTGGAGTCTGTGGAATAGCGACCCTCTTGTTGAATTTTGGCAGCTTTGATTTGTAAGGCTTCTTCTGTCCTTTGAGTGTGGACCTTGGAAGTCAAGAAACCAAGTCCCTTCGAGAATTCCTTTTTGAAAGTCAATTCAGGTTGTAAAGGTTCAATGATGCCTTCCTTTCCTAACCCAAGAGGGCTTTTTCCATCATACCCGAATTTTTGTAGAATCTTGAAGCCTTTGCCATATTTCTCACATGGTAGACTGATGTGATCTTGTGTGTCACCTTCAATGTCTTTGTAAAGCATTTTGTATAAGTCTTCCTCTTCCAGTTCGCCCCATCTTTGAAAGGTAGTAGGGTCCCATTTGAGTACCATGATGGATACTTGCTTGTTAGGATGTGGTCTTCCATATTCTTTTGGGGAACTCATGACTTGTTGTAAGTACACGGTCTAATTTAAAGTGTATTCCCCCATGCCCTTGTCCTGAAACTTGCCTTTAAGCTCACCTTGTTTTGATGTCAAAGGTTTCAATGACTCAGGATCAATGTATGCCGAAGAAGGAACAACTTCACGATTACTGGGAATGATGGTCTCAGTTTTTTATCTCAGGTTATTGCAGTATATGAATGGATTAGGATCACCGTTAACTATTACTTCTACTCCATTGTGAGGAAACTTAATGCATTGGTGATATGTAGATGGGACTGCCCTCATTTCATGAATCCAAGGACATCCTAGCAATATGTTATAAGTGAGATCTACATCTAGTACATGACAAACCACATCCTTCGTAACTGGCCCAACTCTAAGAGGTAGGGTGACTGTGCCCTTGGATGAATGCTCTTCATCATCATATGCCTTGATGGTGATTTGATTTGTAGAATTCACAGCTTTATCAGAATATCCCAATTGTTTGATTGTGCTCAATGTACAAATGTTTAGACCTGCTCCTCCATCTATCAGGACTCGTTTGATTCAATGTTTATGTATGAAAGCTTCAATGTGTAAAGGTGCATTATGTGGCTGGCTCACGAAGGTGTCATCAGCTTCTATGAATGTAAGGGAGTGTGAAATAGACAGGTATCCCACCATGGCTTGAAATTGGTCCACGTTTAGATTGGTAGGAATGGCAGTTTCTCTCAAGATTTTGTCAAGAATGGATTTATGTGCGGGGGATATGCGTAGGAGCTCAAGAATGGAGATGAGCGCAGGTGTCTTCCCTAACTCATCTACACGGTCATACTCAGGCTTGGTTGATGAGGAAGCAGTGTTTTTAGTTGGAGCACCTTACAAAGTGAATTTACCTCGATGGGTTGTAACATGACATTGAGAGGTAGGTTCCAAAGAAGATCCAATGCCTTTTAGGACAATCTTGGGTCTCCGGGTAGAATTCTCAGGGTTTTTGTCCTTGATGATAATGGTAGAGACGTAATTGTCCATCGAAATGTGATTGATAGTTGAATCATAGTTATAGGTTGCTCTGGTATAGTTAGTTTGGTCATCTGTGGCTTTTTCTTTTCCCTTGTCATGCTTTGGGAATGGTTCCTTAAAGATCTCATGTTCTTGATTGGAGGAATGTCCTTCAATCTCAGTGTCACCTCTATCAATGAGATCTTGTATGATGTTCTTTAGTCGATGGCAATTTCCTATCTTATGACCCTTTCTCTTATGAAATTCACAATACTCATCATCATTCCACCAATTTGGTTTAACCTTCGGTTCACATGGAAGAAAATTTGGAACTGTGATTACCTTGTTTGCCACTAGCTTCTTGAAGACTGACTCAAGTGGTTCTCCCAATGGAGTGTACTTCCTCTATGATCTGGAAGTTGTTTGAGTATTCACATGATTGTTTGTAGAACTTGATCTAGAAAAAATGAATTTGGGTCCCACTGTGTTGGCATCAACTAAACGATCATTGACTGTGTTCTTGTTTCTATTCAAAATCTTGGCTTGTCTTTTCCCTTAAAGTCATCTTTGTTTTCCTTGAATATCTTAATGACTCCTTGTTCAATTAGGACCTTCTCTATTGCTAAGTCTTTTTCAATGATGTCCTTGAAGGTGGACAAACAAGCTTTCCTTAGATCATAGCCAATGTCTTTGTTAACATTTTGTGTGAACATCTCTACCATTTGTTTTTGTGGAATTTCACAAGAGCATCTACTGGCTAGATTTCTCCATCTTTGTAAAAATGATGCAAAAGACTCTCCCTCTTTTTGCTTGGTGTTGCACAAAGTAGTGACTGATATGTCTATCTCTATATTGTAGGAGAAATGTTGAATAAATTCCTCTGCTAGATCACCCCATGACTTAATACCAGGTGGGAGTTGGGACAACCATTCCATTGCTTGATCACCTAGGCTTTGTGGGAATAATCTCATCAAATATGTCTCTTCTACTGCTACCTCAATGCAAGCTGTGAAAAACTATCTTATGTGTGCCTTAGGATCCCCTTTTCCTCTATACTTATCAAATTTAGGTGTCACAAAGTGTGTAGGAAATGGAGGCATTAGAATGCTCTTGTCAAATGGATAGGAACATATGTCTCTCATTGTGTATGTTGGCATTGGTGTATTTATATCCTCCATTTTCTTTTGTAAGTCCCTGATTTGTTGCTCCAAATTGCTCTTAGGTGGAGATCAACTTCTTGGACCATACCCCATGCTTGAGGCACCAATTGGAGGAGGATCATGTTGCATATATGGATGATATTGATCATACACATGTTCATATGGAGGGGGTCTATAGTGATGCTGCATATATGGACCACTTGGTATAGATTCATGTTGAGGAATGCCATATCTATTTTGTCCATGTATACCATACTCTAAAGGCATTTCATGTTCTAATGTGTTGCCCCCAAATTTGACATGGGGTTTCCTTGTGTCCAAATTTTGAGCATGCCTTTGAATATCCAATTGCTTTGGTGGTTGATCCTTAGCATTGATATGTGATTGAGCATATTTCTCTACATAAGACTTCCATAATGGTCTGCAAAGGTGAGTATAATATGCTTGACCATGTGTATATGGGACCTCTGGTTTTTGAAACAAAGATGATGGTGATTCAGGTACCATATGTGGTCCTCTATTGCCTCCGCTATTAGGCCTCCTTTAATCCATGTTGGAGTGAGTTTGTTGCAAAGGTCGATTTTCCATTATTTGAGACATGTCAAAATCATGAGGTATTTTGGCTCCACTTTGTGCCATCATTTGTAAGAAGTATTGTCTATCCCTCCTCGTTATTTCCTCAACCAGTCGATTGAAATGGGGATTCATAATGGATTCTTCCACATCTGTTGAATGTACAGAAATTTGTCCATATTGTCATTGTGTGTATCATTGTTGTTTGTAGTGTCCATGTTCTCAACATTTGGAATGTTTCTATAGGCATCCATGTCAGGTAATGTGTTATGATCAGTATTGAAAAAGACATCATTGTCATACTCATAGACACTCATGTTTGTGCACTCTTGAACCTCTTTAGTTTCTCTCCTAGTTTTTTGAAGACGGGTTTCAACCATGAACTAGGTATTGACCAAGATGTGTGAGACTGGATGAAAATGGAAAGAGTATGGAAGACCAAGGGTTGGATGGAATGTAAATGAATCTAAAGTGTACTTGCAATGTCCAAAGTGTAAGACCAAGTATGTATGTAGTAGAGTAGGTGTGACTTCCAATGAGAGGATAGTTTCTCTTGATGAGGTAAGTTGACCTTGACTCTAAGTAAGACCAAATGAGACCCAAAGGTGAGAGACCTTGATGAGGGACCACTTAGCAAAGTGTTGTTGTATGTAGTGAGTTGACAAAGTATGATGAGGACAAGCAAGTGATCTTTTGACTCAAGTTTAGATAAAGGTGAATGTAATGTGAGATGTGAAGCAGTGATGGACTTTGTAAGACCCAAAGACAGGTTGAATGCTAAATGAAATCTGGAGAAATAACCTAGGGAGCTCAAGAATTTTGAAACTGACTGTGTTTGTTTGCTGGACTGTAAAAGTTTTTCAATTCTAAACACAGACGCGCTTGTATACTTCACAGACGCCATTTCCTGACACAGACGTGGTTCTGTTTAACACAGACGCGTTTATGAGATTTTTGTAAAATGTACCGTTGATTCTGGAAACACAGACATGTTTCTGCCCTTCACAGATGCGGTTATATAACAGAAACACTATTATGTCAGACACAGACACATTTCTGTGAAATTTGTGCAATTTTTTCCAATCTGTGAAGTCATTTTGTTGTGACCAAATCTGACTGTTTGACTATTTTTCGTGACAAGAGGACACAGTGTTGATGAAGACACAATGTGCCTAAGTTTCGAGCGAACATGGGACTGCTGACTGCACTGGCGGAGAAATGGCACTCTGAGACTTGTACTTTTCATTTGTCGATGGGTGAGATGATAGTCACCCTAGAGGATGTATACAGTATCTTGAGGATACCGATTGATGGGGAGCTAATTCCCTATGATTGAGATGGAGACAGGGAGGCCCTGAGATGAGTGTTCCAGGACCCAGGATTAGAGATGAGGGCTAGACATGTGGCTTGGGACAGCATGATAGCTACAGGATTAGCGCTGCCAACAGTGATAGGAGGAGCGATCAGTGGGTTCTTGTGTCCTGATAGAGTGACACGAGGGTTGGCTATGGGCTGGGGAGGAGATTGCCTACTGGCAGGATCTCTACTATGGTGCGGTGCCAGCTGATCAGTGAGTGAGGAGCTTCCATAGACCATCGCAGACAGCAACAGCTACGGGAGGGAGCTGGAGGAGACAGGCATCTAGTGGTGGGGTTATGGGTCCTCCACCACCACCAGATAGAGGGGACAGGAGGGATGATCCTAGGGCGGGTCCTTCGGGGGCTTAGATTCCATCGAGGCCAGGTGGCTCCAAGGGAGGGAATTCTTCATAGCCGTAGAGGGCTCCCTATGTATCAGTATTGTACCATTTTTGTATGATGATGCAAACACATGCGGGTGATTGTAGCCATATGATTTTTGACATCATTGTATCATGACACTTTATATATATATATGAGATGATTCATATTTGCGGCATCTATATGCATGTGTACCTATGTGATGTATGTTTCATGATGTATGTTTTATGTGATGCTTATGATATGGATGCAAATATGTACATGAGGAAATGCAATATTTTTGTGTTCTTTTATGTTTTACATATGTTATGCAAATGCAAATGTGAATGTATGAAATGCCAATGAATATGATAATGCAAATAATTATTTACATGATGAGAATATAAAATGTGCTAACATGTGTTGTGTACAAGATGTGATGCAGTTGTGATACGTATATGTATGTATGAAATGCTTATATGTGGTAATGCAGGTGCAACTACATGAAATGCAAATGTTTTTGGTGTGTCATTATACTCAGTCATGTGATAGCAGGCTACACGAACTCAAGAAGGACGATGGAAGTCAATCAAGAACGGGGGATGGAAGACAGAAGATATGAAAGTGAAAGAGCTTCTTGTGCATTATCATCATTGAGCTTTATTATGGCAAGTAGGTTATGACAATCGAGGCATATGTTCGACCCAGAAAGTCATTGTACCTGTTTGCATGGAGATAAGACAGTCTCAAACAAGGAATGCCCTAGTTCACACTAGACTCACAGTGTCCTCATATCCTTGGACAAGTCATAGCATTACTAAGAGACAATCCACAGGCAGCAAAAGAAAATAGGTGACGATACCCCATCCTCACCTTTCTAGTCAAAGACATCTTGGAGATAGAATCTCTAGTCAGAGACATCCTGGAAAAGCTAAAAGACATGTCACCAAAAGATAAAAATCAAAAGAAAACTAAGACTCGACACCAACATCCACTATAGTCCTCAAGTTTAGTGTCCCTTGTCACTTGTATAAGTCTTATTTGATTGTGGTCACAATGTTTACTTTCACAAAAAGGATAGATAGCACTGAACCATATGTTGTCTGAGTCTGTTGAAAGATTTGATTTGTTGAAGCCCATTGTTGTTGCTATCTCATCTGAAACTGACTGAATCCATGAAACTGATACTTTATTGTGAAGAAGACGGAACTTTATTGTCGATTGGCGATGCAAATGTTTCTTTATTGCGGATTGTGCACGGATAGACTGAAGGAAGCTGGAAGAAACTGTACTCCTCGAAGCATGTGATGTTCTCAGTTCCACACCCATCACTAGACGTAGGATTTGCCTTAGACACGGATAGGATTTGATTTATTATGGATGGAAAGGGAGGTGAAAAGGGAGGTTTATTATGAATGGCTAACCAATCTTGGGTAGATCAATAACAAGCCATGATGGGAATGGGTAAGTTTATTATGAACGAATAGGTTGTGAGTGTGTGCAAAGTGAAATGATGAAAGAGAATCCTGAAGGAGGGAGGAGCAATGTCTCTACGCATGGCGCTGGTGACCCAGTTTTCACCATGGTACTTGCCCAGGGCGCCACCAAAGTGATTTTCACCGTTGGACGAAATAATTTCTCTTTACTTTTTTTGATTTTTCAATGTTTTTTGTGTCACAAGGCGCCTGTTTGCCAGGTTTTCACCAAGTAATGATTTTTTTTGTTTTATAAATTTTTTTTTTGTATTTTTGATTTTTTTTGATTTTTTTGTATTTTTGAAATTTTTGATTTTTTTGTATTTTCTGAATTAGGATACTCTAAAGAGCTATGTGTAAAACCTGCGAAGGTGCATGTTGTTGATAGGATCCTCCAAAGGTTCGCCCTCTGTAGTTGAGAGCTGATATGCACCAGATCCATATGCTGTTGTAATGATGTAAGGACCAAGCCAGTTTGGTTCGAACTTGCCCTTCTTCTCTCTATCTTGCTGATTTTTAGGATTTTCTCTGAGAACCAAATAACCTACCTCAAATGTGTGAGGCTTGACTTTGTGATTGTAGCTGCATTGTTCCTTGACTTAATGATGTTTAGCTTGAGTGACTGTCTTCCTTGATAAAGGAATTGAGATAGAATTACTAGTGTGTGGACTACGTAGGCCCATATGCGTGTCACCTGAAGAAGTTTGGGCATCACCGATAGCAAATTCCTTCGAGGAACCTCCATTAAAGGTCCATGATATATCGCCAAAAGAGGATGGATGTGTGGAACAAGTGGATGAGTTATGAAGGCTTATGATTGTGAAAAGAAGTGAAAGTAGGATAGCATGATGGAGACTTAGGATCAACAAGTATGCTTTTTGACTTAAAATTTTAGAACTTTTGCCCCCAGTTATTTTGATATTAGGGGAGATCATCTCTTGTTCTTTTTGCTTCATAGGAGTTTTATCCTTGACTTTGATTTTTACACAGTCTAATAGATTTTGATTTTGATTTGGACTAAAGTACTTTTCTTTATTTTTGACTTTTAGATTTTTCTTTTCATAGCTTGATTTTTGATCTCCAATTAGTAAGGGCTTTTGTAATTCTTGTTGATCCAAGTCTGGAAGTGGAGTGGAAATGGAATGAGTGGATGATATGGTAAGGCTATGTGAGTTCTTGAGAGGGCTGGCGATACACTCAATATATTCTTTGTTGGAACCACTCTTAGGACTATTGATATCAAGAGTTGCTTGCACCACTAGAGGAGATTTGCATTCAGACTTAGTAGCCACAACACTAGGTGGTTCACACCCAATTCCTTGATATTGCAAATTATTTGTAGATTGTTCCTGTCGACTGAATACCTTAGGAGATAGTGGGAGTTGATCAACATGAAAGGTATACTCACCACATCCCAGGTCTTTAAACTTGAACTTTTCTTTTAGCTCTGCTTGTTTGGATGTAGAAGCTTTTAAGGATTCAGGATCCACATATGCCGATGAAGGAACAACTTCGTGATTGACTGGGATTGTTATTTCTGATCGAGGTCACAAATTGTTGCAATATATGAATGGATTTGGGTCAGCTTTGATGGTCACTTCAACTCCATTGTGAGGGAACTTGATACATCGATGATATGTAGATGGGACTGCGCTCATTTCATGAATCCAAGGACGTCCTAGCAATATGTTGTATGTAAGATCAAGATCAAGTACTTGACAAACCACATCCTTTGTAACTAGCCCAACTCTGAGAGGTAAGGTGACTGTACCCTTGGATGAACGCTCTTCATCATCATATGCTTTGATAGTAATTTTGTTTGTAGAATTCACAGCTTTGTCGGAATATCCCAATTGTTTAATAGTGCTCAATGTACAAATGTTTAGACCTACTCCTCCATCTATCAGGACTCATTTTATTCGATGTTTATGTATGAAGGCTTCAATGTGTAAAGGTGCATTATGTGGCTGACTTACGGAGGCATCATCAGCTTTTGTGAATGTAACGGAGTGTGGAATGGAAAGGTATCCCACCATGGCTTGAAACTGGTCCACGTTCAGATCAGTAGGAATGAAAGTGTCTCTCAAGATTTCGTCAAGAATGGATTTATGTGTGGGGGATATGCGTAGGAGCTCAAGAATGGAGATGAGCATGGGTGTCTTCCCTAACTTTTCTACAAGGTCATACTCAGGTTTGGTTGATGAGGAAGCAATGTTTTTAGCTGGAGCACCTTGCAAAGTGAATTTACCTCAGCAGGTTGTAACATGACATTCAGAGGTAGGTTCAGAAGAACATCCAACGCCTTTCAGAACAATCTTGGGTCTTTCGGTAGAATTCTCAGGGGTTTTGTCCTTGATGATAATGGTAGAGACATAATTGTCCATCGAGATGTGATTGATGGTTGAATCATAGTTATAGGATGCTCTGGTATAGTTAGTTTTCTCATCTGTGGCTTTAGCTTTTCCCTTGTCATGTTTTGGGAATGGTTCCTTAAACATCTCATGTTCTTGATTGGATGAGTGTCCCTCAATCTCAATGTCACCTCTATCAATGAGATCTTGTATGATGTTCTTCAATCAATGACAATTTCCTATCTTATGACCCTTTCTCTTCTGAAATTCACAATACTCATCATCATTCCACCAATTTGGTTTAACCTTTAGTTCATATGGAGGAAAATCTGGAACTATGATTACCTTGTTTGCCACTAGCTTCTTGAAGACTGACTAAAGTGGTTCTCCCAATGGAGTGTACTTCCTCTGTGATCTGGAAGTTGTTTGAGTATTCACTTGATTGTTTGTAGAACTTGATCCAGAAAAAATGAATTTGGGTCGCACTGTGTTGGTGTCAACAACACCATCATTTACTGTGTTCTTGTTTCTATTCCAAAATCTTGGCTTGTCTTTTCCCTTAAAGTCATCTTTGTTTTCCTTGAATATCTTAATGACTCCTTGTTCAATTAGGACCTTCTCTATTGCTAATCCTTTTTCAATGACATCCTTGAAGGTAGACAAACAAGCTTTCCTTAGGTCATAGCCAATGTCTTTGTTAACATTTTGTGTGAACATCTCTACCATTTGTTTTTGTGGAATTTCACAAGAGCATCTGCTGGCTAGATTTCTCCATCTTTGTAAAAATGATGCAAAAGATTCTCCATCCCTTTGCCTAGTGTTGCACAAAGTAGTGATTGATATGTCTATCTCTATATTGTAGGAGAAATGTTGAATAAATGCCTCTGCTAGATCACCCCATGACTTAATACCAGGTGGGAGTTGGGAGAACCATTCCGTAGCTTGATCACCTAGGCTTTGTGGGAATAATCTCATCAAATATGTCTCTTCTGCTGCTACCTCAATGCAAGCTGTGAAAAATTGTCTTATGTGTTCCTTAGGATCCCCTTTTCCTCTATACTTATCAAATTTAGGCGTCACAAAGTGTGTCTCATTGTGTATGTTGGATTTGGTGTATTTATGTCCTCCATTTTCTTTTGTAAGTCCCTGATTTGTTGCTCCAAATTGCTCTTA
This sequence comes from Cryptomeria japonica, assembly GCF_030272615.1. Lineage (NCBI taxonomy): Eukaryota > Viridiplantae > Streptophyta > Pinopsida > Cupressales > Cupressaceae > Cryptomeria > Cryptomeria japonica. The sequence goes on from NC_081411.1 coordinate 285,707,427, forward strand.
CATGGAGATAGACTTATTGGACCATACCCGATGCTTGAGGCACCAAATGTAGGAGGAGCATGTTGCATATATGGATGATATTGATCATACACATGTTCATATGGAGGAGGTCTATAGTGATGTTGCATATATGGACCACTTGGTATAGATTCATGTTGAGGAACACCATATCTATTTTGTCCATGTATACCATACTCTACAGGCATGTCATGTTGTAATGTGTTGCCCCCAAATTTGACACGGGGTTTCCTTGTATCCAAATTTTGAGCATGCCTTTGAATATCCAATTGCTTTGGTGGTTGATCCTTAGCATTGATATGTGATTGAGCATATTTCTCTACATAAGACTTCCATAATGGTCTGTGAAGGTGAGTATCATATGCTAGACCATGTGTATGTGGGACCTCTAGTTTTTGAAACAAAGATGATGGTGATTCAGGTACCATATGTGGTCTTCTATTGCCTCCACTATTAGGCCTTCTTTGATCCATGTTGGAGTGAGTTTGTTGCAAAGGTCGATTTTCCATTATTTGAGACATGTCAAAATCATGAGGTTTTTTGGCTCCACTTTGTGCCATCATTTGTAAGAAGTATTGTCTATCCCTCCTCATTATTTCCTCAACTAGTCAATTGAAATGGAGATTCATAATGGATTCTTCCACATCTGCTAAATGTACAGAAAAGTTGTCCATATTGTCATTGTGTGTATCATTGTTGTTTGTAGTGTCCATGTTCTCAACATTTGGAATGTTTCTATAGGCATCCATGTCAGGTAATGTGTTATGATCAGTATTGAAAAAGACATCATTGTCATACTCATAGACACTCATGTTTGCGCACTCTTGAGACTCTTTAGTTTCTCTCCTAGATTTTTGAAGATGGGTTTCAACCATGAACTAGGTATTGACCAAGATGTGTGAGACTGGATGAAAATGGAAAGAGTATGGAAGACCAAGGGTTGGATGGAATGTAAATGAATCTGAAGTGTACTTGCAATGTCCAAAGTGTAAGACCAAGTATGTATGTAGTAGAGTAGGTGTGACTTCCAAAGAGAGGATAGTTTCTCTTGATGAGGTAAGTTGACCTTGACTCTAAGTAAGACCAAATGAGACCCAAAGGTGAGAGACCTTGATGAGGGACCACTTAGCAAAGTGTTGTTGTATGTAGTGTGTTGACAAAGTATGATGAGGACAAGCAAGTGACGTTTTGACTCAAGTTTAGACAAATATGAATGTAATGTGAGATGTAAAGCAATGATGGACTTTGTAAGACCCAAAGATAGGTTGAATGCTAAATGAAACCTGGAGAAATAAGCTAGGAAGCTCAAGAATTTTGAAACTGACTGTGTTTGTTTGCTGGACTGTAAAAGTTTTTCAATTCTGAACACAGACACGCCCGTATACTTCATAGACGCGATTTCCTGACATAGATGTGGTTCTGTTTAACACAGACGCATTTTTGAGATTTTTGTAAGATGCACTGTTGATTCTGAAAAAAGAGACGCGTTTCTGCCCTTCAAAGATGCGGTTATATAACACAGACGCTATTATGTTAGACACAAATGCGTTTCTGCAAAATTTGTGCAATTTTTTCCAATCTGTGAAGTCATTTTGTTGTGACCAAATCTGACTGTTCGACTATTTTTCGTGACAAGAGGACAGAGTGTTGATGAAGACCCAATGTTTGCAAGTGTCTAGACTCCAAAATGACTCCAATAAAAAGTGTGTTGTTTGATGTAAAATTGTTTTTGCATACACTTGAAGACACAAAAGACACAATGTTTTTCTTTTTGGTCTTGAATGTTTTGAATGTTTAACATAAGTCGAGCACAATTCTTTTGGCTGGCCAAGACAATAGTTGTTGATCCCACATGGGGTTTTACCCCTGAGGCTATGCTATTCAGAGCACATACTTAGATGCTTGACCTCACTGGCTCCACCCTTGGCACTCACTTTTCAAGTCAGCCAAGCATCAGTCCCGACGAAAACTCCCCGTGGTAAACTTTGTATCTCTACTAAGAACCGTATGTGTGTGGCCCGCTACCAGAGGTCCGACCTCCTACCCCAACAACTAGAAGGATTTGGGCTTCTAAAACAAAAAAGTGCTAGTAAGGGCATCCGCTCATGTGGCCATACATGTGGCACTTTCAGCTCTGTAAATATAGAAGGCTCCCAGCCAGTAGGGGTTACGCCCTACAACTGATCAAATAAATTTGATCAAACAGGTTTATGGGGAGACATAGTGTCGGTATGAACTAATCAGCACACGTTATTCATATTTTTCACCATGAATACAGTTATTTATAGTGGTTTGGAAGAGGTGGGTTTTTCTCGCTACCACTTGGGTCATTCTCTTCTCACTAGTAGTCCTAATGACCACACAAGAAGATAGGCACTCTAAAGATTAAACAAAAAGAGCCTATTGCTCAAGACACAAAATACAATGATTCAATTTTAGTGCACCAATGGAAGTGTTTGCTAGTCTATGAAAACAAGGCACACAATAAAAATCCAAAAACCCTTGCCAAGGACCTGCAACAAAGAGTTGTTGGTAGTTTGGATTGTTTCAAATAATCACCCCTTCCTGCAAGCACACAAGTTAGGTAAATTTTAAATCCAAAAGACTTTGTGAAAATAGGGGCCTTCGACAAAAATGATTTTTTTGCTTTCAAGACAAGCTGCACCAATTGTTAGCTAGATCTGAAATATTAAATGCAAAACCAAATGCCGAAAAATGAAAATGGATAACAATAATAACGATATTGAAAGGCTAAATGAATTCAACCACAAAACCATAGCCTAACAACAACAAAGATCCACCATAACATATGAAGATTACCTAATACAATGCAAATCAAATGAAATCACAAAGATTATACCATCACATGTCCAATAGGGTTTGGATCTCCATTCTTCCTATCTCCATTGATCTTGCTTGATATATTTGCTCTCAGATTTTATGTGCACAAGAGCTCAACAAAGAACGGAATGTGGTTGCAAGTAGGATCTTAGTGTAGTCAATTGATCAAGTATTTAGGGTTTGATAATGAAGGAAGCATCTCCTTATATAGAAGACACTATAAGAAATGGAGGGATAAGATTGAGAGGTGTAAAAGGAGGTCGGCTATGATTAGAGGGTAGGTAAAAGAAATAATAAAATAATGAAAGGGGTAGGTAGTGTATGAATTAAGAGATGAATGACATGTGTTATGGGTAGAAAAGGCTAATGAATTAATTAAATAAATAAAGATTTATTTAATTAATAGAAGAAGTGGGATCAATTAAATAAATAAGATATTTATTTAATTTAGGAAAAGGATAATTTAAATAAATAAATGTATTTATTTAAATGAGAAATAAGGCTAGAAGAGGATAAATGAATTAATTAAATAAATAAATATTTATTTAATTAATAGAAGAATTAAGCTTAGATAATTAAATAAATAAAATATTTATTTAATTAGACTAGACAATTTTAGGTGTCTACCGTCGTCGATCCGCGATAGGTATTGATCATGCAACTTTCCATAGCAAAATAGCGATAGCCATTAGATCTCTTCCAACTTGCTCACTCTTTATCTCTTTGTCCATCTGTGCCATGTGTCAGCCTCTGGTTTGCTCGTAGATCTATCTGTTTGCCACCTAGACCTGCCATCTGGACCTGTCATTTGACCTAAGCTAGAAGAGGATAAATGAATTAATTAAATAAATAAAGATTTATTTAATTAATAGAATAATTAAGCTTAGATAATTAAATAAATAAAATATTTATTTAATTATACTAGACAATTTTAGGTGTCTACATTTTGCCCCTCTTTGAGACAATGTGGCTTGTCGCGTTGTTTCAAAGAAGATAATATGAACTGATATAGAGTTGCCCCAAGATGGGAATGATATGCCCCCTCGAGAGATTGGATGAAAATGTTTGAAAAGATCATAGACAATCTCTCGATAAGAAAGAAGGGCTAGGATGGATTGACCGGATGAAGTAACAGAGTCACGGGATAACGAAGATTGACTCGGGAAACGAAGGCTAGGGCAGTCTATAAGATAGACCACGGGGGAAAATACATCCTCATTGTCATCCATACATCCACGAGAGTAGAGTGCAGAGCGAAAATAGAGCAGTAGCAGTCAGCAGCAATGGCCTTTGTTCATAGATTCGACCGCGTTCGCCGATTCCAGAGGCCAGCAGAGGCAGGAGAGCCGATAAGTACCACAAAACCTCCTTGTACTTTGATGCATTTATTGTTGTCATTAATTCATAATAGGTAGGGTAATAAATGCACTTAGAATAGGGTCCAAAAAAATTTCAAAAACGTCTAGGCACGTCTATGTTTGTGCCAGGCGCGTCTATGCTCACGAGGAGCGTCTGTGTTTGTGCCAGGCACGTCTGTGCTGGAAAACGCATCTATGCCAAATACGGCCGCGTCTGTGATGTCGAGGTGCGCCTATGCCAAGAAGGCACGTTTGTGTCGCCGAGGCGTGTCTGTGCAGAGCATAGGCACATCTGTGTCTTTCACATGCGTCTATGTAAAACAGGCACGTTTATGCAGTCTTCAAGCGCGTTTATATCAGGAAAGCGTTTTTGTGTCAAAAAATTGTGAATTTGTGTCTTCTAGGTCAAATCGGCAGTTCTGTGATGAACACATGCTGTTAATTGGATAAGTTGCTGAGAGGATACACTCAAGTAGGTCCTCTAGAGAAGACTAGGATTGCAAATAGGGCTAGGATTGACAATTCTGTGATAGAACATACGTTGCCAATTAGGAAACTACTCAAGAGGATTCACTCAAGCAGAGGCCCTAGGATAGGATAGATCAAGGCACTTTGTGATGAACAGTGAGTACCAAGATATAGTACTTTGTGATGAACAGGGAGTACTAAAATATGAGTAGCACTTTGTAATGAACAGTGAGTGCAAATGTGAGCAACACTTTGTGATGAACAAGGAGTGCCAAACACGTAGTACTTTGTGATGAGCAGGGAGTACCACTAGGATAAATAGCAACACTTTGTGATGAATAGTGAGTGTCACTAGGATAGATAGCAACCCTTTGTGATGAACAGTGAGTGTCACTAGGGTAGAATGCCATATGCGCTTAGATAAAAAGTAGTATTTTGTGATGAACATTGAATGCCACTATGACTGACATGATTGATTTGGTTGACTGCAGGAGTATTTGCCTATGCTGGAGTCATGGGAGAGATTCTCATCGACTCAGAGATTACGGCCTGAGCTAACCTTCAAGGATCGAGTGACTATTGAGGCTATGGGTCTGAGACATATTTTGTATGTGCCTGAGTTTTGAGCGAACATGGACTGCTGACTGCACTGGCAAAGAGATGGCACTCCGAGACTTGTACATTTGCAAATGGGTGAGATGACAGTCACCCTAGAGGATGTATACAGGATCCTGAGGATACTGATCGACGAGGAGCTGATTCCTTACAATCGGGATGGAGATAGGGAGGCCCTGAGATGAGTGTTCCAGGACCCAGGACTGGAGATGAGGGCAGGGCATGTGGCTTGGGACACCATGAGAGCTACAAAATTAGCGCTACCGACAGTGATAAGAGGAGCGATCAGTGGGTTCTTGTATTCTGATAGAGCGACACGAGGGTTGGTTGTGGGCTGGGGAGGTGCATTGGAGACACTAGTGACACAACACACTAGATATGCTTGGGGACCGTGTGTGCTAGCACACCTGTATTACGAGTTGCATCAGTTTGTGTACCACGGGTCAGTGGGATTAGGCTGCGGGGTCACATTATTACAGGTGTGGGCCTATGAGCATCTGCCAGTGATGAGACTGATACATTTCAGGGGCAGAGGTCATGGACACAGTTTTGTACACTTGTATGACATGATCACCTCGCAACCACGGATTGGCAGGTTAGAGCACTGGCAGCGAGTGATTGATGACATTGATATGGTTATATGGAGGCCATACCTAGGATGTGAGTAGTGGGAGGATGATGTAGTAGAGCTTCCCTACACCTTCCAGAGTAGGTATTTGATTGGGCGGATGCCCTATGTGTTGGAGAGGCGGCGGATGCCCTATGTGCTGGAGAGGCAATTAGTGGACAGGGTGGGCAGGTAGTTCGGCAGGATTCAGCGGATGCCACGGGGTTTAGGCATGTATGCATGAACTGTCAGAGATCAGGCACAGTTTGGGCATTTATTATCATATGATCAGGCTATTACACAGCTCACAGAGATGATGCCCCTACCCTGGGATATGTGGCCAGAGATTGAGGATGCTGGCATGGATGCCGAGTACACAGCATACTGGGCCAAGCATCCATTCCCACGCCTGACAGATCCAAGAGAGCTACTAGATGGAGATGGTGGTGGGGATGGTGATGATGATGGAGATGATGAAGGTAGAGGCCGATGGAGGAGGAGGGGGCAATTAGAGAGAGGAGGGTGGCACAGCAGAGGGAGGAGGGAGAGGACAGACAAGCTCAGGTGGTGAGGGGTCATGGTGGATTACCGCTATAGGTGTCAATAGCACAGGGTCCCAGACAGGTATAGGGATAGATACAGGGACAGGCACCAGTACAGGTACAGGCACAGGGGTGAGCACCCATACAGGGGGAGCCACAGGTAGAGCCATAGGGGGCTGAGGCAGAGGAGGATGAGCTGATGGAGCTGAGGGAGATCTGCAAGGGATAGGAAGATGAAATCTAGGAGCTGGAGAGGGAAAGAGATAGGCTCAGGAGGTGGCTCAGAGATATTGAACAAGAGCGGGATCAGGCCATTTAGCGCAACATAGAGGCTGAGACAGCACTGAGGGCTGGGAGGCAGGCAACAGAGGACACAGGGGCCAGATATGCCTACGTTTTGTGGGCAGGGGAGGAGATCAATTACTGGTGGGATCTCTATTATGGTGCGGTGCCAGCTGATCAGCAGGCGAGGAGCTTTCATAGACCATCATGGATAGCGACAGTTATGGGAGGGAGCTGGAGGAGATAGGCGTCTAGTGGTGGGGTCATTAGTCCTCCACCACCACCAGATAGAGGGGATAGGAGGGATGATCCTGGGGTAGGTCCTTCGGGGGCTCAGATTCCGTTGAGGCTAGGCAACTCCGAGGGAGGGAGTTCATCATAGCCATAGAGGGCTCCCTATGTATCAGTATTGTACCATTTTTGTATGATGATGTAGACACCTACGGGTGATTGTAGCCATATGATTTTTGACATCATTGTATCATGACACTTTATATATATATATGAGATGATTCATCTTTGTGGCAACTATATGCATGTGTACATATGTGATGTATGTTTCATGATGTATGTTTTATGTGATGCTTATGATATGGATGCAAATATGTACATGAGGAAATGTAATATTTTGTGTTCTTTTATGTTTTACATATGTTATGCAAATGCAAATGTGAATGTATGAAATGCCAATGAATATGATAATGCAAATAATTATTTACATGATGAGAATATAAAATGTGCTAACATGTGTTGTGTGCAGGATGTGATGCAATTGTGATATCCATATGTATGTATGAAGTTCTTATATGTGGTAATGTAGGTGCAACTACATGAAATGCAAATTTTTTTGGTATGTCATTATACTCAGTCATGTGATAGCAGGCTACGCGAACTCGAGAAGGATGATGGAAGTCAATCAAGAACGGGGGATGAAAGACAGAAGATATGAAAGTGAAATGAGCTTCTTATGCGTTATCATCACTGAGCTTTATTATAGCAAGTAGGTTATGACAATCGAGGCATATGTTCGACCCAGAAAGTCATTGTATCTATTTGCATGGAGATATGACAGTCTCAAACAAGGAATGCCCCAGTTCACACTAGACTCACAGTGTCCACATATCCTTGGACAAGTCATAGCATTATTAAGAGACAATCCACAGACAGCAAAAGAAAATAGTTGACGATACCCCATCCTTGCCTTTCTAGTCAAAGACATCCTGGAGATAGAATCTCTAGTCAAAGACATCCTGGAAAAGCTAAAAGACATGTCACCAAAAAAGATGAAATCAAAAGAAAACTAAGACTCGACACCAACATCCACTGTAGTCTTCAAGTTTAGTGTCCCTTGTCACTTGTATAAGTCTTATTTGATTGTGGTCACAATGTTTACTTTCACAAAAAGTATAGATAGCACTGAACCATAATGTTGTCTGAGTCTGTTGAAAGATTTGATTTTGTTGAAGCCCATTGTTGCTGTTGTGTCTCATCTGAAACTAACTGAATCCATGAAACTAATACTTTATTGCGAAGAAGATGAAACTTTATTGCGGATCTGTGATACAAATGCTGCTTTATTGTGGATTGTGCGCGGATAGACTGAAGGAAGCTGGAAGAAACTGTACTCCTCGAAACATGTGATGTTCTTAGTTCCACACCCATCACTAGACGTTGGATTTGCCTTAGCCACAGATAGGATCTGATTTATTATGGATGGAAATGAAGTGAAAAGGGAGGTTTATTATGAATGGCGAACCAATCTTGGGTAGATCAATAACAAGCCATGATGGGATTGGGTAAGTTTATTATGGATGGATAGGTTGTAAGTGTGTGCAAAGTGAAAGGATGAAAGTGAATCCTTAAGGAGGGAGGAGCAATGTCTCTACGCATGGCACTGGTGACCCAGTTTTCACCATGGTACTTGTCCAGGGCACCACCGAAGTGGTTTTCACTGTTGGACGAAATTATTTCTCTTTACTTTTTTTATTTTTTTTTGTATTTTGTGTCACAAGGCGCCTGTTTGTCAGGTTTGCACCAAGTAACGATTTTTTTTTGTTTTATAATTTTTTTGTATTTTTTGAATTAGGATATTCCAAAGAGCTATGCGTAGAACTTGCGAAGGTGCATGCTATTGATAGGATCCTCCAAAGGTTCGCCTTCTATAGTTGAGAGCTGATATGCCCCAGATCCATATGCTACTGTAATGATGTAAGGACCAAGCCAACTTGGTTTGAATTTTCCCTTCTTCTCTCTGTCTTGCTGATTTTTGGGGTTTTCTTTGAGAACCAAGTCACCTACCTCAAATGTGTGAGGCTTGACTTTGTGATTGTAGCTGCGACTCATTTGTTGTTGGTAAGCCTTGAGATGATTGAAAGCAGTTTGTCTTCGTTCATCCAATAGTTCAAGCTCTTGTAAGTGAGAGACCCTATAGTCTTCATCACTAATGATGTTTTGCAAAGACACCCATAAAGAGGGTAGCTCAACCTCAATAGGCAAGATGGCTTCAGCACCGTAGATAAGTGAATAGGGTGTAGCTCCTGTAGGTGTGTGGAAACCTATGCGGTAGGCCCAAAGTGCAGGATTAAGTTGGATATGCCAATTACAACCAACATCATTGACTGTCTTTTTTAGGATTTTAAGGATTGTCTTATTAGAAGCCTCAGCTTGACCATTACCTTCGGGATAATATGGCATGGAGAAATGATGGGAAATATGGAAGCGGTCACAGAGTTCACGAACATCCTGGTTTTAGAAGGGACACCCGTTATCAGTGATAATGGAAACAGGAATACCATATCGGCAAATGATATAGTTGAGGATGAACGTAGCAATCTGTTTTCAAGTGACTTGTGTGAGAGGCATGACTTTAATCCATTTTGTGAAATACTCTGTGGCAGTGATAATGAATTTATGACCATTGGAAGAAGGAGGATGAATCTTGCCTATGAGATCGAGTCCCCACTAACAAAAGGGCCAAGGAGACGCAATTGGGTGAAGTTCTTGTACTGACGCATGTATGAGGTCTCCATGAATTTGACATTGCTTACATTTCTTGAAAAACTGATATGAGTCCTTTTCCATATTGGGCCAATAATATCCAGTCCTGATGAGTTTCTTGGCCAAGGTAGGACCACTAGCATGTGGACCACATATCCCTTCATGTACTTCACGTAACGCATTCTAAGCTTCGTCGCTTTCTAAACATCTAAGAATAGTGCCATCTAGACCTCGCCAGTATAGGATATCAGCTAAAATGACATATCGAGAAGATTGGTGAATGAAAGTGCGACGTTGGTTATTTGAGAGATCAGGAGGTAGGGTATTGTCATGAAGGTATGTGAAAATGGAACCATATAACTAGGACTCAGGACCGACAACACAAATCATCTCAGTAGGAATGATTTCATATGAAGGAACCAAAAGGTTATCCACCAAGAACTCATAATGGGTCTCATTTGGAGGTAGATCAATCAGTGAAGCAATTGTAGCCATGGCATCTGCGATGCGATTCTGCTGTCTTGGTATCTGCTCAAAATTTATCTTTGTGAAGTGTTATTTCAGGTCATCCACCATTTGTTTTTAAGGCATTAATTTTTCATCTTTTGTTTGGTAATCATCAGTTGCTTGATGGATTACAAGTTGAGAGTCCCCAAAAACACGAAGTTCCTAGATCTTCCACTGAACTGCAATCCATAATCCAATTGTTAATGCCTCATATTCCGCTATATTATTAGTGCAAGGAAATGATAAGTGGTATGATTTTGGTATAGAATCCCCTTGAGGAGTTATAAAGAGGATGCCAACTCCTACCCCATGCTGTGTGTATGAGCCGTCAAAGTACAGTTTCCATGGCTTTGCATGTGACATTGTTAAAATCGATTCATCTGGAAATTCTGAACTTAGAGGAACATCATCTATCATGGGAGCATCTGCTAATTGATCTACGATGGCTTGTCCTTTTATTGCTTTTCTATCTAGATACTCGATGTCGAATTCACTCAGGATCATTACCCATTTGGCTAGTGTTCTAGTAAGTGTCACTTTATTGAGAAGGTATTTCAATGGATCGATTCTTGCAACCAACTTAGTCTTATGAGTGAGCATGTAATGTCATAATTTCTACGAAGCAAAAACCACGGTGAGACATGCACGCTCAATTGGTGTGTAGTTTAGCTCATATCCCACCAATGTGCGACTGATATAATATACTACTTTTTCTGTGCCCTCAGCAATTTATTGTGCTAAGAGTGCCCCCAGTGCTATTGGAGTAGCTAATATGTATAGTAACAGAGGCTGACCTGGAACTGGTGGCATCAAAATTGGTAGATTCAGAAGATAATCTTTGAGTGTCTGGAAAGCCTGTTGACAGTTATCATCCCATTTGAATTTGATGTTTTTATGTAGCAAGTGCTGAAAAGGATTACACTTATCTGCAAGTTGCGCTATGAATCTTCGTATGGACTTGAGTCTGCCTTGTAAAGACTGAAGTTGACTGATATTTCTTGGTGGTTGCATCTCCAAGATGGCCTTGACTTTTGTTGGATCAGCTTCGATTCCTCTTTTGGATACAATGAACCGTAGGAGCTTCCCGAAAGTTACTCCAAAAACATATTTCTTGGGGTTTAATCTTACTTTGTATTTTTCCATCCGATCAAAGACGACTGAAAGTATGTCCAAATGTGTATTCCTATCTATTAATTTTCCCAAGAGGTCATCGACATAATCTTCCATAGTTACATGCATGAGATCATGAAAGATAGTAGTCATAGCTCTTTGATATTTAGCACCTGCATTTTTTAGCCCGAAGGGCATGACATTCCAGCAGAAAGTTCCCCAAGGACAAGTGAATGATGTTTTGTGTTGATCCTCAGGCACGATATTTATTTGATTATAACCAGAGAATCCATCCATCAATGATAACATTTCATGACCTGCTGTGAGATCAACAATCAAGTCAATATTTGGTAATGGGAAGTCATCCTTTGGACAAGCTTTGTTGATGTCTCTGAAATCTGTACATATTCTGATGCTGCGATCTGGTTTACTGATAGGCACCAAGTTGGAGATCCATTTGGGATAATCAATTGGGCATATGAATCCGACATCCAATAATTTCTAAAGTTCTGCTTTGACTAGTAATGCCACTTGTGGATGCATCTTTCTTAATTTCTATTTCATTGGTTTTGCCCCCAGTTTAACTGTCAAATGATGCATTACCAAATCCGAATCTAATCTAGGCATATCAGCGTATGACCAGGAAAAGTTGATTTGTCATTCTTTGAAGAAACTTATGAATTTTCATCTTTCTGACTCTGTCAACGATTGAGCTAGGAATATGTTGTGTGGTACCTCTTCTGTACCAATGTTTGTTCTGATAGTCTTCTCTACCAACATGGATGACTTTTCCTCATATGATGCTGGGAGAATGTTGAGCCTTCCATCTTTGGGTGCCTCAGAGAGGTTTTCACCCTCAGATATGTCCTTTCTTTTTACTTTTTTGGGGTCAGACAGTGCCACAATGTGGTTTTTGCCATAAGATCCTTGGTTTGTTCTTATTTTCAAATTTTTGCGAAAGGAAGGTCTGACACCCTCACCAAAATATGCCACGCTATTGAGTTCTATAGTGTATCCCGCTTTATGTTCCCCAAGGGGAAGATCATCTCGTATGCCAAGATAGTCAATAAAAGCTTCATCATTTTGCAATGTGTCAAACTATGCAGGTCTTTCATGATCCCAGTCAATGAGTTGGTGGTGAACAAGGGGAAGGCCTTTAATGTCTTCAAAGTTGGCGGGGCTAAGAGTGAAGATGTAGTTATATTCGAGTATGTCAAGGTAATTATCGAGGCCATCGATGGCACTCTCCTCATTAGTCTCAATCGCGAATAAATCCAAATTATCATCACTAGTAGTGTATTCTGGGACAGGTGTTCTCATCCTATGTGATTTCAATCCAGGACTTTGAGACAAGGACTGTGTGGAATCCTCATGGGTTGTTTCTTGAACAACTTTGAATTTTTTATAAAATTCCTCTTCTTCTGTGGGTTCATTTAGCTCTTTGAATGTCTCAGTGAGCTCGTAGTCACTAGAGGATTTATCTAAACCCCATTCCCATTCATTGGAGTCTGTGGAATAGCGACCCTCTTGTTGAATTTCGGCAGCTTTGATTTGTAAGGCTTCTTCTGTCCTTTGAGTGTGGACCTTGGAAGTCAAGAAACCAAGTCCCTTCGAGCGTTCCTTTTTGAATGTCAATTCAGGTTGTAAAGGTTCAATGATTCCTTCCTTTCGTAACCCAAGTGGGCTTTTTCCATCATACCTGAATTTTTTTAGAATCTTGAAGCCTTTGCCATATTTCTCACATGGTAGACTAATGTGATCTTGTGTGTCACCTTCAATGTCTTTGTAAAGCATTTTGTATAAGTCTTCCTCTTCTAGTTCGCCCCATCTTTGAGACGTAATAGGGTCCCATTTGAGTACCATGATGGATACTTGCTTGTTAGGATGTGGTCTTCCATATTCTTTTGGGGAACTCATGACTTGTTGTAAGTACATGGTCTAATTTAAAGTGTATTCCCCCATGCCCTTGTCCTGAAACTTGCCTTTAAGCTCACCTTGTTTTGATGTCAAAGGTTTCAATGACTCAGGATCAATGTATGCCGAAGAAGGAATAGCTTCATGATTACTGGGAATGATGGTCTTAGTTTTTGATCTCAGGTTATTGCAGTATATGAACAGATTAGGATCACCGTTGACTATTACTTCTACTCCATTATGAGGAAACTTAATGCATTGGTGATATTTTGATGGGATTGCCCTCATTTCATGAATCCAAGGATGTCCTAGCAATATGTTATAAGTGAGATGTTATAAGTGAGATCTAGATCTAGGACTTGACAAACCACATCCTTCGTAACTGGCCCAACTCTGAGAGGTAAGGTGACTGTGCCCTTGGACGAATGCTCTTCATCATCATATCCCTTGATGGTGATTTGATTTGTAGAATTCACATCTTTATCGAAATATCCCAATTATTTAATTGTGCTCAATGTACAAATGTTCAGACCTGCTCCTCCATCTATCAGGACTCGTTTGATTCAATGTTTGTGTATGAAGGCTTCAATGTGTAAAGGTGCATTATGTGGCTGGCTCACGGAGGTGTCATCAGCTTCTATGAATGTAAGGGAGTGTGGAATGGACAGGTATCCCACCATGGCTTGAAACTGGTCCACGTTTAGATCGGTAGGGATGGTAGTTTCTCTCAAGATTTTGTCAAGAATGGATTTATGTCTGGGGGATATGCGTAGGAGTTCAAGAATGGAGATGAGCACGAGTGTCTTCCCTAACTATTCTACAAGGTCATACTCAAGCTTGGTTGATGAGGAAGCAATGTTTTTAGTTGGAGCACCTTGGAAAGTGAATTTACCTCAATGGGTTGTAACATGACATTCAGAGGTAGGTTCGGAAGAAGATCCAATGCCTTTTTGGACAATCTTGGGTCTCCGGGTAGAATTCTCAGGGTTTTTGTCCTTGATGATAATGGTAGAGACGTAATTGTCCATCGAAATGTGATTGATAGAAGAATGATAGTTATAGGTTGCTCTGGTATTGTTAGTTTGGTCATCTATGGCTTTAGCTTTTCCCTTGTCATGCTTTGGGAATGGTTCCTTAAACATCTCATGTTCTTGATTGGAGGAATGTCCTTCAATCTCAGTGTCACCTCTATCAAAGATATCTTGTATGATGTTCTTCAGTCGATGGCAATTTCCTATCTTATGACCCTTGCTCTTATGAAATTCACAATACTCATCATCATTCCACCAATTTGGTTTAACCTTCGGTTCATATGGAGGAAAATCTAGAACTGTGATTACCTTGTTTGCCACTAGCTTCTTAAAGATTGACTCAAGTGGTTCTGCCAATGGAGTGTACTTCCTCCATGATCTGGAAGTTGTTTGAGTATTCACTTGATTGTTTGTAGAACTTGATCCAGAAAAAATGAATTTGGGTCGCACTATGTTGCCGTCAACAACACCATCATTGACTGTGTTCTTATTTCTATTCCAAAATCTCAGCTTGTCTTTTCCCTTAAAGTCATCTTTGTTTTCCTTGAATATCTTAATGACTCCTTGTTCAATTAGGACCTTCTCTATTGCTAAGCCTTTTTCAATGACTCCTTGAAGGTGGACAAACAAGCTTTCCTTAGATCATATCCAATGTCTTTGTTAACGTTTTGTGTGAACATCTCTACCATTTGTTTTTGTGGAATTTCACAAGAGCATCTGCTGGCTAGATTTGTACATCTTTGTAAAAATGATGCAAAAGGCTCTCCCTCTTTTTTCTTGGTGTTGCACAAAGTAGTGTCTGATATGTCTGTCTCTATATTGTAGGAGAAATGTTGAATAAATGCCTCTGCTAGATCACCCCATGACTTAATACCAGGTGGGAGTTGGGAGAACCATTGCATAGCTTGATCACCTAGGCTTTGTGGGAATAATCTCGTCAAATATGTCTCTTCTACTGCTACCTCAATAAAAGCTATGAAAAATTGTCTTATGTGTGCCTTAGGATCCCCTTTTCCTCTATACTTATCAAATTTAGGTGTCACAAAGTGTGTAGGAAATGGAGGCATTGGAATGCTCTTTTCAAATGGATAGGGACATATGTCTCTCATTGTGTATGTTGGCTTTGGTGTATTTATATCCTCCATTTTCTTTTGTAAGTCCTTGATTTGTTGCTCCAAATTGCTCTTAGGTGGAGATCAACTTCTTGGACCATACCCCATGCTTGAGGCACCAATTGGAGGAGGAGCATGTTGCATATATGGATGATATTGATCATACACATGTTCATATGGAGGGGGTCTATAGTGATGCTGCATATATGGACCACTTGGTATAGATTCATGTTGAGGAACGCCGTATCTATTTTGTCCATGTATACCATACTCTACAGGCATGTCATGTTCTAATGTGTTGCCCCCAAATTTGACACAGGGTTTCCTTGTGTCCAAATTTTGAGCATGCCTTTGAATATCCAATTGCTTTGGTGGTTGATCCTTAGCATTGATATGTGATTGAGCATATTTGTCTGCATAAGACTTCCATAATGGTATATGAAGGTGAGTATCATATGCTTGACCATGTGTATATGGGACCTCTGGTTTTTGAAACAAAGATGATGGTGATTCAGGTACCATATGTGGTCCTCTATTGCCTTTGCTATTAGGCCTCCTTTGATCCATGTTGGAGTGAGTTTGTTGCAAAGGTCGATTTTCCATTATTTGAGACATGTCAAAATCATGAGGTATTTTGGCTCCGCTTTGGGCCATCATTTGTAAGAAGTATTGTCTATCCCTCCTCATTATTTCCTTAACCAGTCGATTGAAATGGGGATTCATAATGGATTCTTCCAGATTTGCTGAATGTACAGAAAAGTTGTCCATATTGTCATTGTGTGTATCATTGTTGTTTGTAGTGTCCATGTTCTCAACATTTGGAATGTTTCTATAGGCAAGTTGCGCTATGAATCTTCATATGCACTAGAGTCTGCCTTGTAAAGATTGAAGTTGACTGATATTTCTTGGTGGTTGCATCTCCAAGATGGCCTTGACTTTTGTTGGATCAGCTTCGATTCCTCTTTTGGATACAATGAACCCTAGGAGCTTCTCGGAAGTTACTCCAACGATACATTTCTTGGGGTTTAATCTTACTTTGTATTTTTCCTACCGATCAAAGATGACTGAAAGTATGTACAAATGTGTATTCCTGTCTATTGATTTGCCCAAGAGGTCATCGACATAATCTTGTTGCTTCAATGCATCCTCTTGAGTAAGTATTTCATCGGATCATCCATTAGGCTTGTCAAACTCACAATTCAAGTACCAAGTTGTCCAATCAATCCTTTTGTCCCATCAATATTTCATCAAATCAAACATTCAATTTCATTATTAACATTAGCGTGGTAGTTCATTATCATACATCTCCATTCCATGGTTCATGTCCATTATAACCTAATCAAAATCTATACATGCAATGGAACAACCACCTCCACAGTTTGAGACAAGATTTCCTGATCCTCAAAACAATCTTGATTTGAGTGTTGCACCTATTGTGTCAAGAAATAATCCTATCAGTTCTTGCCCACTCACTCAAGTCTTTCGCAACGAGGACATGGTAAATCATCCAAATGCAACAGATTCACAAGTTGATCCTATAGACCACTTCCTCAAAGGAAATGCTCAAATGGTAGAGGATATTATTGAAAGATGCAAGAATATTATCTTTGAAAACATGGTTGGTCAAGGCATGACTGTCGCACCTTCAATTGCATTTGTGACTACTAGTCCACAAGAACCACCTCAAAAATAAAAATCTCAACAACAAACACCTCTTCAAACATCATCGCAACCACCTCAACAACAAACACAATCATCACCATTTCCATAGCAACAATAGGCCCAGTCATCAACGCTATCACTACCACAAGACAACCATTTTTCATCAATAGGATTACCACTTCTTGGCACTCTTGGAAAACATTACCAAACATTTCATGTTAATTTGTTAGGATTAGCACCACCTTTGTCCTTAGGAGGAGTTTTCCACAATGTGAAAACAATTGTACCATCCATGCAACTTGCCACCTCAATTCCCACGATGACTCAAATACACACAACTGCTAATGTGGTTCATATTACACCATTTTATAATCTATATGTAGTCATGCAACCTATAGGCTTGTCTTCCATGCAAACACAAGCTATGAAAACCGGAATGCTTGGTTATCCACCACTATCCCTCACACACAATATGACTGGGGCCATGAATGTTGTCACACCAACATCCTCCATACCACCACCTAGAAAGTCTTTTCTACAATCCACCATTGTACCATAATATCAACCACAAGTAACTATACAACCCATCATATCTCAACAACATGTCAATTACTTACAAGTTCCATATTCCTCCTTATCAACCACCTAGTGGTGCTAACCAAAATCCCCCCTTAAAATTAACAAACAAACACATATCACCCTACATATATTGTGGGCATTTATCCTCATAGTGGTACTCATCAAACAAATCCACTACAAAATCCACTATATTATCAGCAATACATTGCTCGACAATAGAATGTTTTCACTTACCAACAACATCCACAATACGAACAAGGCTTGCTCATCCCACCACATGCACCCACTTACCAACAACACCCCATCTATCAAAATATGGTAGGTTACCAACATCCACAATAACAACCGAATTACATTTATCCACATCAAGTCACCTACCAAACACCACATTATCAATCCTACTATGCCATTACTAGATCCTACCATGTTGGGAATGAAAACACCTCTATTTCCAATGACCACCAAATGGGAAGAAATGAAGACAACTCTTAAGAATCTACATGAACATAACTTTGATCGATTTTTTAAATTTGAAGAGCTTTGCCCTTATCCCTTTGACAAATCAATAACCAAAAATTTACCATTCCCTAAACATTTTAAAATGCCAACATTTGATAAATATAAATGGAAAGGTGACCCATAACATCATATTAAATTATTTTACATGGCTTGTCAAGAAGTAGCATATTGTGACACTTATTGTGGTTATTTCCTAAGAGATTCAGTGGACCTACATTAAAATGGTTTTCAAAATTACCATTTGGTATAATCACTACATTTACAAACTTGTCAAAGAAGTTTGTTGTACATTATCATTACAATGTCTCCATGGTTGATCTTTGTCAAGCTAAACAAAAGGGAGGAGAAAGTCTCCTTTACTATATCCAGAGGTGGAGATCCCTTATTGGTCATCTCCCATGCAAATTTCTTGATTCTCAATTGGTTCAAGTCTCCATTGTAAAGTTTTCAAGGGTAAAACGAGTCCTAATTGACAATGGTTTTGTCCTATTTTTTTACTTTAAAGTTTTTCACTCAAGTGGGGTATACTATTGTAGGCATGCATAGTCAAACCACTACAATCAAACATCTGGCAATGTAAAAATGAGTTTAGTTGGCATGATAAATCTTCCTAACCATTTGGGTCTAGCAATGTAGAACACATTGTGCCATGCCGTTAATCTCGATCTTCCTTTTAATATTCTCCTTGGTTGCCCACAGATTCATGCCATGTAGGCTATCTCATCCACTGTCCATCAGTGCCTAAAATTCCCATATTAAGGTTGTGAAATTACTATTCATGATGATTTTCAACCATTTGAG
The DNA here is from genome assembly GCF_030272615.1 of Cryptomeria japonica. Classification (NCBI taxonomy): domain Eukaryota; kingdom Viridiplantae; phylum Streptophyta; class Pinopsida; order Cupressales; family Cupressaceae; genus Cryptomeria; species Cryptomeria japonica. Next base: position 285,726,390 of record NC_081411.1, read on the forward strand.
TATTGTCATGCTCTCAAGGCCTCATCGCCTTATCTGCATCATTTCCCTGGGGTTAAAAGTGGAATGCTTCACACCACTCTATCATCCTCATGCGTTGACCTTGATTCCATACTCACCATTGCAAAAGAGAAAAGCTCCATCTCATCGTCATTCTCGTAACTCAATATCAATAATGATGGTTGTGGAGAATATGCTCTACAAGGAACCTTTACAACATGGATATGTTGACCTTAGATCCTCATACAAATAGCATGTTGGAAATTGACACTCATTGGATTCAAATGTTGTCATTGATGGAAACAAGATTCTATTGAAGACATATACCGTCAGATACCAGCAGTGGAGTAATCAGGGTCATCACCAATACCAACATCGACATCCGACACTTCAGTGAAGCCGACGTCAGTCTGGGATCCGAAATTTTTTATTTGTAAAATCATTTTATAATTATTGTATAGGGCCAAAATTGAATATCTTTTGTATTGTAACCCAACATAAGGCATATTGTTTGTAAAGGGTATATAAGTCAATCTATTAGGTCATTTTGTTATATGACAAGGAATTAGAATAGTGTGATGCGAAGGATATGTATGGAGGTCATTTGTATGTGAAATTTATATCATGCAATGATCAGTAGATGGTTTGTAAAACATTCTTGGAGGAAAGGAGATATTGGTAGAAGGGTTCAGGGTTTATGAACCAGTACAAAACAAAGCTTTAATCGGAACTCTTTTTGGAATTGCAGATGCATTTTGTGAGTTCACCATTACTATTTTATCTCAGCAAAAGCTTGTAGTCAGTGAGACTCTTTTGTGTTGAGTAGTGTGCTCTAGGCAATGTGCCTTACTGCATGTGCAGGCCCCCATGCTATGTAATATATTTCATATGGCCAGTGAATTGATATTGTATGTTACAAATCCCATCGTGGTATTTCCTCTTTGAGGTTTTCCACATATAAAATTATGTGTGTTATGGTGTTCATTCATGTGGATGGTTTATTTACTTCATGTTATATGTTTCTTCATTTATCGGTTTATATGTGTATGTTGTAATAAGGTAAAATCTTATATTACCAGCAGAACACTGATTCACCCCCTCTCTCAGTGTTCTTGGATTCCAATAATTGGTATCAGAGCTTGGTACCTTAGAGGAAGTTTAACAGCTTGAGGAAGATCCTGAAACTGAAATCATTGAACATGGGTATGGAGAAGCAACTTGAGATGGCACTTAAGGATCATGATGTTGAAATCATGAAGAACTTAAAGCTGCAAGATGAATTGAATTCTGCTAATGAATTCATTCTTGTTTCCTGCAAGAAAGGTTATCATCAACTCAAGCTAGGAGGAAGGAACTTTTCCAAAACCAGGATGATGAAGAGAAAAATGCACTTAAGGAACAATGTTAGAAACTAAGTCAAGCAAATATGCTAATGAAGAATGAAATGTAAGACCTGACTATGGGGATGTCAAAAGATATTGAGGACAGAAAGAAGAAGGAAGAAAATCTTGCTATATCTCTGAAGAACAAATTTGAAGAATGTGGCAGATTGGCTCATGAGAATAATCTATTGAGAATTGATTTGGTACAATCCAAGAATGATGAACAAGAGCTGGAGAGACAAATAATGAATCTGAGAGATGCTCTGACTACTGTAAGTGAGTATAAAGAAAAATTCAGGATTAGTGCTGCATAGTTGGATGAATTATTGAAAAGACAAAGGCAGAGTGAAGATTCTAGAGGACTTGGATTTGTACAAGGCAAAATCTTCGGTACTACAAATGAAGATCAGACAACTAGTATGCATAACTCATCAGATCAGAGAAACTAGTAAGGAAATCTAAGGCTTACAAATTCAATGGTAGATGCTTTGTTTGTAATAAATTTGGGCATATGGCTAAACAATGTAGAAATAGAGAATCAAAACTACAATTCAGTTCCCGATCAATGCACAAATTGCAAGAAATATGGTCATAAGTCAGATGATTACAGACTGAATGTTAAATGTCATTCATGTGGAAAGTTTGGACATTTGGCTAATCAATGTAGGTCAAGGAATGACACCAGATATGTCAAAGCAATTCAAAAGAACAATGTTACATGTTATGCATGCAACAAAATATGTCATATTGCTAAGTATTGCAGAAGCAAGACTAAACCGGTTAGCAATGATAAAGCAAATGAGAAAGGAAAGAAAAAGGTAGATGAAATACAACAAGATCACACCAAGAGATGGGTTAGAAAGTCTAAAGAACCAAGTGGAGATGCAACTACACCGGTAACTGCACCATTAACTCCACTGATAGAATAGAGCATTCCTGCACCGGCAGGAAATTCAACTAGTAGCTGACGCATATGCCTTAGGGGTTGGAAAATTCATTGCAAATCTTGCATATTCCCTAGAAGAGATATAGAAAGAGATCTAGAGAGTGGTGTTGATCATTGATGGAGGTTTATCCGACATAAACTTGTGAAACCGACATCCGGTAGGGCGCACCGCTAAGCATTTATGGCAGTGAAGGATTAGGGTTTACTCGCTGATAAAAAGGGAAAATGGACTCATTTTCACTCACCCAACACTCGAGCAAACCAGAGCAAAGCAAAGGTGAATCACGGGAAATCAAGAATGAGTAAAGGCATTATGAAAATATTTCCAATAGTTATCTAAGAAGTAATCAAAATCTTTCAACCATCGACCGTTATCCAGGTATTTCTTTGAAACAACATCCAAATCATCATCTTCTCCTACTTTCATTGTGAATCCCATTGTTGTTGAGGTTAAGGATAGGCTTAGGCTTGTTTTCAAGGAAGTTCCTCAAATTGTAATGAAGGAAGACTCTACTAGTGCATTTTCAAGGGTTCCCGATGGTGTAGTTTATGTGGAAGATGTCAGGGCTTATATTCACTGCACCTTGAAGGATTTAGGCACTGAGGAAATCAAGGCAATGTATCAATCTATGATAGTAGGAAGCTCTAGAATAATCAAGTTGGAATATCAAATCACTGAAGACCTAGGGTTAACCAGAATCCTGTATATACCGAAATTCAAGGATGAAATGATTAGATATGTTCTGAGAAGGGTCCATAATGAATTCATCTAGCTGGACCATCCTCACATGATCACCAAAGAAGCAATTCAGGTGGTCATTGGATTACCCAAAGTTGGACAGAAACTAGGGAAGAAGATCTCCAACACTAAGGTTGAAAATCTCACCAGCGCAACCCATGATGGAAGGTCGATGAGGGTCAGCACCATCAAAGATACAAATATGAAATTCGCCAGCATGATCATCGGCTACAAGATCAAAGATGAAATCACCAGTCTTGGCAGCAATAGAGATGAGAAGCTTTGGGGCTTCTTTAAAACTTTTCAAGAGAACATGAGACTGAGGGAGAGAATCTCCAAGCACATTGTGGAGAAATACTCCATTAAAATCTGCTTCATGATAAAAACAAATGAGACACTCATAGAAGCGGTGGAACCTAGAACAATACGGGTCACTAAATTGGGTTATGAAGTTGATGACAACATCTTGGAACTATATGCTAAAATGTTGATTGATTCTCCTTTGGATGATAAGGCTGAACACTTTGGTACTGCAGAGGAGAAGTCTCTTGAGGTTAAAATTGGTTTCAACAAGAAAAGAGGAGAAAAGAGATACACCGGGAGAGGATAAGGAAAAGGAGACTGATAAGACACCCAGTACCATACCGGTAGTTGATTCCCAACAAAACTTCTGGCAATTGACACTTCTCAAGTTGAGAATAAATCAATCACAGAGATGAGTCCCACAGAGATAATGATGATGGATACTCAAAAGCTAAAGAAGGAGGGATCTGCAAGCAAAGGAATAATAGATTAGTCAATAATAGTTTAGCATAGATTGATTCCTGATTGTATGATTGAAAATGAAGCAAGCCCTTCTGGCAAGCTTAAGGTATTGACAAAGCACATATCTAAAAACTTTCAACCATTACAGTATATTTCCGATAGGAAAGCACATGAAAGATTTACTTTGGCTAAGAAAGCCACTTTTGACCAGATTATTGAGACGGAAAAGAGGAAGGTTGAAGAGAAAGCTTATCCAAAAATCTTGAAATTGGTCAAGCTCTGGTAAAGTAATTTGTAATTATTCTTTCAATTCTTTCACCGGTCTTTGGCATTGATGCCAAAGGAGGAGTGTATATTATGTGAAAAATATGTATATGTATATAATCCTAGGGGGAGGATATCAGACAAAGAGTATATTGCAAACATAGTCAATCAGCTCAGGGGGAGCATGTTTCAGTTCAACTGGTAGGGAATCCATTTTTCAAACGAGTGTTGCCATCAATGCCAAAGGGGGAGATTGTTGGCAATTGACACTCATTGGATTCATATGTTGTCATTGATGGCAACAAGATTCTATTGAAGGCATATACTGGCAAATACTGGAATTAGAGGCATACACCGGAAGATACTGGCATGGAGTAATCAAGGTCATCACTGGCACTGGCACCAGCACCGGCACTGACATCCAGCACTTCAGTGAAGCCAACATCAGTCTGGGATCCAAAAAGTTTTATTTGTAAAATCATTTTGTAATTATCGTATAGGGCCGACATTGAATATCTTTTGTATTGTAAGCTGACATAAGGCATATTGTTTGTAAAGGGTATATAAGTCAGTCTATTAGGTCATTTTGTTATATGACAAGGAAGTAGATTAGTGTGATGCGAAGGATATGTATGTAGGTCATTTCAATGTGAAATTTATATCATGCAATGATCAGTAGATGGTTTGTAAAGAATTCTTGGAGGAAAGGAGATAGCAGTAGAAGGGTTCTATTAGTTCTGATACTTGATGTAAAGTATAGATGCCAATAGCTAACAAGATACATAAAATCAACAGATTCAACCTCGGTAACTTATACTTACATAAAATCATACAAACTTAAACTTACATAAAATCAACAGATTCAACCTCGGTAACTTATACTTTAGCAACTTAACCAAAAATTGTTAAACATGCTAACTTATGAACACATAATCATAATAACACTCATAACACCAGATTTAACGTGGAAACCCAAATAGGGAAAAACCACTATGGGATTTCAGACCCACTAAGAAATATACTCTTCTAGAGTATGCTCGGTTAAAAGCAAATCCTATTAAAGATTACAAACACATTGCTAGATGTGACCCGGTTAAGGGATTTCCCTCAGATCTATTAGGATCTTCACTTTGTTAGAAGTGACCTTGTTAAAGGATTCCAAACACTCTCTTAGAATGTTACCTTGCTAGAGGGTTTACATATAAGACTGTTAAGTCCACTCAGTTAAGAGATTTTCTGTCATTCACAAAATAACAATAATAAAATCTATCTACAACTTCACATCTAAAATGCTAAAGCAGATTCTTATTTGCTCAAAACAATCTAGTCATAGGACTTATCTTGTCCCTCTACTAGGCTTTCTACTCTATTATTCAAAAAGGTCTTCAATCTTCTGTGCTCGGTAATCACTATGTAGCATCCCTGTGCATACACTTGCCCGCATACATTGTCTATCAACAATTCCTTATTTATAAACAATTGCTAACCGCTAAATCTCCTTGATCACATTTCCCATGATCAATCTTAGCCATCAGATCTTCAAACTTGACTAGGTTCAATGTATCCTTCCGATTTGAAAATGTTTTACCTTACCTCGAGACTTGCATCCCCTTCTTGGAACTTGCATAAGGTTATTGCGGTTCAATCTGCACTGTAGATCTTTCTACCAATTTTCCTTCGCCATAGATCCTTAATAAACTTCATTCACAGCATACCAATCATTTATACATTTCCAACTAATCATTGTCCTTCATTAAATAATGCTTTTATCCATCCCATGTGCACTATCATAACTCGGTTGCAACTCGGTAAATACTAAACTTTACTCGGTAGACATTTTGCCTTCATTAACCGATATCGATAACCTTAGGGTTTACCGGCTATTTTCCTTAGGGTTTACCAACTAGGTTCTTTGCTCAGTTGCATAGTATAGTATTAACCTTACAATCAATGACATATGTAGGATATCAAAACAATCTAAACATCATGATCTCATCATTGTCTAACTTGGTAATAGTTTCCCATTGAATAACTTATTCCTCCCTTTATTCATCACATTCTTTCTATGTCTTTTACCGACATCTTAATTCTCTTCTAATCAATCTTCTTAAGATATGGCAACATCATACTGAATCAGATAATCAATTTCTTGACATCAATGACAAAATAATGTTATAAAGATAGTTATCATCCTTCTTTAGTTATATTAATAAATTTCAACAACCTTCTCAATATCCTTATTGAATATCAACAATCTTTCTTACTGTAGTGCCAACAATCTCCCCCTTTGGCATTGATGGAAAAACCAACAATTAAATGGTAATACTAACAACATATTCAAATTTATTCAGATTCAGATTGCTGTTAGACTTATCCTTTTATCCTTGATCTGTTGTCTTCTGAAGTCTTCTCCATTTTTGCAATCTACTCCCCCTGGCATTAGTCTTTTGTTATTTCCATCATTCAGGGATTTATCATGCAGTCAACCATTTAGTCTTTCAACCATTTAGTCTTCTCCCCCTTTGACAACAATGCCAAAAAGTAAAAGAACTAAATCATGATTTCTTCGTCTGTGAAGTGATTTGCCTTGCTGTGTAACATCTTAGTCTTGGTCAGATCGACTTGTCTCTATTCATCTTTCTTGCACAACTTTAGAAAACCTTCTAAAGTGCATAAATCAACATCAATCCACACATAATATTCTATACATTCACCGAATTGATGCTTTCACCAAACTCGGTCAGTGAGTAGAAGATAGGGGTAGGACCCCTAACTTTCTTTTGAGACACTCAAAAGTGTCCCTTGGCAGTGGCTTTGTGAAAATGTCTGCTAATTGCTCCTTTGAACTGATATATTCCAGCACAACTTTCTTCTCTTGAGCTTCTTCTCTGAGATAGTGATAATTATAGATATATGCTTTGTCTTAGAGTGCATCATTGGATTCTTTGAAATGTTAATGGCACTAGTATTATCACAGAATATAGTTACCGGCTCAATAACTTTCTCATTTATACCTTCCAACAGTTGTTTGATCCATGCTATATCGGTACAATTCAATGGTGCAACAACATATTCAGCTTCTGTTGTAGATTGAGATATACATCCTTGTTTCTTGCTAAGCCAACTTGCTAGTCTTTCTCCCAAAAATAAAGCTCCACCACTTGTGCTTTTCCTGTCATCTATGTTGCTTGCCCAATCAACATCAATATAAACTTTTAAATCAAAATTATTCCACTTTTCATATACTAAGCCATAATCTTCAGTGCCTCTCAGGTATCTGAAAATTCTCTTGATTGCTGTCATATGAGTTTCCTTAGGATCTGCAGAGAATCTTGCTACAATACCTATTGCATGTGCTATATCTGGTCTACTATGCACAACATATCACTATTTTCCAATCATAGATTGGTAAAGTGTCTCATCAACAGATGCAGATTCATCATTCTTTGATAATTTACAGTTAGTAGTCATAGGAGTACTTACTGGTTTAGAATCCTCCATTCCAAATTTCTTCAAGATTTTCTTTATGTACTTAGATTGAGTAATGAAAATCTCATCTTTCATTTGCAATATCTGTAAACCTATAAAATACTTTATCTCATCGATTAGTGACATCTCAAATTCTTTGCACATTTCATTTCCAAAGTTCTTGCATAAGGAGTCATTACCACAAAATACAATGTCATCAACAAATATGGCTGAGATCAGTATTCCATTATCCTCATCTTTCTTCATGTACATATTGTTGTTTTCACTTGTCCTTATAAAACCAATCTTGATTAAATAAGAGTGCAATCTTTCATACCATGCTCTAGGTGCTTGTTTCAGACCATATAAAGCTTTGTTCAGTTTGCATACCTGATCTTTACTCCTGTCTTCAACAAATCCTCTAGGTTGTTCAATGAAAACTTCTTCTAGTATACCATTCAAAAATACAAATTTAACATCCATTTGATATACCTTGAAATTTTTGAAAGTGACATATGCCAACAATGTTCTTACTCCCTCAAGTCTAGGCACTGGTGGAAAAGTCTCACCATAATCTATTCCTTCTTCTTGAGCATAACCTTTGCAAACTAGTCTTGCTTTGTTGCGAATGACCTCACCTTTTTCATTTAGCTTGTTTCTAAAAATCCACTTAGTACCGATTACATTTTTGTCCTTTGGTCTTGGGATTAGTGTCCATGTGTCATTCTTCTTGATTTGATCAATCTCTTATGTCATAGAATTTACCCAATCTTCATTGTTAAATGCTACTTTCACTATTCTCAGTTCAAATTCAGAAATCAGACATGCGTTCTGTCTCAGTTTGTTTCTTGTCATCACTGGATCATCTTTATCTCCTATATTCTGACTTGATGCATGATATCTTTTGACATATTTGGCTAATATAGGATCGGTAGGTTCTGTATGATCTTCTTCATCACTCGTTAGTTGGACATTATCTTCATTTTATTCAGTAGTATTCTCGGTAGGACTTCTCGGTTGAACATAAACAAATTCTTCATAATCTTCTGGTTCTTTGAAATTTCCTTCATTATTTCTTTATGCAAATTCATCAATTTTTACATTTGCACTTTCCACTATTTTGTTAGATGATTTGATCAAACATTTAAATACTTTACTTCTAGAAGAATAACCAAGAAATGTTCCTTCCTCACTTTTCTGATCAAACTTTCCATTTCTGTCATCTTTGTGAACATAGCATCTACTTCCAAAGATTTTAAAGTAACTTACATTAGGTTTCTTGTCATTTTCGATCTCATATGGTGTCTTCATAGTTCCTTTCTTCAGTTGAACTCGGTTCAAGGTGTAAACTACAGTGCTGATTGCTTCTCTCCAAAATGTTTGAGGTACCCTCTTTTCTATCATCAAGGTTCTTGCACAATCCACAATTGATTTGTTTCTTCTCTCAGCTATCCCATTTTGCTGGGGTGTTCTCGGTGTAGATACTTGCCTCTTTATACCATGATCATTGCAGTATAAGTTAAATTCATCAGAAGTGAATTCTCCTCCTCTATTAGATCTAAGACATTTCAGTTGTCTTCCTATTTCAATTTCAACGCTTGCCTTGTACCATTTGAACATTTGAAAAGCTTCTGATTTTTCTTTTAAAAACATAACTGACATCATCCTTGAGTAATCATCCACAAATAATATGAAATATTTATCACCATAATAACTTTGAACTTTCATAGGACCACAAAGATCAGTGTGTACTAGATCTAAAATTCCTTTAGAAGTGTAGGACTTACTTGTAAAGCTTGATCTTGTCATCTTACCCATCTGACATCCTCAGTACATAACATTCTCAGGTTTTTCAAGACTCGGTAGTCCTCTTACTCGGTGCTTCTTACTTATTTTGATCAGATTATCAAAATTTACATGACAAAACCTTTTATGCCATAACCGGGTATCATCTATCTTTGCATAAAGACACTTGTTCCGAGTTGAGTCAAGATGAAATGTATTACCTTTTGTTTGTGTCTCGGTAGCAGCTAACTTTCCATGCTTGTCATGAACTTTGACAATTCCTTTCTAAAATTCTATTCGGTATCCTGTATTGGTTAGTTGTGCTACACTCAACAAATTGTATTTCGAACCTTCAACCTAGTATACATCATCACATTTAGCATTGTCAAGAAGTGTTATAGATCCTTTACCTTTCACCGGACATGGTGCATCATTACCAAATCTTACATAGCCTCCATCATAGTCTTCTAATTTAACAAACTTGTGTTTATCACCTGTCATATGATGTGAGCATCCATTGTCTATGATCCAAGAATCATTATTATTTATGTGGGATATTAGGGCTTTTTCTTCATACCTTTCCTCATCAGATCCATCTTTAATAACCACATAAACAACTTCCTCAGTATCAGTTTCATCAGATTTGTGATCGTTGGATTCCTCATCTGCTACTAGACATGTCTTTCTATCTCTCCTTCTGAAATCTCAGTGTCCTCTGTATTGGTTGTCTTTCTGCTTGTTATCTTGGTATTCTCTCTTTTCACTAGATTCTTTGTCAGGGCAGTTAGAAGCCATATGTCCTATTTTATCACAATTGAAACATTTTAAAGGTAGATTTCCTTTATACTTACCTTTTCCTCTCGGTAACCTTCTGGCTAATAATGCTTCAAATTCTTCTTGCTTCTTGATTTCCTCATATAGTTTGTGCACTTTTTCCATGTTCATGCGAAATCTTTCACTTGCTCCATTGTGATCCCCTTCAGAGTACTTACTCATTCTATCATTGTAATCATCAGTTTCACCAATATGAAAAGAATTGAATGCAGATTCTACTTTATTTACCGAAGACCCACTATTATCAAAATTACTTTACTCAAATGCATGTAGCTTACCAATAGTAGCATCCAAAGAAACTAGCATGTTAGGTACAGACCTCAATTCATTGATTGTTGAGACTCAAATAGCATAAGCTGATGGAAGGGTTCTCAACAAATTACTTGTTATATCCTTTTCTTCAATAGTTCCACCTGCTCCTTTAATTTGATTGACAATCTCCTTTAGTCTTGTACTGTATTGGGTTATGTTCTCACCTTCATTCATCCTCATGGATTCAACTTGTCCTCTTAGACTATCTACTTTTGCTCTTTGAACATGTTCATCACCTCCGTACATAGATATGAGCTTAGTCCACATTGCTTTTGCATCATTGCAGCCTTCTAGATCATTAAACTCTGACTCGGTCAATGCTGATGTTATTTCAATCATAGCTTGAATATGTTCTTGTTTTGCTTTTATCTCTTCCAAGGTCATAGGGTTGGTGCTCAGTGCAATGTAATCATTCTCCAAATAATATGTTGCATATTCTCCAATTCCTGATAAATGTAGCTTCATCTTTTTTTGCCATGTGGAGAAACTTGACTTGTTTAGCTTCAGTGGATCCCTTTTATACATCTTCAGATCTTTGCCTCAAGTACCTTTAAACTTTATCTTTTAGAGTCCAAAGCTTTGATACCAATTGTTAGTTTTGATACTTGATGTAAAGTACAGATTCCAATAGCTAACAAGATGAGAGGGGGGGGTAAATCATACAAACTTAAACTTCCATAAAATCAACAGATTCAACCTCGGTAACTTATACTTCAGCAACTTAACCAAAAACTATTAAACATGCTAACTTATGAACACATAATCATAATAACACTCATAAAACCAGATTTAACATGGAAACCCAAATAGGGAAAAACCACTATGGGATTTCGGACCCACTAAGAAATATACTCTTCTAGATTATGGTCGGTTAAAAGCAAATCTTGTTAAAGATTACAAACACATTGCTAGATGTGACCCGGTTAAGGGATTTCCCTCAGATCTTTTAGGATCTTCACTTTGTTAGAAGTGACCTTGTTAAAGGATTTCAAACACTCTCTTAGAATGTTACCTTGCTAGAGGGTTTACATATAAGACTGTTAAGTCCACTCGGTTAAGAAATTTTCTGTCATTTACAAAATAACAATAATAAAATCTATCTATAACTTCACATCTAAAATGCTAAAGCAGATTCTTATTTTCTCAAAACAATCTAGTCATAGGACTTATCTTGTCCCTCTGCTGGGCTTTCTACTATGTTATTGAAACAAGTCTTCAAGTTTCTGTGCTCGGTAATCACTATGTAGCATCCCTGTGCATACACTTGCCCGCATACATTGTCTATCAACAATTCCTTATTTATAAACAATTGCTAACTGCTAAATCTCCTTGATCACATTTCCCATGCTCAATCTTAGCCATCAGATCTTCAAACTTGACTAGGTTCAATGTATCCTTCCGATCTGAAAATGTTTTACCTTACCTCGGGACTTGCATTCCCTTCTTGGAACTTGTATAAGGTTATTGCGGTTCGATCTATGCTGTAGATCTTTCTGCCAATTTTCCTTCACCATAGATCCTTAACAAACTTCATTCATGGCATACCAATCATTTATACATTTCTAGCTAATCATTGTCCTTCATTAAATAATGCTTTTATCCATCCCATGTGCATTGTCATAACTCAGTTGCAACTCAGTAAATACTAAACTTTACTTGGTAGACATTTTGCCTTCATTAACCGATATCGATAACCTTAGGGTTTAGCGACTAGGTTCCTTAGGGTTTGCCGACTAGGTTCTTTGCTCAGTTGCATAGTATAGTATTAACCTTACAATCAATGACATATGTAGGATATCAAAACAATCTAAACATCATGATCTCATCATTGTCTAACTCAGTAATAGTTGCCCATTGAATAACCTATTCCTCCCTTTATTCATCACATTCTTTCTATGTCTTTTACCGACATCTTAATTCTCTTCTAATCAATCTTCTTAAGATATGGCAACATCATACTCAATCAGATAATCAATTTCAACATCAATTTCTTGACATCAATGACAAAATAATGGTATAAAGATAGTTATCATCCTTCTCCAATTATATTAATAAACTTCAACAACCTTCTCAATATCCTTATTGAATATCAACAATCTTTCTTACTATAATACCAATAGGGTTCAAGGATTATGAACCGGTATAGAACAAAGATTTAACCATAACTCTTTTTGGCATTGCAGATGTATTTTGTGAGTTCACCATTACTGTTTTATCTCAGTAGAAGCTTGTGTTGTTTTCAAAATCCGATTCCCTTCAATATCCTTAGAATAATATGATCTAAGCTGGGTGCAGAGGAGACATCAAAAATAAGGAAATTCCAGAGACAACAAATGACAAGGTTTGATTAGACCTTCTACACTTTAGGCTTCCTTGGAGCCCAGGTGGGTATACCTTTGTGAATTAACTTCACACTTTCAAATAATAAACCCACAGCAAACCAGTCCAGAAAACCAGTGGATTTATTCACCTTGAAATCAACTGAAAACAAAGAATGGAAACTATACTTAACTTCAGCATTTTGATCAACAAAGCATGCAATAAACTACTTTGATTAATACGAGTGCCTTATCCAAGGTTATAGAGTCACCTAGACTCAAATAAAACTCTTGAAACAATACATCTTTATGCTTCCCGTCGGCTTGGTTTCCATTAATCCTTACATATGCCTGACACATACAAGAATTCAATCATTCCAAACTAAGCTATGGTCCTCAAAATTCAAAGTTCCTCCCAAAGAATTTACTGGTATGAGTGATCCCGCCTATTTAATTTCCCTCCTGAAGAGAAAAGCTAAAAAACACTTATACTGAGATTGCTTTACAATTTCATTCAAACAGAACAACCCTGGATTATTTAGAATGAAAATAGTAAATACATTTGTGAACAAACTAGAAGACAACACAAAGCTTTACTCAAAACCGATGGCCTATAAATTGATATTCATTTAAAGAGATATTACAATAAATTTTGATTCTCCATTAAACTTGAAAAAGCTCAGACAAATTTCTGCAGCGTTTTCTTACAAAATTTTTGTGATCCCTCTCCCTCTAGTCTTGGTATCCATTTATAACAACATGGATGCACAAAGCTTCGGAATTCTCGAGGAGAGTTTATTACAATCAATTCAAAAAATGAAGAGATTACACTTTTTGCGTAAAAGCAATTACACGCTCTTTTCAGCTTCTGTAGTTTGTTCAAGGCTGTTCGGTTGCAACCTCTTCTATCTTTTCAGGGGCGCTCTCCAACTGCTCCGGATCATGGGTGGCATATTTAACTTCCCACTCACTATATGTCTCTTCTGTCGGTGATGAAAAATTAATCACATCATCTTTAATTTTAGTCAACCTTTTCCAAGAATTTCTCAGTTTGTTGACTTCTGAATTAAGAAAACCATAATGTGATTTAATTTTCTCTATTTCCTATATTGTTACAACAAAGAAAGAGGTATCATCAAGATCAATGATTCCTTTAACCCTTGCTGACAACTTAGCTTCTATCTCTTTGAGCCATATTTGTTTGTCTTTTAACTGATTCGGATTAGCAAAAATTCCTTGGAGCAACTCAAAAACTTGATCAGTGTATTCCGTCTTACATAAATTAACCTTTCTATCCACATTATCTACATCTACTACCAATTGCATTAAAACTTTAGCGACATCAGAAGTGGATTTGATAATGGGATTGGCTCTTGCTTCATCACAGGATACACACATGAATTCTAGATTTAGCTCCCTAGGCCTCCATCTGTCAAAAATGGGTGTCAAAATGGTTTTATCTCTCCTCAGCTCATTCCATATCTCCATAATCTTTCCCACATTGTTGTAGAGAAATGAGGCATTTATTGTCTCCGCAAAACTGGAGATTGTAGCCCTTACTTTCTCCTCATATTTCCCTGCATATAAGGCTTGAGCCTGCTTCAGGTTTTCTAGTTCTTGGGGAGTAATCTCAATCATTTGAGAACTGGAGAGCGTTGGAGATGGTGAAAATTCAATAATTGGGCTAGTAGACGGAGGTCTTGCAGGAGAAGAGGAAATCATCAATGTTGAAGACTCCCCTTGTTGGTGTTGTCCCATCAGTTGGCTCTGCAACTTGGCAATGATGCTATCTTTGCCTCTTACCTCCTCCTTAGCACTGTTATAGGCCTTTAAAACTGTTTCCAACTTAATTTGGAGGGCCTCTTTTTCTTTGGCTTCCTTTTCTGCCACTGCAACACTGAATTTTGCAGTTTCTAACACAGTACTTGCAGCCTCTACTACCACTATACTCTGCACTCTTTTTACCATCATTCCACCAAGATAACCTGACCCTGGGGTGTCCTTGCCTTGCTTGCTCTCATTTCTCTTGAGAGATCACATAACTAGTGCAGCATTATCCTTATTGAATGTAACCTCTTCCATGGGTTTAGTTTCTTTTCTTACTGCATCTAGCACCAGAGCATCAGCAATATCCCACTCTAGTAAGATAAGCACTCCAGCTTGTGCCACTAGATCTCTTCCCTGCTCAGGAGTGATAGTTTTGAATTCTTCCATCATCTCCTATTTTATTTCTTCCTCCACTGAGGCTGGATCTTTATTAGGCTTCTCAGCCTTGCTTGTCTCACATCTAGCATTATATCTATTTATATGTTGTTTCCAAATGAATTGCATGAATGCTTCTAATGTGACAAAGTTGTCATCAGCTAAAAAGGCACTACTTGCCTTCTTTATCTCAGGATCCCATTCCTGGCCTTTAAGTTCAGTGGAAGTGATATCCATTTTAGCATCAATGGGATCTTCTGGCATCCCTTCCTCCACTTCATCATAGGTGTATGCAATTTTCGCTAAGCTACCCAACTGCAAGAGGTGTTCAGCTGCTGCTTGTTCATTTCCTATATGAATAGGGGATTGGGATGGGGAATACAAGGATGTATCTGATTGCACTTCCTTCCCCACCCTTTGTTTCTTTGGGTTGTCTTGGATGTCAATGACATCTTGTATCTTCCTCTTTCCTTTGGATGTAGAGGGCTCCCCTGTTGTAGGCACCAGCACACTGTAACCTGATTTCTTATGCAAGGTGTAGTCACCAGGAGGAATTGCTTTGGTGGAAGCTGACTTGCTCAGGATCACTCTGACCTTTTCAAGGTTGCTTTTAATCACAGATTCCCTCTTGTCTTTTAGTGTTTGCATTACATCTTCAAAGCAAACAATCAAAAACTTTATTTTTTCTTCCAATGGGAAGAAGCTAGACAATGGGTCATAGCTAGCATCAAATTGATGCACAAAATCCAAGGCTTTCTTGTAAGCCACCCACTTTTCTTTCCTTAATTCCTACTCATCTAAATTAAATTTATTTCTGCTGAGGTCTTCAGGAAATTGGAATTGATGAGGCCTACCTCTGCATGCTACCTTCCTCTTTAACACACCGTTGAAGAAGTCCTCCGGATCAGCACACCTGGACACCGCAGTAGATAAATGGTAGGGTTTGAGGAAATCCTCAAAACAATTCCAACCTCCCTTTGTTATTATGAATTGGTGGGCTATGGTAGCTGTAGGGAAAATAGTCCCTTTACCTCTGCCTGTCAACTCTGCCTCTTGTAGGCCACCAATTTGCCTAAGGATCTCCACTATTCCCACTTTGAGAGGGACCTGGTAGGGTAACAAAAATGGAGTACCCCTGAAACCAAAAACTCTGAAAACTATGGAGACTGGATATAAATAAATGTCGCCCCAGTTATGAACAATCTTGATGTTCTCTGTGAATTCTTTTGGCCTTATGAATTCCAGAAGAACCTTGGGGACTCTTGGGTTATCAGAGCATAAGAGAGTTCTTATTTTGGATGCAAAATATTTGTCAAACTTCAAAAAACTAGCATCCTCTCTGTCCCATGACATCACAGTACTCCATAATTGTACTGGCATTTTTTCTCCTTCCTTTTCCTTAACCAGGTCTAGTCCACTGGCAAAATAATCACCACCTTTGAAGAGAAAAAAGTACATTAAGAGTGAATACCATCCAAAAGGTCTGTCCATCTTTCTATTCTTTATTCCTACCAACCCTCCATGGATAGCATCAACAATGAAAGAGGCATAATCAAAAGTGATAGCAAGAGAAGGATTCAAAATCTTGGCAATCATTAGCAAATAATGATTTGGCATATTTGCTTCAGTATCCTCTCCTAAAACTTGACAAAGTGCCCAATACATTCCTTTAGCCCTCAAGGTAAACATACTTAATGAAAAAGGCTCTTGTGTGTTGGGTCCTACAACTGCTAACCCTCCTATTTTCACAAAATGTTCTTTAAGAGGCTCATTCCTGAGATGACTCCTCTGTGCACCGTAAACTTGGGCTAATGATGTGAAATTTATGGGTTCCAGGAAGTTTGTGAACTCATTAAGCCCAAATGTTTTCCTTAATTCTTCAGCATTAATTTCCACAAGGGTTTTCCCATTTACATCCCCGATGCATCTTGTGACAAGATCATAATTCAATGCCATTTGGGTTAGCAGATCCGTATCCATGAATACCCCTGAGACTACTAATTTCCCAACATCTAGTTCCCAAATACTATTTTGAGGAGCAGGAGAATTTCTCATTCCAAATCCAACTTTAAACAACCCCAACCCGGACAGTCCAACCTGTGGGTCTCTCAGCCAATTACCTTTGTCATACAATCCTTCTCCTATCTTCAAACGGGGAGCCCTGGGCACTAACTCTTTGGCCTTTGATGTCTGGTTAGTTGACAATGTCAACTGTTCTAAAAAATCATCACATACACTTCTTTCTAAATAATTAACCTTGCCGGAAAATTCCCTTTTAGGAGCCATTTGAAAATGCAAGAAAATGAATATCACTCTTTAACAATCCTGCAACAAGAGAATGATCTTACTTAGAACACCACACAAGAATTGCTACAAAATATGAGAGAACTTGATGCTTGCTTGAAGGAATTTGCTCTGCAACTGAACCGCCTGCTCTTCTGCAAAATCTTTTAAAAGATATCTTCACTTGGTTGTTAGGAAATCAAATACTTGTACTCAGGGCCTGAACTATAACATTGATTCTGCATGCTTCGGCTGTCCCTTCAAAATCGAATTCATACGAGAATTCGTATTTTTCGTTCCAACGGGTCACAACATTCCTGCAAGTGTTTCACTTTTACTATTTCGTTACTGATGGCTTTGGCTTGGCTCTGGGTCCCATTTTCTATTGGCTACATAATACCACGCGGCACCCAACCATTGGCCTTGAAAATCCCTTCGCATTCCACTTGATACTAGCCACGTGTCTTTCTTTATACTGCGGTGGGCCCACACCTTCTTCTTAGACCACGTCATCATCATGACATGTGGATGGCTCACATTAACTCTCGCTATTTCGCGGGCCTAAAGAGTGAGCATTTTACCCTTGCGAAATAGCACTGACCATCAGATCATCTCTGAAGTTGATCGGCATTTAATCTTTTGAAAAGGTTCTCAAGAATGGTGGGCCTGTTGACTCGTCACGAACACCTAGCATCCAGTCACCTACGGCGCTGATTTGTCGCTTTGTCATTCACCAGAAGGAAACCATGGGGGCCCCAATTTCATTTCAACAGCTCTATCTCTCACGTCATCATCATGACACGTGGATGGCTCACATTAACTCTCACTATTTCGCGGGCATAAGGAGTGAGCATTTTACCCTTGCGAAATAGCGCGGGCCATTGGATCATCTCTGCAGTTGATCGGCATTTAATCCTTTGAAAAGCCTCTCAGGATTGGTGGGCCCGTGGACTCGTCACGAACACCTAGCATCCTTGTCACTTGCGGAGCTGGTTTCTCATTTTCTCATTTGCCAGAAGGGAACCACAGGGACCCACATTTTCTTTTTAGACCGCATGTCATCATAACACGTGGACGGTTCTCGTTCATTCTCGCTATTTCGCAGGCATAAGGAGTGAGCATTTTACCCTTGCGAAATAGCGCAGGCCGTTGGATCATCTCTCAAGTTGATCAGCATTTAATCCTCTGAGAAGGCTCTCAGGAGAGGTGGGCCCGCTGACTCATCATGGACACCTGGTGCCTTGTCACTTTCGGAGCTGATTTGTCACTCTGTCATTTGCCAGAAGAAAACCACAAGGTTTCAATAAATTGTTAACAGCTGTACTTGCCAGGTCATCGCCACCTGCGACCTGACTCATCTCTGGGGCCCACTTTGAACCTTTAATCCTGACCCACTGACTGTGGTGACTTGTGCAACGTGCTACCTTTTAATACGCCAGAAGAAAGCCATGGGGCTCCAACCACCCTTGACAGCTACACCCTTTACTTCCTCCATCATGACACATGGACGGCTCTCGTTAACTCTTGCTATTTCGCGGGCCTAAAGAGTGAGCATTTTACCCTTGCGGAATAGCGTGGGCCGTTGGATCATCCCTCAAGTTGATCACTAATTACTGGGCCCGACAACTTTAGAAGAAAAGCATACAAGGCATAAAATTTTCAAATAATCAATGTAACCGCCTAGGCAAATAACAAGGGGGGACACTTCCTACGACCCCACGACCCATAACCAAACATGGGAAAAGAAAAACCCAATTTTAAACAGTGATAACAACGGCTCTAACTGGGGATGGTTGATTGCGAGATCAACACAAGAAAACTCAGAAACTCTGGAGAAACAGACCAAAACACAGACCAAAACTAGAAAAACCAGAAAAATAGAACAAAATATGTACAAACAGCGGACCTATCATGCATGGACGTTAAGAGAAATAATGCTTCAGGAATTGTCCATGCACTGGAAATTCCTGCATTTCATCATTCATATTCTTCAAGAAATATGAATCCTTACCATTCAGGTCACAAACCACAAAAGGGCCAATCCATAGTGATTCAAATTTTTTATGCTTTCCTTTATCCTGTCCTTTTGCATTCCACTGAAGAACCATGTCATGAATTTTAAACTTCCTTAGTGATGTCCTTTTATCAAAAACATACTTTGACTACAACTAGATCTTCTGATTTTTCTTATAGGCAGAAGTCCTAAGCTCCTCCATTTCTACAATTTGGATCATTCTGTTTTTCATTGGTTCAGATATTTCCATGTCCTCATCCTGCAAAAACTTATACACTAGAAGAAGGTTATTTACCGGTAATCTGGCTTGGGTACCATAAACCAACTCAAAAGGTGACATTCCAATGGATTTTTTAACTGTTATTTTGTATACCCACAGAGCTAACTTCAACTTTTGATCCCAAGATATTTTATTTTCCTCTAAAATTTTCTTGATGATATTCAACAGGCTTTTATTGCTAGATTATGCTTGTCCATTCCCCTGAGGGTGATAAGGTGATGAGTATGACATGAGTATACCGTGACTATTGCAAAAGCCTACAAATTCTTCTGATCTGAAACACATAGCATTATCCATTACCAATTTCGTAGGTGTTCTAAATCTAGTCACAATACTATCCATCAGGAAATCAATGACAATTTTACTAGTAGCTCTTCTTGTAGGGATGGCTTCTATCCATTTGGTAAAATAATTAGTGGCCACTATAATCCATCCATGACCTCTTCCTGACTTCTCAACAATTTCTCCAATAAAATCAATGCCCCATTGGACAAAAGGAGCTTCTACAGAGACTGGATTTAGGGGTAAGGCTCCTTGATACTTGAGCTTGGAAGAAAATCTTTGACATGGATCACATCTTCGAACATATGCATGGGTATCTTTAAATAAGGTAGGCCAATAATACCCAGCCCATATTATCTTACCAGCAGTAGTCTTAGCAGAATAGTGACCTCCACATACTCCATCATGCATTTCAATCAACACCTGTTTAGCTTGAAATTCATCCAAACACATTAGTAACTCTCCATCTCTTTTTCTCTAGAAAAGATCACCCTGAATGAGAACATACTTTTGGGACTTGAGCTTCAAATTTCTCCTCTGATTGTGTGTCATTTTTTCTGGGAGTATGTTACCTCTCAATACTTAGATTATCTCTATGTACCAAGGTTGTCTCTCAATACTAGTGACCAAAACATCTCTAATCTCAACATTGTGTATATCCACATTCATGAGATTTGACTCAGTCAAGAGCTTAGCCAAACCTAACCCTCTCACCAATTTAGTGATCTTTATCTCCAAGTTGAACTCCTGAATTCTATTGATCCATCTACACCTCTTCCCAGTAACCTCAGACTGAGACAAAATATCTTTAACTGCAGCATGTGGAACATAGGCAATGATGTTTGCATTCACCAGATATGGCCTAAAAGCTTTAACAGCTTTAACTAAGGGATAAGCTTGTTTCTCCATGTTTTCATATTTTAATTCTACCGCCTGCAAAGATTTACTATAAAAGGCTATGGGATGTTCATATCCTTCATTGTCCTTTTGTAATAATACTGTAGCCACCATGTGATATGAAGCAAAAGAAAATAGAGAAAAAGGCTTACCATAATCCGGGGATTTCAACACTTGTGCCTCCTAGATCGCCTTCTTAATCTCATCAAAAGCTTTTGAAGCTTCTTGATCCCAATGAAACTTTATGTCCTTCTTGAGCAACTTGACAATAGGCTTCACTATCTCGGCAAAGTTTGCAATGAATCTCCTGACAAAATTCACTTTGCCTAAAAAGGATTGGATACCTTTCACATTTTTAGGTTCAGACACTCTGTTGATTGCTTCAATTCTCTCGGGGTCTATTCTTACCCCTTCCTTGGAAACTATGTGTCCCAATAACTTTCCTTCAGTGACCCAAAAATGACATTTCTTGGGATTCAATGATACACCAAATTCCAAGGCTTTATCGAACACCTTCTCTAGATGTCCACAATGATCATCAGCTTTCTTTGAGAAACAGGTTAGATCATCTTGGTAAACCACCATAATGATATTTATGAATTCCTTAAAAGCCACATCCATAGTTCTCTGAAATGTAGCTCCTGCATTTTTTAATCCAAATGACATTCTCACATATACATAGGTTCCCCATGGAGTAGTGAAAGCTATTTTAAACTGTTCAGACTCCTTTACCAGCACTTGATTGTATCCTGAGAAACCATCCATCATGGATAAAAGATCACATCCTGTCACTTTTTGTAGCATTGCTTCCATATTTGGGGATGAGTAATTATCTTTTAGGGAAGCAACATTAAGATTCCTAAAATCAACACACAATCTGATGTCTCCATTCTTCTTCCTTACTGGGACCAAATTAGAGACCCATGAAGAATGTCTTATTGGTTTGATAATCCCCCCTTCTCTCAATTTAGTCAACTCTTGTTGCATTTTAGTTTCTAATAAGGGGTTGATAGGTCTCTGTTTCTGTTTGAAAGGCTTAGCATCTGGAAGTAAGGGAACTTCATGCTGAAAAAGATCTTGTCTATACGCCTTTAGGTCTTCATAGGACCAAGCAAAGACATGCTTATACCTTTTCAATAAATTGATAAGGTTAGTCCCAACATGAGGGGGTAATTTCTTTCCAATATATACCAACTTAGGGAATGATTCTATCCCCAGGTTTACCTCCTCTAACTCTTCTAACTTGGTGGTAGATTGCTTGTGTAAATGACTATCATTATAACTAAACATACTCTCTAGCTCCACCAACCCTTTAGGTATCTCGTTCGTTTCCAACTGGACAACATCATTTCCAAACACTCTCTCTCTATTATCCACCACTTCCACCAATGCATTGCAATCAATCTTTTGTCCATCATAATCATCAACACATTGGATGAACCTAAGAATGTCTTCATCATCAGCAAAAACTTGCCAATTATACACATTATCAGGGATGGCAGGCCTAGATTTTATTTCCATAGTGGAAATACCCGTTAGCGTTGCATCATCATTTTTCAAAGTCCAATTCCCTTCAATATCCTTAGAATAATATGATCTAAGCTGGGTGCATAGGAGACATCAAAGATAAGGAAATTCCAGGGACAACATATGACAAGGTTTGATTAGACCTTCTACACTTTGGGCTTCCTTGCAGCCCAGGTGGGTATACCTTTGTGAATTAACTTCACACTTTCAAAAAATAAACCCACAGCAAACCAGTGGATTTATTCACCTTGAAATCAACTGAAAACAAAGGATGAAAACTATACTTAACTTCAGCATTTTGATCAACAAAGCATGCAATAAACAACTTCGATTAATACCAGTGCCTTATCCAAGTTTACAGAGTCAACTAAACTCAAATAAAACTCTTGAAACAATACATCTTTATGCTTCCGGTCGGCTTGGTTTCCATTAATCCTTACATATGCCTGACACATACAAGAATTTAATCATTCCAAACTAAGCTATGGTCCTCAAAATTCAAAGTTCCTCCCAAAGAATTTACTGGTATGAGTGATCCCGCGTATTTAATTTCCCTCCTAAAGAGAAAAGCTAACAAACACTTATACTGAGATTTCTTTACAATTCCATTCAAACAGAACAACCCTGGATTATTCAGAATGAAAACAGTAAATAAATTTGTGAACAAACTAGAAGACAACACAAAGCTTTACTCAAAATCGATGGCCTGTATATTGATATTCATTTAAAGAGATATTACAATAAATTCTAATTCTCCATTAAACTTGGAAAAGCTCAGATAAATTTCTGCAGCATTTTCTTACAAAAATTTTGTGATCCCTCTCCCTCTATTCCTGGTATCCATTTATAACAACATGGATGCACAAAGCTTCGGACTTCTCGAGGAGAGTTTATTACAATCAATTCAAAAAATGAAGATATTACACTTTTTGCATAAAAGCAGTTACACGCTCTTTTCAGCTTCTGCAGTTTGTTCAACAGGCTGTTTGGTTACAACCTCTTCTATCTTTTCAGGGGCGCTCTCCAATTGCTTCAGATCATGGGTGGCATATTTAACTTCCCACTCACTATATGTCTCTTCTGTCAGCCATGAAAAATTAATCACATCATCTTTAATTTTAGTCAACCTTTTCCAAGAATTTCTCAGTTTGTTGACTTCTGAATTAAGAAAACCATAATGTGATTTAATTTTCTCTATTTCCTGTATTGTTACAACAAAGAAAGAGGTATCATCAAGATCAATGATTCCTTGAACCCTTGCTGACAACTTAGCTTCTATCTCTCTGAGCCATATTTGCTTGTCTTTTAACTGATCCGGATTAGCAAAAATTTTTGGGAGCAACTCAAAAACTTGATCAGTGTATATCTTCTTACATAAATTAACCTTTCTATCCACATTATCTACATCTGCTGCCAATTGCATTAAAACTTTAGCGACATCAGAAGTGGATTTGATAATGGGGTTGGCTCTTGCTTCATCACAAGATACACACATGAATTCTAGATTTAGCTCCCTAGGCCTCCATCTGTCAAAAATGGGTGTTAAAATGGTTTTATCTCTCCTCAGCTCACTCCATATCTCCATAATCTTTCCCACATTGTTGTAGAGCAATGAGGCATTTATTGTCTCTGCAAAACTGGAGATTGTAGCCCTTACTTTCTTCTCATATTTCCTTGCATATAAGGTCTGAGCCTGCTTCAAGTTTTCTAGTTCTTGGGGAGTAATCTCAATCATTTGAGAACTAGAAGGCGCTGGAGATGGTGCAAATTCAATAATTGGGCTAGTAGGCAGGAGGTCTTGCAGGAGAAGAGGAAATCATCAATGTTGAAGACTCCCCTTGTTGGTGTTGTCCCATCAGCTGGCTCTACAACTTGGCAATGATGCTATCTTTGCCTCTTACCTCCTCCTTAGCACTGTTATAGGCCTTTAAAACTATTTCCAACTTAATTTGGAGGGCCTCTTTTTCTTTGGCTTCCTTTTCTGCCACTACAACACTGAATTTTGCAGTTTCTAACACAGTATTTGTAGCCTCTACTACCCCTGTACTCTACACTCTTTTTACCATCATTCCACCAAGATAACTTGACCTTGGGGTGTCCTTTCCTTTCTTGCTCTCATTTCTCTTGAGAGACCACATAACTAGTGCAGCGTTATCCTTATTGAATGTAACCCCTTCCATGGGTTTAGTTTCTTTTCTTACTGCATCTAGCACCAGAGCATCAACAATATCCCACTCTGGTAAGATAAGCACTCCAGCTTGTGCTACTAGATCTCTTCCTTGCTCAGGAGTGATGGTTTTGAATTCTTCCATCATCTCCTGTTTTATTTCTTCCTCCACTGAGGCTGGATCTTTATTAGGCTGCTCAGCCTTTCTTGTCTCACATCTAGCATTATATCTATCTTTATGCTGTTTCCAAATGAATTGCATGAATGCTTCTGATGTGACAAAGTTGTCATCGGCTAAAAAGGCACTACTTGCCTTCTTTATCTTAGGATCCCATTCCTGGCCTTTAAGTTCAGTGGAAGTGATATCCATTTCAGCATCAATAGGCTCTTCTGGCATCCCTTCCTCCACTTCATCATAGGTGTATGCAATTTCCCCTAAGCTACCCAACTGCAAGAGGTGTTCGGCTGCTGCTTGTTCATTTCCTATATGAATAGGGGATTGGGATGGGGAATACAAGGATGTATCTGATTGCACTTCCTTCCCCACCCTTTGCTTCTTTGGGCTGTCTTGGATGTCAATGACATCTTGTATATTCCTCTTTCCTTTGAATGTAGAGGCCTCCCCTGTTGTAGGCACCAGCACACTGTAATCTAATTTCTTATGCAAGGTGTAGTCACCAGGAGGAATTGTTTTGGTGGAAGCTGCCTTGCTCAAGATCACTCTGACCTTTTCAGGGTTGCTTTTAATCACAGCTTCCCTCTTCTCTTTTAGTGTTTGCATTACATCTTCAAAGCAAACAATCAAAAACTTTATTTTTTCCTCCAATGGGAAGGAGCTAGACAATGGGTCATAGCTAGCATCAAATTGATGCACAAAATCCAAGGCTTTCTTGTAAGCCACCCACTTTTCTTTCCTTAATTCCTGCTCATCTAAATCAAATTCATTTATGATGAGGTCTTCAGGAAATTGGAATTGATGAGGCCTACTTCTACATGCTACCTTCCTCCTGAACACACTGTTGAAGAAGTCCTCCGGATCAGCACACCTGGACACTGCAGTAGATAAATGGCAAGGTTTGAGGAAATCCTCAAAACAATTCCAGCCTCCCTTTGTTATTATGAATTCGTGGGCTATGGTAGCTGCAGGGAAAATAGTCCCTTTACCTCTGCCTGTCAACTCTGCCTCTTGTAGGCCACCAATTTGCCTAAGGATCTCCGCTATTCCCACTTTGAGAGGGACCTGGTAGGGTAACAAAAATGGAGTACCCCTGAAACCAAAAACTCTGAAAACTGTGGAGACTGGATATAAATAAATGTCCCCCCAGTTATGAACAATCTTGATGTTCTCTGCGAATTCTTTTGGCCTTATGAATTCCAGAAGAACCTTGGGGACTCTTGGGTTATCAGAGCATAAGAGAGTTCTTATTTTGGATGCAAAATATTTGTCAAACTTCAAAAAACTAGCATCCTCTCTGTCCCATGACATCACAGTACTCCATAATTGTACTGACATTTTTTCTCCTTCCTTTTCCTTAACCAGGTCTAGTCCACTGGCAAAATAATCACCACCTTTGAAGAGAAAAAGGTGCATTAAGAGTGAATACCATCCGAAAGGTCTGTCTACCTTTCCATTCTTTATTCCTACCAACCCTCCATGGATAGCATCAGCAATGAAAGAGGCATAATCCAAAGTGATAGCAAGAGAAGGATTCAAAATCTGGGCAATCATTAGCAAATAATGATTTGGCATATTTGCTTCAGCATCCTCTCCAAAACTTGACAAAGTGCCCAATACATTCCTTTAGCCCTCAAGGTAAACATACTTAATGAAAAAGGCTCTTGTGTGTTGGGTCCTACAACTGCTAACCTTCCTATTTTCACAAAAAGTTCTTTAAGAGGCCCATTCCTGAGATGACTCCTCTGTGCACCGTAAACTTTGGCTAATGATGTGAAATTTATGGGTTCCAGGAAGTTTGTGAACTCATTAAGCCCAAATGCTTTCCTTAATTCTTCAGCATTAATTTCCACAAGGGTTTTCCCATTTACATCCCGGATGCATCTTGTGACTGGATCATAATTCAATGCCATTTGGGTTAGCAGGTCTGTATCCATGAATACCCCTGGGACTACTAATTTCCCAACTTCTAGTTCCCAAATACTGTTTTGAGGAGCAGGAGAATTTCTCATTCCAAATCCGACTTTAAACAACCCCAACCTGGACAGTCCAACCTGTGGGTCTCTCAGCCAATTACCTTTGTCATACAATCCTTCTCCTATCTTCAGACGGGGAGCCCTGGGCACTAACTCTTTGGCCTTTGATGCCTGGTTAGTTGACAACATCAACTGTTCTAAAAAATCATCACATACACTTCTTTCTAAATAATTAACCTTACCGGATAATTCTCTTTTAGGAGCCATTTGAAAATGCAAGAAAATGAATATCACTCTTAAACAATCTTGCAACAAGAGAATGATCTTACTTAGAACACCACACAAGAATTGCTACAAAATATAAGAGAACCTGATGCTTCCTTAAAGGAATTTGCTCTGCAACTGAACCGCCTGCCATGTATCTGAAAAAGATAACTCTGCGTCTGCTCTTCTACAAAATCTTTTAAAAGATATCTTCACTTGGTTGTTAGGAAATCAAATACTTGTACTCAGGGCCTTAACTATAACATTGATTCCGCATGCTTCGGCCGTCCCTTCAAAATCAAATTCATACGAGAATTCATATTTTTCATTCCAACAGGTCACAACATTCTTGCAAGTGTTTCACTTTTACTATTTCGTTACTGACGGCTTTGGCTTTGCTCTGGGTCCCATTTTTCTATTGGCTACATAATACCACGCGGCACCCAACCATTGGCCTTGAAAATCCCTTTGCATTCCACTTGATACTGGCCGCGTGTCTTTCTTTATACTGTGGTGGGCCCACACCTTCTTCTTAGACCACATCATCATCATGACACGTGGATGGCTCACATTAACTCTCGCTATTTCGCGGGCCTAAAGAGTGAGCATTTTACCCTTGCGAAATAGCGCCAACTGTCGAATCATCTCTGAAGTTGATCGACATTTAATCTTTTGAAAACGTTCTCAAGAATGGTGGGCCCGCTGACTCATCACGAACACCTGGCATCCAGTCACCTGCAGTGCTGATTTGTTGCTCTGTCATTCGCCAGAAGGAAACCATGGGGGCCCCACTTTCATCTCAACAGGTCTATCTCTCATGTCATCATCATGACACATGGATGGCTCACATTAACTCTCACTATTTCGCGGGCATAAGGAGTGAGCATTTTACCCTTGCGAAATAGCGCGAGCCGTCGAATCATCTTTGCAGTTGATTGGCATTTAATCCTTTAAAAAGGCTCTCAGGAATGGTGGGCCCGCGGACTCGTCATGAACACTTGGTATCCTTGTCACTTGCAGAGCTGATTTGTCATTTTCTCATTTGCCAGAAGGGAACCACAGGGACCCACATTTTCTTTTTAGACCGCATGTCATCATGACATGTGGACGGTTATCGTTCATTCTCACTATTTCGCGGGCATAAGGAGTGAGCATTTTACCCTTGCGAAATAGCGCGGGCCGTTGGATCATCTCTTAAGTTGATCGGCATTTAATCTTCTGAGAAGGCTCTCAGGAGAGGTGGGCCCGCTGACTCGTCATGGACACCTGGCGCCTTGTCACTTTCGGAGCTGACTTGTCACTCTGTCATTTGCCAGAAGGAAACCACGGGGTTTCAATAAATTGTTAATAGCTGTACCTGCCAGGTCATCTCCACCTGCGACCCGACTCATCTCTGGGGCCCACTTTGAACCTTTAATCCTGACCCGCTGACTGTGGTGACTTGTGCCATGTGCTACCTTTTAATACGCCAGAAGAAAGCCACGGGGCTCCAACCACCCTTGACAGCTACACCCTTTACTTCCTCCATCATGACACATGGACTGTTCTCGTTAACTCTTGCTATTTCGCGGGCCTAAAGAGTGAGCATTTTACCCTTAAAAAATAGCGTGGGCCGTTGGATCATCCCCCAAGTTGATCACTAATTACTAGGCTCGACAACTTTAGAAGAAAAGTATACAAGGCATAAAATTTTCAAATAATCAGCATAACCGCCTAGGCAAATAACAATGGGGGACACTTCCTACGACCCCACGACCCATAACTTAAGTGAATAAAATAATGGAAGATTAGAAACCAGAGGGTTTAACACAAAAAGGATAGGATCTAAAAATCAAAAACCCTTAAACCCCTAAGGTCTAGAACAAAGCTGAAGCACTTGGGATTACACCCTATTCGAAAAAAAATCAATATACCATAGCCAATCATGGAAAAAGAAAAACCCAATTTTAAACAGTGATAACAACGGCTCTAACTGGGGATGGTTGATTGCGAGATCAACACAAGAAAACTCAGAAACTCTGGAGAAACAGACCAAAACATAGACCAAAACCAGAAAAGCTAGAAAAACAAAACAAAATATGTACAAACAGAGGACCTACCGTGCATGGACGTTAAGAGAAATAATGCTTCAGGAATTGTCCATGCACTGGAAATTCCTGCATTTCATCATTCATATTCCTCAAGAAATATGAATCCTTACCATTTAGGTCACAAACCACAAAAGGGCCAATCCATAGTGATTCAAATTTTTTATGCTTTCCTTTATCCTATCCTTTTGCATTCCACTGAAGAACCATGTCATGAATTTTAAACTTCCTTAGTGATGTCCTTTTATCAAAAAGATACTTTGACTGCAACTAGATCTTCTGATTTTTCTTATAGGTAGAAGTCCTAAGCTCCTCCATTTCTACAATTTGGATCATTCTGTTTTCCATTGGTTTAGATATTTCCATGTCCTCATCCTGTAAAAACTTCTACACTGGAAGAAGGTTATTTATCGGTAATCTGGCTTGGGTACCATAAACCAACTCAAAAGGTGACATTCCAATGGATTTTTTAACTGTTATTCTGTCTGCCCACAGAGCTAACTTCAACTTTTGATCCCAAGATCTTTTATTTTCCTGTAAAATTTTCTTGATGATATTCAATAGGCTTTTATTGCTGGATTCTGCTTGTCCATTCCCCTAAGGGTGATAAGGTGATGAGTATGACATGAGTATACCGTGACTATTGCAAAAGCCTACAAATTCTTCTGATCTGAAACACATAGCATTATCCATTACCAATTTTGCAGGTGTTCCAAATCTAGTCACAATACTATCCATCAGGAAATCAATGACAATTTTACTAGTAGCTCTTCTTGTAGGGATGGCTTCTATCCATTTGGTAAAATAATCAGTGGCCACTATAATTAATCCATGACCTCTTCCTGACTTCTCAACAATTTCTCCAATAAAATCAATTCCCCATTGGACAAAAGGAGCTTCTACAGAGACTGGATTTAGGGGTAAGGCTCCTTGATACTTGAGCTTGGAAGAAAATCTTTGACATGGATCACATCTTCGAACATATGCATGGGTATCTTTAAATAAGGTAGGCCAATAATACCTAGCCCGTATTATCTTACCAGCAGTAGTCTTAGCAGAATAGTGACCTCCACATACTCCATCATGCATTTCAATCAATACCTATTTAGCTTGAAATTCATCCAAACACATTAGTAACTCTCCATCTCTTTTTCTCTAGAAAAGATCACCCTGAATGAGCACATACTTTTGGGACTTGAGCTTCAAATTTCTCCTCTGATTGTGTGTCATTTTTTCTGGGAGTATGTTACCTCTCAATACTTGGATTATCTCTGTGTACCAAGGTTGTCTCTCAATACTAGTGACCAAAACATCTCTAATCTCAACATTGTGTATATCCACATTCATGAGATTTGACTCAGTCATGAGTTTAGCCAAACCTAACCCTCTCACCAACTTAGTGATCTTTATCTCCAAGTTGAACTCCTGAATTCTATTGATCCATCTACACCTCTTCCCAGTAAGCTCAGACTGAGACAAAATATCTTTAACTGCAGCATGTGGAACATAGGCAATGATGTTTGCATTCACCAGATATGGCCTAAAAGCTTTAACAGCTTTAACTACGGCATAAACTTGTTTCTCCATGGTTTCATATTTTAATTCTGCGGCCTACAAAGATTTACTATAAAAGGCTATGGGATGTTCATATCCTTCATTGTCCTTTTGTAATAATACTGCAGCCACCGTCTGATATGAAGCAAAAGAAAATAGAGAAAAAGGCTTACCATAATCCAGAGATTTCAACACTGGTGCCTCCTGGATCGCCTTCTTAATCTCATCAAAATCTTTTGAAGCTTCTTGATCCCAATGAAACTTTATGTCCTTCTTGAGCAACTTGACAATAGGCTTCACTATCTCGGCAAAGTTTGCAATGAATCTCCTGACAAAATTCACTTTGCCTAAAAAGGATTGGATACCTTTCACATTTTTAGGTTCAGACACTCTGTTGATTGCTTCAATTCTCTCGGGGTCTATTCTTACCCCTTCCTTGGAAACTATGTGTCCCAATAACTTTCCTTCAATGACCCCAAAATGACATTTCTTGGGATTCAGTGATACACCAAATTCCAAGACTTTATCGAACACCTTCTCTAGATGTCCACAATGATCATTAACTTTTTTTGAGAAACAGGTTAGATCATCTTGGTAAACCACCATAATGATATTTATGAATTCCTTAAAAGCCACATCCATAGCTATCTGAAATGTAGCTCCTGCATTTTTTAACCCAAATGGCATTCTCACATATACATAGGTTCCCAATGGAGTAGTGAAAGCTATTTTAAACTATTCAGACTCCTTTACCAGCACTTGATTGTATCCTGAGAAACCATCCATCATGGATAAAAGATCACATCCTGTCACTCTTTGTAGCATTGCTTCCATATTTGCGGATGAGTAATTATCTTTTAGGGAAGCAACATTAAGATTCCTAAAATCAACACACAATCTAATGTCTCCATTCTTCTTCCTTACTGGGACCAAATTAGAGACCCATGAAGAATGTCTTATTGGTTTGATAATCCCCCCTTCTCTCAATTTAGTCAACTCTTGCTGCATTTTAGTTTCTAATAAGGGGTTGATAGGTCTCTGTTTCTGTCTGAAAGGCTTAGCATCTGGAAGTAAGGGAACTTCATGCTGAAAAAGATCTTGTCTATATGCCTTTAGGTCTTCATAGGACCAAGCAAAGACATGCTTATACCTTTTCAATAAATTGATAAGGTTAGTCCCAACATGAGGGGCTAATTTCTTTCCAATATATACCAACGTAGGGAATGATTCTATCCCCAGGTTTACCTCCTCTAACTCTTCTAACTTGGTGGTAGATTGCTAATGTAAATGACTATCATTATAACTAAACATACTCTCTAGCTCCACCAATCCTTTAGGTATCTCATTCATTTCCAACTGGACAACATCATTTCCAAACACTCTCTCTCTATTATCCACCACTTCCACCAATGCATTGCAATCAATCTTTTGTCCATCATAATCATCAACACATTGGATGAACCTAAGAATGTCTTCATCATCAGCAAAAACTTGCCAATTATACACATTATCAGGGATGGCAGGCCTAGATTTTATTTCCACAGTGGAAATACCCGTTAGCGTTGCATCATCATTTTTCAAAGCAACATTAGCTAGGAAATCTGTCATAATATTTTTTGTTTGCTCTATCCAATTGATAGAAAATGCATCAAAATGCTCGATAACATCCCAAACAGCATGCTTATATTGCTTCAATCTATCATTCTTGGATGCATATCTAGATCTCACATGAGAGACAACCAATTTTGAATGCCCCATCACGTTGGAGTCCATGCCTTTTTGCAACCTCAAGTCCTAATAATAGGGCTTCATACTCTGCAGTATTATTTGTGCACTAGAATGCCAATAAAAATGAGTATTTAAAAGTTATACCTGACGGGGACACAAAAAGAACCCCTGCTCCAAATTCTTCTTTGGAGAAAGCTCCATCAAAATACATCTGCCACAACCCATACTGTTGTGCTTGTAGCTCGACTACAATTGGGTCAGTATTCTTCAATTGAGGTGATATTGGTTGAAGTCTGAAGTTATCTAAATCTACATCAATCATACAATTAAGCATACTAGGGTCCACATTTTCAATTACCTTAGGAGCTCGTGGCTCCCTGTATAGTTTGACCTGATTGCCACCAATAGGAATAGTAGCATAAGACAAGTTCAGTTGAACATTTCCCCCTACTGTTGCTGCCCACTGCCTAGAAAGTAACATACCATAGTGGGGTTTAGTATCAGTAACAATAACATCCATTTTATAAGTGGCTTCAGGAAATGCTGCTATTTTTACTTCTACATCTTTCATTGTACCTATCACAGGCATTTCTCTGTTATCCATGGCATAGCATTTCCCATACACAGTGGTTACTGATAACCCTAGTTCTTTCATAACACCATAGGGCATTACATTAGCAGCTGCTCCTGAATCTATCATGCAGTTTTTAATCAATTGGTTATCGACTAGCAAAGTAACATAGAAGGGATCCACCTGAGAAGGCTCCTGAGTGATAGTGCTTCCAACATAGACCTCTGGGGTTTGGAACTCTTGATCCTTTCCAACTTTATCCGAACCAGTGGGTAATAATGTGTCACTATCAGATATACTAGAGAATAAAGACAAAGCTGCATCCTTATGTTCTTTAATCTTTAGCAATTCTATTAATGGAATAGTGACTTTCATTTGAGTTAAAGCTTGGGCCATATCAAATGCAGAATTATTACATTTTTCAGTATTAACCTTAACCTTTTCTGTTTTGAATTGACTGGCCCTTTTCACTGTCTCTGCCCTTTGTACATCACCAGCATTTTTTTCATCTATGCCTTTAGGTAAGTCTTTAACTTGTTCCTCTTTTTCTTGACTGGCTTTAGGAATAGCAGTAACACTGCTTGATGCCCCCTTTTTTGTGACTTCTTTTACAAACATAGAACCTGGCTCACCTTGATCAGTGTCTCTCTTGGTGCTTCTCAGATTATAGTTATGTTTTGCTTTGGCGATTGCAGCCTTAGTGCGATTTTTAACTTCTTCCTCACTAGGCCTCCTAAGATGAACTTCTTCATCTTCAATTGTTACCACATTCAATGTAGGATGTCAACCTAAGGCTAACTATCCTTGCACTAACCTTTCATTATCCAGCACATCACTGTATTCACTTTGCATATATTCCTCATCACTTTCTATGATAGTTTCAAACATATTAATGTTAGGCTCTGCTTCTGGCCTCATAAATTCTTCCAGAGCTTGAGCCACTGCACACTGATGAGGAGAATGTGGTCCATCACAAGCAATACACCAAGGAGTATTTTCTATATTGTTAACAGTTTTCCCTTTCAAAGGATCTGGTGTGTCTTGGCTTTGGGCAATTTTAGGCTTCTCAACTTGGGGTTTACCATCTTTCCAATTTGTATTATATGGTATATCATGTAATCTAGGAGGTCTATCTTGCTAGTTATAATGGGGCTTATCATTTTTGTTGACCTTAGCAATCAAATCTTTCATAGCAGTAACTAGTTTCTCCATTTTATCATCCTCTTTAGCAACTTTGTTAGGTTGTTGTTTGGTTTTATGCCATAGTCTACCATCTGTCCTTCTTCCTAATTTTCCAGACGCTTTTCTATTACTTTCTACATTTCTGGAAATTCTAAAAGCATCCCTCAGGTTATGAGGATTTTTATCTCTCAAGATATAGGCCATTTTGGAATCAAATGCATTATAGTATGTATTAAGACACATATTATCATCTAGCCTCATTACCAGATACAATCTATGCATAGCTTTCTGGAATCTAGCATTGAAATCAGTAACTATTTCATTTTCAGATTTTCTAATATTATTGAACTCATTCAGCATGAAACTCACATTAGTCTTATCACCATACTGTTCTTGAAAGCAATTTTTAAAATCTTCCCATGAACCTATTCTATTTACTGGAAGACCTCTTTACCAATCTCTTGCATCATCAACCAGGGATTGAACAAACAGTTTCATAATAACATCTTCATCTGCTATCTCATAATCATTTATCAAATCCCCAAAAGATTTCAGATGTTCCTCAACACTAATTGTATTGTTCCCAGCAAACTTATGGAGTCTGTCTCTTAGCTCAGTAGGAACATGATTTGGATACCCTGTGATCCCATCAAAAAATAATTGCCTATATTGTTCTAGATTGATTGGCCTTCTTTGAAAAGGGGAAATAGCACTATTATTTCCCATGATCATTTTAGGTTTTGGGATTGGAGATTGAGATGTTTGGGTGTACTGTTTATTTGAGGGTACTTGGCTTAATGAGGCAATATTAGCATGTACTGCAGGTTGAGTATTGACCTGAGGAAAAGAAATGTGTTGGGGATTAGGCTTGCTAAGATCTTCCGATGGGAATGTAAAAGGGGGAGCCTTTAAGTAATTAATCTTTCTTTTAACTTCTTGATTCACTGCTTCTAACTCAGCCTTCTCCAGTTCCATTTGGAGGTCTTCCTTTTCCTTCCTCATCCTTCCCATCTCTCTCTCATGTGCTAGAATCCTATGAGAAATCCTTTCTGCAGTTTTAGATTCTGCTTCATCATCTACCCATTTCTATTTTC
The DNA here is from genome assembly GCF_030272615.1 of Cryptomeria japonica. Taxonomy (NCBI): domain Eukaryota; kingdom Viridiplantae; phylum Streptophyta; class Pinopsida; order Cupressales; family Cupressaceae; genus Cryptomeria; species Cryptomeria japonica. The sequence goes on from NC_081411.1 coordinate 285,761,483, forward strand.
CTTTGTCTAAATTGGCTTTAGGAAGCTGGGAATCATTAGATACTTCCCTAATTGGCTGGGCTACTGACTTAGAAGCTGGTCTAGTCTTAGGGATTAGGATCTCCCTAATCACTGGGCCTTCCTCATCACTTTTTTCCTTTTCCTTAGCAAGCACCTCAAGATCAACTATCTGTCTAAGGAGCCTATCTCTCTCCATTAATTTGGCTTTAACTTCCTTTTCCTTATTTGCCTCCTTTTGGGCTCTTAAGGAGATTAAATGATGGACTCTTTTGTTTAAATCTTCAATCTCTTGAGACATCTTATCCTCATTAGGGTAGTTTTCTTCAGAGTCTAATGCATTAATTTGGTCTATGTCGATTAGACTAATGTTCCCATCTATTGTCCTAGGAACAGAGTTCCTAATTGCATTTGAACTGGTTCTATCTTTTGCAGAAACAATAGCATGAGATAGATCTCGATTTACAATAGGTGCATCATCAATATTTCCAAACAATCCTGAATGGAAACCTAAAATATCATGCTCTGAATCTCTAGAAGATGAATTTGATTTTGCATAGATAGGTCGATCAGGCATCTTACCAGTATTATTGTTTTTCTGCACCCATGCAACATTTGATGGCTCATGCATCACAGATCTCTTCTGGCCTCTTCGTGACTGTTCTGGCAGACCTTCTTGCAAGGTTTCACGAGGATGTTTCTTCATGAATGATATTGTGTTCTTGTTTCCTTGCATCTCGCTTGTCTTTCTTTTAGAAAATTCGTATCTCACAAGGACTGGTTCAATAGTAACAGAGTCGCCACCCACAAAACTATGGGAAAACTGAAAACAAGCAGTCTTACCCACAAACACACAACAATCTTCTCCACAAGTCTCGGCACAGATCTGTGTTTATATCTTTGTTATCAACCATCCCCAGCAGAGTCGCCACTTTTTTTGTCTTCAAAATCCGATTCCCTTCAATATCCTTGGAATAATATGATCTAAGCTGGGTGCAGAGGAGACATCAAAGATAACGAAATTCCAGAGACAACATATGACAAGGTTTGATTAGACCTTCTACACTTCGGGCTTCCTTGGAGCCCAGGTGGGTATACCTTTGTAAATTAACTTCACACTTTCAAACAATAAACCCACAGCAAACCAGTCTAGAAAACCAGTGGATTTATTCACCTTGAAATCAACTGAAAACAAAGGATGGAAACTATACTTAACTTCAGCATTTTGATCAACAAAGCATGCAATAAAGTAATTCGATTAATACCAGTGCCTTATCCAAAGTTACAGAGTCACCTAAACTCAAATAAAACTCCTGAAACAATACATCTTTATGCTTCCCGTCGGCTTGGTTTCCATTAATCCTTACATATGCCTGACACATACAAGAATTCAATCATTCCAAACTAAGCTATGGTCCTCAAAATTCAAAGTTCCTCCCAAATAATTTACTGGTATGAGTGATCCCGCGTATTTAATTTCCCTCCTAAAGAGAAAAGCTAACAAACACTTATACTGAGATTGCTTTACAATTCCATTCAAACAGAACAACCATGGATTATTCAGAATGAAAACAGTAAATAAATTTGTGAACAAACTAGAAGACAACACAAAGCTTTACTCAAAAGTGATGGCCTGTATATTGATATTCATTTAAAGAGATATTACAATAAATTATGATTCTCCATTAAACTTGGAAAAGCTCAGAAAAATTTCTGCAGCGTTTTCTTACAAAATTTTTGCGATCCCTCTCCCTCTAGTGCTGGTATCCATTTATAACAACATGGATGCACAAAGCTTCGGACTTCTCGAGGAGAGTTTATTACAATCAATTCAAAAAATGAAGAGATTACACTTTTTGCGTAAAAGCAGTTACACGCTCTTTTCAGCTTCTGCAGTTTGTTCAACAAGTTGTTCGGTTGCAACCTCTTCTATATTTTCAGGGGCGCTCTCCAACTGCTTTGGATCATGGGTGGCATATTTAACTTCCCACTCACTATATGTCTCTTCTGTCGGCCATGAAAAATTAATCACATCATCTTTAATTTTAGTCAACCTTTTCTAAGAATTTCTTAGTTTGTTGACTTCTGAATTAAGAAAACCATAATGTGATTTAATTTTCTCTATTTCCTGTATTGTTACAACAAAGAAAGAGGTATCATCAAGATCAATGATTCCTTTAACCCTTGCTGACAACTTAGCTTCTATCTCTTTGAGCCATATTTGCTTGTCTTTTAACTAATCCGGATTAGCAAAAATTTTTGGGAGCAACTCAAAAACTTGATCAGTGTATTCCTTCGTACATAAATTAACCTTTCTATCCACATTATCTACATCTGTTGCCAATTGCATTAAAACTTTAGCGACATCAGAAGTGGATTTGATAATGGGATTGGCTCTTGCTTCATCACAGGATACACACATGAATTCTAGATTTAGCTCCCTAGGCCTCCATCTGTCAAAAATGGGTGTCAAAATGGTTTTATCTCTCCTCAGCTCATTCCATATCTCCACAATCTTTCCCACATTGTTGTAGAGAAATGAGGCATTTATTGTCTTTGCAAAACTAGAGATTGTAGCCCTTACTTTCTCCTCATATTTCCTTGCATATAAGGCCTGAGCCTGCTTCAGGTTTTCTAGTTCTTGGGGAGTAATCTCAATCATTTGAGAACTGGAAGGTGTTGGAGATGGTGGAAATTCAATAATTGGGCTAATAGGCGGAGGTCTTGCAGGAGAAGAGGAAATCATCAATGTTGAAGACTCCCCTTGTTGGTGTTGTCCCATCAGCTGGCTCTGCAACTTGGCAATGATGCTATCTTTGCCTCTTACCTCCTCCTTAGCACTATTATAGGCTTTTAAAATTGTTTCCAACTTAATTTGGAGGGTCTCTTTTTCTTTTGCTTCCTTTTCTGCCACTGCAACACTAAATTTTGCAGTTTCTAACACAGTACTTGCAGCCTCTACTACCCCTGTACTCTGCCCTCTTTTTACCATCATTCCACCAGGATAACTTGACCTTGGGGTGTCCTTGCCTTTCTTGCTCTCATTTCTCTTGAGAGACCACATAACTAGTGCAGCATTGTCCTTATTGAATGTAACCCCTTCCATGGGTTTAGTTTCTTTTCTTACTGCATCTAGGACCAGAGCATCAGCAATATCCCACTCTGGTAAGATAAGCACTCCAGCTTGTCCTACTAGATCTCTTCCCTACTCAGGAGTGATGGTTTTGAATTCTTCCATCATCTCCTGTTTTATTTCTTCCTCCACTGAGGTTGGATCTTTATTAGGCTGCTCAGCCTTTCTTGTCTCACATCTAGCATTATATCTATCTATATGCTATTTCCAAATGAATTGCATGAATGTTTCCGATGTGACAAAGTTGTCATCAGCTAAAAAGGCACTACTTGCCTTCTTTATCCCAGGATCTCATTCCTAGCCTTTAAGTTCAACGGAAGTGATATCCATTTCAGCATCAATGGGCTCTTCTGGCATCCCTTCCTCCACTTCATCATAGGTGTATGCAATTTCCCCTAAGCTACCCAACTGCAAGAGGTGTTCAGTTGCTGCTTGTTCATTTCCTATATGAATAGGGGATTGGGATGGGGAATACAAGGATGTATCTGATTGCATTTCCTTCCCCACCCTTTGCTTCTTTGGGCTATCTTGGATGTCAATGACATCTTGCATCTTCCTCTTTTCTTTGGATGTAGAGGGCTCCCCTGTTGTAGGCACCAGCACACTGTTACCTGATTTCTTATGCAAGGTGTAGTCACTAGGAGGAATTGCTTTGGTGGAAGTTGACTTGCTCAGGATCACTCTGGCCTTTTCAGGTTTGCTTTTAATCACAGCTTCCCTCTTCTCTTTTAGTGTTTGTATTACATCTTCAAAGCAAACAATCAAAAACTTTATTTTTTCTTCCAATGGGAAGAAGCTAGACAATGGGTCATAGCTAGCATCAAATTGATGCACAAAATCCAAGGCTTTCTTGTAAGCCACCCACGTTTCTTTCCGTAATTCCTACTCATCTAAATCAAATTCATTTCTGATGAGGTCTTCAGGAAATTGGAATTGATGAGGCCTACCTCTGCATGCTACCTTCCTCCTGAACACACCGTTGAAGAAGTCCTCCAGATCAGCACACCTGGACATTGCAGTAGATAAATGGCAGGGTTTGAGGAAATCCTCAAAACAATTCCAGCCTCCCTTTGTTATTATGAATTGGTGGGCTATGGTAGCTGCAGGGAAAATAGTCCCTTTACCTTTGCCTGTCAACTCTGCCTCTTGTAGGCCACCAATTTGCCTAAGGATCTCCGCTATTCCCACTTTGAGAGGGACCTGGTAGGGTAACAAAAATGGAGTACCCCTGAAACCAAAAACTCTGAAAACTGTGGAGACTAGATATAAATAAATGTCACCCCAGTTATGAACAATCTTGATGTTCTCTGCGAATTCTTTTGGCCTTATGAATTCCAGAAGAACCTTGGGGACTCTTGGGTTATCAGAGCATAAGAGAGTTCTTATTTTGGATGCAAAATATTTGTCAAACTTCAAAAAACTAGCATCCTCTCTGTCCCATGACATCACAGTATTCCATAATTGTACTGGCATTTTTTCTCCTTCCTTTTCCTTAACCAGGTCTAGTCCACTGGCAAAATAATCACTACTTTTGAAGAGAAAATGGTGCATTAAGAGTGAATACCATCTGAAAGGTCTGTCCACCTTTCCATTCTTTATTCCTACCAACCCTCCATGGATAGCATCAGCAATGAAAGAGGCATAATCAAAAGTGATAGCAAGAGAAGGATTCAAAATCTGGGCAATCATTAGCAAATAATGATTTGGCATATTTGCTTTAGCATCCTCTCCTAAAACTTGACAAAGTGCCCAATACATTCCTTTAGCCCTCAAGGTAAACATACTTAATGAAAAAGGCTCTTGTGTGTTGGGTCCTACAACTGCTAACCCTCCTATTTTCACAAAAAGTTCTTTAAGAGGCCCATTCCTGAGATGACTCCTCTGTGCACCATAAACTTGGGCTAATGATGTGAAATTTATGGGTTCCAGGAAGTTTGTGAACTCATTAAGCCCAAATGCTTTCCTTAATTCTTCTGCATTAATTTCCACAAAGGTTTTCCCATTTACATCCTGGATGCATCTTGTGACTGGATCATAATTCAATGCCATTTGGGTTAGCAGGTTTGTATCCATGAATACCCCTGGGACTACTAATTTCTCAACATCTAGTTCCCAAATACTGTTTTGAGGAGCAGGAGAATTTCTCATTCCAAATCCAACTTTAAACAACCCCAACCCGGACAGTCCAACCTGTGGGTCTCTCAGCCAATTACCTTTGTCATACAATCCTTCTCCTATCTTCAGACGGGGAGCCCTGGGCACTAACTCTTTGGCCTTTGATGCCTGGTTAGTTGACAATGTCAACTGTTCTAAAAAATCATCACATACACTTCTTTCTAAATAATTAACCTTGCCGAAAAATTCCCTTTTAGGAGCCATTTGAAAATGCAAGAAAATGAATATCACTCTTAAACAATCCTGCAACAAGAGAATGATCTTACTTAGAACACCACACAAGAATTGCTACAAAAGATGAGAGAACCTGATGCTTGCTTGAAGGAATTTGCTGTGCAACTTGTCTTTAAATTTCCTGGCAAATGCGAATACCAATCCATGGCTTGTCCCGTGAGACTTCGTGCAAATAAGCACATTAAATATGTTTCTTCATAGCTCACTTCAGTACATGCCGTGAAAAATGCTCGAATGTGATCTTTTGGATTGCCATTCCCTTTATATTTCTCAAAATTTGGTGCCTCAAAATGCTTAGGGAATGGAGGCATATATAAACTCTTGTGGAATGGATTAGGACATAAATCTTGATCTGTATATAGCTTCTTTGTTCCTTTAGTTTCCAATGCGTCAACTTATCGTTGCAATTTCTCAAGTTGTTGTGCAATTGTATCCAATTTTGGAGGTTCATCATTAATAATCTTGGTGGGTACTCTTTGCCGATACATCGTGTTTCTGATCGGTTGTTGATACTCTTAAATTACCGTCTTTGGTGTCTCTGACATATAATGTTCTTGGTACACCTCTTGTTGTTGTGGTTGTGCCATGCCTTGATATTGACCGTGTTGTTGTGCTTCTTGTAGCCTAGGTTGATATTGCAATTGAGGATGTTGTTGATATTGCACAGGCATCAATTGTGGTTGTGGAGCATGATAACTTGTTTGTCTTGGTACACATTGAGGCACATGTTGTTGATGCTACCGAATCAGAATTTGCTAAGCTTGTGCCAATTGTTGTCGTCGTGGTGTAAATCCCATCATTTGCAAAAAACTTTGTTTAGGTGGTTTTTGTTGTTTCTCCTTAAGATGGGGTATGGCACTTGCATTAACTTGCTGTGTTTTTTGTCCAATCCATTGTGGTGGTTGCAAGTTTGCATTAACTTGTAATGAAGCAGAAGGCGCTGCAATTTGTTTGTCGACTGCGATATTGTTGTTGTTGTGCATTGTTTGTTTGCACATTCAATTGTACCATTTGTGTATTACTCAATTGTTGCAACATTTGTTGTTGTTGCAAACCACTATCCATAGCTCTTTGTGTCACCATTATTGAAGGATCTGTCACAATAGTGTTTGGAAAATATATTGAGCTTAATGGGACATAAGAACTTTGTTGCATTGTGGAATTATTTTGGACATTGGTGAGATCTGCCATTCCAGTCATGAAACTTTCTTGCATCTTGGATTTTGATCCAACTTTATGCATGTAAGGAACCACTTCTTGTTGAGGAACCATTGTCAATATTTGTGTGGTCTTCATTTGATCTTGTATTACAGGCGTTGTATTGAATAATGGATTATTTATTGTCTCAAGCGGTGACTTTTGAGGAATAGTCACTGTCAACGCCTTCGAAGCACGTTTACTCATCAAAGTAGGTTGAAGTTCCTATTGCACATTTTCTTCATTTGGATGCGAAGAGAAACTTAACAGCTCACTGCCTTGTTGTGTTTGCACATTAATTTGTTCATTTGAGGAAGCCACATTACTCATCATGTTAAGATATTTTTGTGGGAACATCTTAAAGACCTTGTTCAAGAATTTATCCATCTTTTTTGTCAACTTCGGATCTTGAAGGAACATATCAACATCATCAGAAGCAGCAGAATTTGATGAAGAATCTGGTTGGACATTTGGATTTGTTTCTTGTTGAATGCCTTGGTCTGAACCAAATCCTTGTGAAAGAGTTTGTTCCTCATGTAATGTTTGAGTTTGAATGTCATGTTGTAGGTTTGGTTGATTCCAATTGAAAGGTGCATTTCCTTTTGGTGTTGGTGGAACACTCCCATGTCCTGGTTTCATAGGTACAAACACTGGTTCATATAATGGAGGTGGTCCAAGTTGAACCATTCCATATGGTGGTAATGATGTGTTTGATGAACCTTCAACTTGCACTATTTGACTAGTTTGAAACTGCGAATTTGTTATGTTGTCCATGGGTTGATACATTGGTTCGCCCATCTTCTTAGATTTTGACCTTGTCTCAACAGGCATGTCACTTATGCAAATGCGATATTTTTGGAATTTTTCAAAGATAATATATGATATGCCACTAAATGCAAACTAAATAGATGAAAATGCAATCTATGGGAAGAATGCAATCTATGTTTTTGGTTGTTTTTGAAAATTTTGACAAACTTTTGAATGCAAATCTAAAAAAGACCTTTAGGAAATTGAAATGATGTCTAGACCTCAAAGGACAAAAGGACCAAGTGACAAAAGGACAAGATGACAATGTCTCCCCTATATGCTTGGATACTAAGCTAGGTTTGACGAAATGATATTGAGGACAAAAGGACAAAAGGTTTGATAAGGTCTAGACTTCCTAACAATAACTTAGGGTTTATCAAAGATTTGGATTACTCGAGTATGACAAAACCTATCTTTGACACTATATGCAAAGGGACAATTACTATGCAAATGACCTTAATATGATATGATAATGAACTAAGCTTAATGAAGAGACTTAGGGTATGCAAATGTGAATGTATGACAATGATATTACTCTAATGCAAGGGGACACATGCAAATGGATGACCCTTATTGATATGCAAAGGAGTATGACTTAGATGAAACTTAACCTTGGCAATGATTCTTGCAACATGAAAACCTAGGATGAACCTAAATATAAGTGACATGAATGTTGAGACAAGATTTTGACAAATGTTTGACAACCATGTTTGAAGGTGTTTTGAACTTTGTTGGATGAAATGCTCTTGTGTTTAACCTTGTTTTGAATCAATTTGTCTTGCTTTTGAAATGAGATGCAATTCAACTTTTGACAAGCAAAGAAGACAAGATATTTCCACTTAGACTCAAGACAATCATGCTCATTCACACATTTCTTAGGGTAGGCAAGGAAATTAGGTACTTGAGAGGTAGACTCATTATGGGATTCAAGGAGAATACATAGATGCTTGACCCCATGGGCTCCCCTCTACTACACTCACTTCTCAGGGCAGCCAAGCATCAGTCCCCATGGAAATCTCCCCATGGAAAACTTAGTATCTCTTCCAAGTATCTGAACTTGTCCTTCTCAAGCAACTAGAAGGGTTTTTGGCCTCTAAAAACAAGGTGTTTAGTAGGGATTTCTATTAAGTGTTACTCCTTGATGTCACGCAAGCATGATTGAGACGTTAAGCCCACCAAGATACCAAACAAATGTAGTCGCGCAAGCATGATTTAGACCTTGAGGCCCTACTTAGATGTTGATATGAGAAAGAGTTCAAGGGTCATCACTTCCCAAGTAACTACAATTCCCACGTAACTCTTCCTTCAAAGCTTTCGCTCATCAGGTATTTGTTTATAGTGAGTTAGAATGCCAAGGTATTCTAGCCGTACTCACTTTGGGTCGTTCCCTTCTCATGATTGTCACTTGCTTGTAAAAGCAAATGGTCGGGAAGGCAGGCCCTCTAAAGGTGACACACAATCAAAACAATGAGCATGGTATCGAAGATCTGGATTTCTGATCACCCTAAGAAGGATGAGAGCATACTTTCCTACTCCAATGTCACACTCAACAATCAAAGAAAACACACATTCATTCCAACCTATTTAGAAATCATACTAGGTGCCTAAAACATTAATTGCAAACACAAAGTTTAGTTGTAATCCAAGGCAACCTGCAAAAACCCAAGTCAGGTGTTTGATATGCTTATTCTTTGACTATCGAACTTGCATAAAACATGTTAGTAGTTTCATTTGTTGTCTTTGTCATGCATATGCCAAGGTGCTGCATAAAGAATCAGTACCAAAAACCAAAAAATAGAAAATAGAATGAAAAACAAAACAAATTTTTAAGCAAAACATTGCCTTTTTACCTCTGTTCTGGACTTTACACAGGCGCAGAACTCAAGACACAGGCGCAGAATGCATGACATAGGTGCAGGTTGTCTTTAACATAGGCACAGAATGCATAACACAGGCGCAAGTTGTCTTACATAGGCGCAGAAGTCCCCAGAAAACCCTGCATTACCCTATTTCTTAGGTTTTTGACCTGCAAATCAACTCAAAAGGTGCTCAAGACATGGTTAGAGGGTTAGTTCACGTCGAGTTCACCAATTAATGTATCTAGGAAATTAGGAATCATCACAAGAAATATCAAAACTAATCTAGCCCAATCACAAAAGCTCCAATGTAATGATCTATCCTAAACACACTCAATAAAGACATGAAATCAAAACATTCAATACTAAAGATTATGCAAACCAATTGTAGATCTGAATGCTCCTTCATGCGGCTCCATTGTTCTTCTTTCTTCTCCAAATAGCCTTTGTTTGTGGATCTCACCTTCAAGTGCATACACCTAATGTGAAAGCAAGATTGACATTGGCACAAGAGTACTCGAAGCATGATTGATTAGAAATTCGATAATCTAATTATTCTCATTAGTTGGGATTGAAGAAATTCATCCAATTTATAGAGAAATTGGAGAAAAAGATCAAATTGGCATGATTCAATTCGAATGGAAATTGCAAATCAAACATGTCAATTATGACAAATTATGACAAATTATGCACTTTCTATGCAAAATTTGATTGATTGATAATTCATGACAATTTATAACAAAGTTCTATGTCAAAATTGATTGATTGTCAATTATGACAAATTATGACAAATTTAAATGTCATTCCCATGAAATTAGGAGAAAAATAGGAGGGAATAGAAATTAGATGAATTAGAAATTAGAAAATTAGAAAAAGAGGAAAATTAGGAATTAAGAATTAGGTAAATTAATTAATAATTTGTCATTTATTAATTAATTCACAAAAAGAGGAATAATTAGCCAATTAAATGAACATTTAATTGCGATGAGAAGACTTAGGATAAATAAATAATTTATTAATCCTAGAGAGAGAAATGACAAATAGGGTTAAATGATTAAATCATGAAACCCTAAAAGGTGAATTAGCAATGCGAGAATGACAATTAGGTCGTGATTGAAGATAATTAATGTCGATCATGATTTTGAATTGATAAATGACCAATGCGATAAATGATTTGATTGATAAATGCGCCAATTGGCAAGGAACAATGACTAATTGATCCAAATTAACATGATTGAGAAAGATGACGATTGATGACAAATCAATCGCAAAATGACAAAATTGACAAGAGGACAAGGATCGATGACAAAATAGATTGCAAAACGGCAAGATTGAAAATGACAATGATTGATGATGAAATCGATTGCATGATGACAAGATCAATGACAATTTTATCAGAGGACAAGGATCGATGACGAATCGATCGCAAGATGACAAGATTGAAAAGAGGACAAAACCCTAATTAGGATTGACGATGTCCAAAATGATGACAAATGAGTACGCACATTGATGCAACAAGATAGGATTGATCAAAATAATGATTGAAAGATGTTGTCGACAAGACCAATTTCGGAAGTGAGACAAATGAAGAATGTAGAAGAATGACTCGATGCTCGCAAATGATAAAGATCAAGTGCGAATCATAGGAGAAATGTTAATGCGACGCAAAAACCTAAAATGAGGCAATGCGCAAATGTTAAAGTATGACTTCGCAAGCGTTGACCATTTTTAGGTGTCTACACTAGTGACGCTCACTGATCATCACAAAGTGTTGCTATTTATCCTAGTAGTACTCCATGTTCATCACAAAGTACTACGTGTGTGGCACTCCCTGTTCATCACAAAGTGTTGCTCACATTTGCACTCCCTGTTCATCACAAAGTGCTGCTCACATTTGCACTCACTGTTCATCACAAAGTGCTGCTCATATTTTAGTACTCCCTATTCATCACAAAGTACTATATCTTGGTACTCACTGTTCATCACAAAGTGCCTTGATCTATCCTATCCTAGGGCCTCTGCTTGAGTGAATCCTTTTGAGTAGTTTCCTAATTGGCAACGTATGTTCTATCACAGAATTGTCAATCCTAGCCCTATTTGCAATCCTAGTCTTCCCTAGAGGACCTGCTTGAGTGTATCCTCTCAGCATCTTATCCAATCAATAGCGTATGATCATCACATAACTGTCGATTTGACCTAGAAGACACAAATTCACAATTTTTTGACACAAACGCGCTTTCCTGACATAAACGCGCTTGAAGACTGCATAAACGTGCCTATTTTACACAGACGCGCCTGAAAGACACAGATGTGCCTATGCTCTGCACAGACGCGCCTAGATGACATAAACGTGCCTCTTGGCATAGGCACACCTACACATCACAGATGCGACCGCATTCGGCACAGATGCGTTTTCCAGCACAGACGCGCCTGGGCATTTTTGAAATTTTTTTGGACCCTATTCTAAGCGCATTTATTACCCTATCTAGCATGCATTAATGACAACAATAAATGCAACAAATTACAAGGAGGTTTTGCAGTACTTACCGGCTCTCCTGCCTCTGTTGGCCTCTGGAATCGGCGGACGCGGTCGAATCTATGAACAAAGGCCATCGCTGCTGACTGTTGCTACTCTATTTTCACTCTGCACTCTGCTCTTGTGGATGTATGGATGACAATGAGGATGTATTTTCCCCCGTGGTCTATCTTATAGACTACCCTAGCCCTAGCCCTAGCCCTCGTTTCCCGAGTTAGTCTTCTTTATCCTGTGACTTTGTCACTTTTTCCGGTCAGTCCATTCTAGCCTCTCTTTCTTATCGAGAGATTGTCTGCAATCTTTCCAGACATTTTCATCCAATCTCTCGAAGGGGCATATCATTCCCATATTGGGGCAACTCTGTATTAGTTCATATTATCCTCTTTGAAACAATGCGACAAGCCGCATTGTCTCAAAGAGGGGCGAAATGTAGACAACTAAAATTGTCCAGTCTAATTAAATAAATATTTTATTTATTTAATTATCTAAGCTTAATTCTTCTATTAATTAAATAAATCTTTATTTATTTAATTAATTCATTTATCCTCTTCTAGCCTTATTTCTCATTTAAATAAATACATTTATTTATTTAAATTATCCTTTTCCTAAATTAAATAAATATCTTATTTATTTAATTGATCCCACTTCTTCTATTAATTAAATAAATCTTTATTTATTTAATTAATTCATTAACCTTTTCTACCCATGACACATGTCATTCATCTCTTAATTCATACACTACCTACCCCTTTCATTATTTTATTATTTCTTTTACCTACCCTCTAATCATAGCCGACCTCCTTTTACACCTCTCAATCTTATCCCTCCATTTCATATAGTGTCTTCTATATAAGAGGTTACTTCCTTCATTATCAAACCCTAATCAATCATCCTAACTACTTGATCAATTGACTACACTACGATCCTACTTGCAACCACATTCTGTTCTTTGTTGAGCTCTTGTGCACATAAAATCTGAGAACAAATACATCAAACAAGATCAATGGAGATAGGAAGAATGGAGATCCAAACCCTATTGGACATGTGATGGTATAATATTTGTGATTTCGTTTGATTTGCATTGTCTTAGGTAATCTTCATATGTTATGGTGGATCTTTGTTGCTGTTAGGCTAGGGTTTTATGGTTGAATTCATTTAGCCTTTCAATATCGTTATTATTGTTATCCATTTTCACCATATACAGTTACAAAGGAAAAGACTCTACCAAGAAGGGAGTTCATATAACCGAGAGAGGAGAATCATCAAAGCAAGTTGGAAACAAGAAGCATATCAAAAGAAAGAAGCCTATTTGTAACTACTGTGAAAATCAAGGTCATATTGCTAACATGTGTCAAATCAAAAAATGTAAGCAACTGAATATCACTAAGTCTAATGGTTATTGTTACAATTGCAATAAATATGGTCACACATTTAACCAATGTAGGACAAAGTCTGTTAATAATTATCAGAAGGGAAAATTCAAAGGGTTTTGTAAAAATTGCAATAGATATGGTCATAGTACCGAGAAGTGTTGGCTTAAGCAAAAGAACTATATGTGGTCTGCACACCGAGCAAATACTAGAGGTTACCGAACTCACACAGATCCTTACCGACAATATTCTATAGTACCATGGGATTACAATACAAGGATATGGTGTGAATGTTGTGGAAGATATGGACATATAAGTGCCAACTTCTTTATAAGGTTTGGAATAAACAACCGAAGATCATGGAGAAATCCTGGTATGGCATGTTTTCATTGTCACAAAGTTGGACACTTGGCTAAAGATTGCAGAGATCAACCTAGAGGAGACACTGAGGAAATAAAAGAAAAATTACAGATGATTTGGAAAAAGAAGGAAATTGTGTCAAATGAAGAAAGCACCTTACCTACCGAGTTAGGTGCACCTATTCCAAATTAATCAGTAAAGGTATGAAGGGATTGCATTCTCTCAAAGGTCAAATCTTAATAGTTCCTATTTTGTTATGTACTTAATTCAAAATCTGCATAGCTAAGATGTATTCGTAAGTTTGAAATTCTATCAAAATCTTTTGGAGCACTATACAGGAAGACTATCAAGTCGGTGAATATAGGAAGCCTGTCAAATTGGTAAATGAAGGAAGTCTGGTTACTCGGTTAAAGCGCAAAAAAAAAAGGAAAGAAAGTTTAGTGGAACCGAGTGCATTTAATGTTTTTGACCTAACCTGCACGGAGCCCGATAAGGTATATTGTGTACTTAAAGCATTTACAAGGTCATTTTTCACTCACCAAGTTTTCAAGAGAGCAGAGAAAAGTGAATCAAAGGCGATCAAACCTCCTCCAAAGAAAAATTCAAGGTATTTACATCAATCTCAATGCATTGTTAAGTTGGTTTACCGATCATATCAAGTTGTTATTATCTGCTAAGTGTGAAGCGTATGTCATTTGAAAATCTTCAAACCCTAAGGATATTTTGTTAATTCTTATCTAAAATCTGCAATGGAACCTAAGATCCAGAATCCCGTTGGTGTTGAGAACATTGAAAAGCCCTCACTGAAATACTCTTTAACTCCCAAAATTGCATCTAAACCGGATGACAAAACTACATTTTCACTCATTTTGGATAAAGTTTTATTAGTCAAGGATGTGAGATTCTTTACCAAATGTCGAGTTGAAGAACTAGGTCATGTTGAAATCAAAGACACCTATGATGAATTGTGCACTGATGGGAAATTGGATAGCAAGTACAAGCACATTAAGATCAAGGGATTGACTGAAGCCCTAACCTATCCCCGTGTATTCAAACCCTAGTGGGTCAAGTTTGTTCTGAGCAGAGTTCATGATGACTTCATGTGGCTAGAAGAGCAACCGTTTAAGATCACCAAGGAAATCATTCATTTGATCACCGGTTACCCTATTTATGATCATGCCCGAGCTCAGAAAATGATATCACAGAAGGAATTGATCAGTTTAACCAGAGTAGAATCAGATTGCAGAGGACTAAAATTGAACAATGTCACTGATGCAGAACTAAAGTTTGCCATTAGGGTAATAGATTACTGTTTCTTCCAATCGACAAGGGAAAATAGTGTACCCTGTGCAACAGTAGACTTAGCATATAAAATTTTGAAGAAAGGCATGAAAATTGATTTATGTGAGGTGTTGCTGAAAAACCTATTTGAGAATCTAAACACCATAAGGAAGCCAAAGAAGAACAATTCGGCCAACACACTAAAGTTTGGATCACTGTTAATATGCATGTTTTTCTATTTTGAAAAATTCTTTCCATTAGTCGGTAAAGTTGTTTGGGAACTACACCGACCAATCACCTATCAGATCAATGACTTCATTAAGAAGCTAGGTGATAATTTTAATGATATTATGGATGATTATTTCAGCAAGTTTCAAGAAAGGATGCATAACAGGTACCAGATTCCACCTAAGCTAGTAGAGAAATACAAAGATGACATATGCTTTGAAGTGGACACTGTTTACTGTTATGTGAATGTTGTGGAACCAAGAACTCAATCTTTGCCACCTATGAGTTATGAGATTGATTTTGACCTCACAAAACAACAAATAAATGCATTTCTTACATTACCACTTAGGCATGCTATCGAGCTGAGGTATGGAACATATGAAGAAGTGAAGGAAAAAGTAAAAATGAGCATTGTAGTACCCAAAGCTACAAGGAAGGCAACAAAGATGATAAAGGCATTAACGGAGAAATTTGGAGAAGATTCTTCCTCCACACCTGTCAAAGGCACTATAGCCATTACCGAAGAGGAATCTGAAGCCCAAGAGACAACTATAACACTGAGCACCAAATTGCCTAAGGGAAAAGTGTTGAAAAGAAAGAAACAAGATACATCAAAGGCCTCACCGACTCCTCTAGCAAAGCGACCTAACATAAGAGCATCTGCAGCTTCACCGAGTAAGAAAACAAAGAGTGTTGCCGCACCCAAGGTAACAAAAACTTACAAGAAATCTACTCGGAGACTCATTTTGGCAAAAGAGTCTAGTGACACTGAATCTGAAGATGCAAGCAAATTTTAGATTGTCAAGAGCAAGAAGATAAATGTACATAGTGTTGAAAATTTTTGTGCTAATCTGAAGCAATATGGTGGATTTGGATCATTCAGATATGTTAAGTATGAATCCAGAAATGATGCCAAAAAGAGACAAATAGAAGAAGCTGTCATCTGCACACTTCTGAAATTTCGATTGGTCCCATTGGAAGTATCTAATTCTCTTCCAAAAGAATTGTATGTGCATATTTATAACAAGTGGAAATATGCAATGGACTCAGAAAAATAGATTAGAGAAAGAGGTCTGGTACATCTCTTTCTAGACATGTCGGTAGATGAAATCAAAGAAAATTTGACAAACTACCACAAAAACTTCCTAGTCAAGCACAAAGCTTTAAAATTGATGAATGGACTTTATCTGGAAGTAGAGAAAGAGACCAAGGAAAAATGGCAGGAAATCTTTCACATCAAGGATGCTGGTGAGTAAGCTGAAGTTGAAATAGTTGATGTCACCGAGCAAGATCCTTATGTCACCGAGCAAGACCCTACTGACACCATACAAGTAGATGAAGATATCATGGATACAGAGGCACCTGAATAGGAAATGATAGAAGGGAACACTTACACCCAACTTGTATCGAGTGAGTCAATTTTGGAACAAGTTCAGCCCTATCCTCTGGTCAATCAACCTATCTCAACTGAGGCCCCTCAGGATATGGAACAAGGCATCGAAGGTCACAAGTCTACAGTAGAAGAAGGTACTTCTCAAGAACAGAACTCACAAGCACCTTCTAGCATTAAAAATGTTGCAACTGAGACACCAAGTACAAAGACACCAAAGGACACTATAGAGGCTAAAGAAACTGACCAAAGTGTTGCGTTTACCGAGCAACCTACCGAGGTTCATCAAGCCTCACAAGCCATTGTCTTAGTTCAATAGGTGAAAGGTAAAGAAAAGAAGATGAAAAAGCATAGTTTCAAAGTAGATTTGTCAAAACCAATAGTGTTGCCCAATGTTGATATATCCAAATTAAAGGGGCAAGCACTCATTGATTTCGGTGAATTATGCAAAGCCAAAACTGAACAACAGAAGCAAATGGCTATTCAAAAGAAAAATAAAGTACTTCAGAAGGTGAAAGCACTCTTAACCGATATGCTACCTAAAGCTACAGTGACAATAGATGCAGCCATCCATGTACAACTGGATGAACTCCTAACCAAGATAGAGACATCTAGAGTAGATGCATCAAAATATTTGAGCAAATTAAAGGACAAGGAGCTCACTGCAAAAATTATTGAAGAAGTATAGAAAGCTATTGCCATTGGCAAAGTTAAACTTGTCAAATTTATTGCTAAGTTGACCCCTCAACTCAAGCACATTCTTTATTTATTTTAAAAAATCTGTACATTCTCTTTATTTATTAAAGATATCAAGAATAAAATTGAAGTGATTGAGAAAGAGATCACCAATCTCTCTAATAAGTTGACCACTAAGCGTAATTCCATTCAGAATTTTTATATCAAGCTACAATAGCTCATGGCTCAACAATTGGAACTAAGGAATGAAGAACACATGATAAGGATGGACATAATGACACTTCAGACATTATTCCTTCCTCATCTTTCATCCGTCCAAGAGCAGATCAACAAGGCTACATCCCTATCCACTCAACAAGAGGGAAGCACATTAGATGGACTCATTTCACTGTTAGCTAACATTACAGCTCAGAATTCACTCATGGATAGGGTTAAAGATTCCCTCTCTGCCGCTCTCACCGATGCCCGAACAAAGTACAAATCCATTTTTGACCAGTTACCACCACCAAATGGTAACTAAATTTTGATGTTTGTCAAAAAGGGGGAGTGATATAAAATCAAAGCATCAAAGTATCAAACAAAAGGAGTGTAGTATACAGGGGGAGTATATACCGATCAAAACAAAGTATTCAAATATAGAGAACCGAGCAGTAAACCGAACAGTTATCACAGAAAATTGATCACCGAGCATACAAAATCAGAGTTTTGTACAGTATAGTGATAAGGGGAGTATATTTGAATATACTATTTCATTGACTAAAGTATATACTATGTGTTTAGTCAAATTTTGTAAGTATATAGATTACTGAGTTATGACTTTGAAAGTAGTTTTGTCAAACATCTCAACTAATGTAAAAAGGGGAGATTGTCACTACTTATCAAGTTGCCATTAGTTTTATATCCAAAGTCATTCTATATACTCTAGTCGATTACTACTACCGAAATATTCAGTCGGTATGAACAGAACAGTTAGTTATAGAAGAAAGTAGTCACAGAGCCCAGTATGCACCAAGCTGTCTACCGAGTATCATTCCATGTCTACCGAGCATCAAAGATGATACACCAAGTTGATATACACCGAGCGAAACATGTTACCAGATTCATTAAACTTGGACACACATATGAAAACATGTTACAAGATCGAGGAACATAGAACCGTTGTCACATTGGAAATTGCACTTAAAGATTGTGTATGATTTCGAGGTCATTTATCCAATGAAATATTTTGTATAGTTATTCATTCGATAAATCATGTTTGTAAGATTGAAGCAATGAATCAGATCACCGACATAACAGATCTATTTATATAGCATGGATTAAGGATAAAAGTGTGAGAGACAAAGATATACAAAGGTGTATGAAGCAAGACATGTGTGATACATGAGAAAGCACTAAGTGTTATGACTGTTACAGAGACATAGAGGTCACCAAGAAGGATTTCAAAGAACAGTCAAAGAATAGAGTAAACAGAAGGGGTTATCGAGTTACTTTATGGGTTACCGAGGTATGCTATAAGCAAGGTAATCTTATTTGAGCACATAGAATCTGCTATAACATTCCAGATGTAAAGTTGCAGATATTTGTAATGATTTCATTTTAATATTTAAGTTATAAGGGAAACCTTTAACAGGGTAAAAGACTCTAACCAAGTCTATAAATTGTAAAGCCTCTAACCAGGTACAACATTTAGTTTAAGTGTTGTAAAATCCTTTAGCAAGGTAGATCTAATAGATCTTGATACTCCTAATAGGGTAAGCTATTAGAAATAGCTGAACATGTAGCTCTAACCGAGAACTCTTTATTATTGTAGTAGTGAAGTTGTGGGTGTCATCCCCACCACAGTTTTTCTCTCTAACCAAGAGTTTCTGCGTAACCAAAATATATGTGTTATGGAGTGAATCATGTATGATTGTTATTTGTTTGTTTTAGCTTTATGTTATGTTGCAACAGCTTTTGGTTTATGCATAACAGTAAAGATATTGTTGAAGAAAGGATTTGAGGTACTGATTCATCCCTCCCCTCTTAGTACATTAGCTTTCCATATTGGGCCTAACAACTTTGACCTATAGCATGATTGGAAAGGAATTCAACATCCATGTTTGCCTCTCTGTATATGTGTTTGACATTATATTTGTCTAAATCTTTTAGGATCTCATGGATAACTTCCAACACATTATTGCCTTCCAACTTGGAGCATTGACAATGATAACAACACAAATGATATTAATTGAATCCACTTTGATGTATAGGTTGACTATTCCTTTCTCTTTGCACAACTTCAAACAACAAGAATAGTGGCATATTATACGTCATTATTTGTTTTGTTAGGTAACTTGATGGATCCACCCCATATTAACATTCATCTTTTGTTTCTTATCACAAAACCCACTCTGGAGTGGCTCAGATTTCGGGCAATGTCTATCCAGCCCTTAGGATGCACTAATATAGAAGTTATCTTTATACATCATCACTTCTATATTGGTGCATCCTAAGGGCTAGATAGCCACTTCCCATATTTCCTCGTGTCGCTCCATCAAAGTTCAATTTGAGCCTTCCTTGAGGAGGGCATCACTACTTGGCTTCCTTTTTATTCATATTATTTATGATAGTGTTCCCCCTTAGTGGAATTGGATGTGTCATTCTTTCGCCATGCAAGCATCCCACAAGGTATACATGTGTTGTTACTTTTCTACCACCTAAAAGTTTATATGTTTGTAGATTTCCAACTCAATTTTGTTTATAACTGATGTCAAGGTATTGTCTTTCTCCTAAAAAATTCAAGAATTTATCTATTTACAAAGCATCCATATCATTGTAGCCAGTATGGCATACCAAAATCCATTCCATACCATGCCCTTCGATGGGGTTGGCCAGCTTGTAAGTATCTCCTTAAGTGATATTAAAAGAGGCCCATAACAGTTTGGTTTTCTTGGGAAGAAATGTCAACATTCATGGGCCATCTCATATTGGGAAAATAAGTGGTCTATTGTTTCCTCAGGTTTGTAACACAATGGGCATCTAAATGGGCCTTGAAATCTCATTTTCCACAAGCACAAAATGTAACATATCTTATATTGGTAGAATACTGACAATTTTTTGAATAAACCTTTTTTATTTAATCAAATTTAAAATTAAAAAAAAAAAATCAACATCAAGGGTGAAGTCATGAAAAAAAGGATGAAATATTTGAATACATTGGAACAATTAACCTTTTAGGCTTGAAACTCCAAGCTTAATTCCAAACCTTTTCCAAAGTAAAAATCAAAGAAAAAACTTTTTGTCAAAAAAAATGAATATTCATTTGTAATGGATATCGCTTCCAAAACAATGGATATCCATTCAATATTATATTTTTTCTAAATGGATATTTTTTTTCGCAAAACAAATATCTATTTTGAGAAAGCCCCAAAAAATATACTTTAGTAAAATGGGCACAACTTTAGCATTGTTGATCAATTTTTTAATTTTTTATAAGAATTTGAAAGGTGATTTAAAGCTCTACACAATAGATAGGTATATTTTCTAGATTATGTATCAAAAAATAATTATAATCATCTAAATTACATCCTTACTTTTTAAAAATTAAATGCTCACAAATTTTACATACAACGTCCTTTTATTGTATTCTTTACAACAATCATCCCAAAAGACTTGTACACACACTCCTTGAAAGAGTAATAAATAATAAAATATTTAAATATATTCCATTTGCATCTCTCTAACTTGTACACACGCTCCTTGTTTCTCCCTCCCTCCTTAGCAATACAAGTGGGAGGGGAAATCACCCCACACCTTTTACCAAGAAGTAAGATCCAAATATACCTAAAATGAAAACTTGTTAATTAGGAAGATAATCAAGCTCCATTATTAATAAGGAGAGATATAGAGAGGAAAAGAGTGATAGAGGATAGAGAGGGAGACATAGAGGAAGATATAAAGAAAGAGAGAGATGGGAGAGGTATAAATTTTAGAGATCGAAGAGATAAGTATACAAGGGGAGAGATGGAGTGATAGAAGGATAAAGATAGATATAGGAGTGAAGAGAGATGAAGACTTAAAGAGATAGAAATAAAAATGGTGTAAAACAAGTTGAAGAAATATTTCAATATGAGCTCAAATTTAAAGTTATTGCAAATTTGAAACTAAAGATTAACCCTTAATAAAGTGATTCCAAAATCAAAGTAAGAAGAAGAAAACCATCACACATGAAACACCAGATTTACATTGAGAAACTCTTTTGAGAAAAAACTCCACCATAGAAAGAGAGGCAAGTATATTGCTAATCAATTAATATTGCAATAGCAATACATTTCTAAGTAAACCCCTATAAAACCCAACAACGCTCCTTTACCCTACATAAATGAACAAGAATGAAATGTATAACTCTAGCTTAAGGCCCCAATATATAGAAACTTGTGAGGATGAATACCACTATGGTATCAAAAAATAATATGTAGAAAAACCACATGGAAAAACTCATGGCAACCTCCTAGAATATCCTCTTATATATGCTTCTTACAATTATCATATTACATCTAGCTAATTTGGCCACCCCTAGACCAATATAGGAGTCAATATCATAAATTCTTGTCATAGGGACCAATAATGACTATCATTACCATTAAAAACACACTTACAACTCCTCACAATTGTCCAATCACCTAAAAATAGGAGATTCCAAATGGGACGCCTAGATCTTTTGTCCTTTTCCTAGAAGACAAACTGTAAAAGTAGCTTCAACATTACATGGTCTCTTTCACCACTGTTGGTTAAAGAATTTAACCAATTATGAGTAAATAAAAAATGACATTAGGAAACAATTAAATAAAAGGATTTACAAGTTTGATGACACCTAAATCCTAACGAAATAGAGGGAGAGAGAAAAGGACAAATATGGAAAGTACTTTAGAAGAGATGTATTTATGACATAAAAAGAAACACATTCTCTTAGGTCAACTTGGGAAAAGGTGTGCATAGTATCAAAGATAACAAGGAATCCTTCTATGACGATTTATGCATAAAAATTTACTCTCCTTATTACACCAAATATAAGTGTTTCATTGTTTATCAATTATTTAATATTTCAGATCCTTTGGTATGACTGTTGCAAAGAAACCATGGAAAGAAGACATTGTATGCAAATTCGAATGAGTATAAATATTTTTGGGTTTATAATATATATAATTTGCCATATCTATCATGTAGATATTTGCACCACCTTTCCAATGCTTGTAAAAAAACAAAGTTTTGATAAGTAAAACAAAAGTTATGGCCATTTTATTGAAATGTGTTTTTTTGGGCTTTTCAAAATGTATATTTATTTTTTTGTTATGGATATCATTTTTGAAAATGGATATCTATTTTGGAAAACATAAAATTAACAATCAAACCTCTATGAAATAGATATATGGTAGTAACTTACAGATCCATTACTAATGGATATCCATTACTAATAGATATTTGTTACTAGTGAATGTCCATTTTGTTATGGTATTATCATACCAAAATCACATTTTATTTGACCCATACAAAAAGTCAAATATTCATTTCGTAATTTTGGCTAAGTAAATAAGATATTTTACATATTGCCACTATTTAGCCCACTAAGTATGGAATTGATTTGATTCAATCATCTCCTTACTATCCCCCCATAAAATAGACATGTTGATTCCAACAATAAAATCCTAATAAAAATCTTTATAATGAAATTAGATATGAACATGAAAAGATGGGATGATAAATCAAAGTATGAATTGTGAGTTGATATAATAACATACCAAAAAGCTATTGGTAAGAACCCATTTCAACTAATATTTGGTTTAGGTGCTAATATACCAAGAAACTTGGAGTTCCTATTTTACAAATTTTTACATGATGTTAATAGAGAAGAAAGTGATGTAATCACTCAAATAATGCTAGAGTTCCATGTACTCCATTCTCTCCTTTAGTTTCACATATTTTTCTGACATTGTTTTCAATCCCTCTTGCAAAATACGTTTTCCATCATCATACATCCAAACCATTGGCTCCTTGATTGTCCTCCACATTCCATCTGATTCTCACTTGAGAATTATATTTCACTTTCATATTTCTAGTCATCTATCTAATAATTCATTTTAAATGGATATTTGTTGGAAAATTGTTGGAAATCTCCAATCCAATAAAAAAGTATTGATGTGATTTGATTCTTAGACTATATCCAATTAAAATTTATAAGTGTATGCAAACTTGAAAATTAAGTTGACTTAACATAGAAAAACCATAAAGATATCCCTCTTCTTTGTAACACCAAAAACCACTACTTTCACATGCTTAATAAACCTATCTTCAATGAGAATAAAATATTAATGAAATGTGCATTACTTCATCATAAGACAATAACAATAAAGAAGTATAAATCAACAACACAAAAAGAAAATCTCTCAACACAATATTTATGTGGAGAAAGTCTTTCAAGAAAAACGCCATCGAGGAGAGAGGCCAATGCTTGTATTATCTTCATAAAACAAATATTACAAACAATCTTTCCTTCCTTCTCCTCTTCAAACTTCAATCTAAGAACAACTGTGTACAAAAAATGAACTCCCATAATGTCTTCATCTCAAGCCTTCAATATATAGACTTATGGAGGTCCAAAATACCACTATAGAACATTACCATGGGTCAAAAAAAGGTTCTAAAATAACATAGTAAAATTCCCATTTTGGAATCATGCATGTAGCCCAAAATAGCCACTTACAGATGCTCTTACAATTTTCATAAAACATCTTACCAAACTAGACAAATATAGCAGTCATCTATCATAAATGCACTCATAATGACTCATGATAACCTATGGCATCTGTCATAACTATTATACTTGCACTTACAACACCTTACATGTGTCTGAAACAACCTAAAATTAGAAGATTCCAAATGGGACACCTAGCAATTTTGTCATTTTCCCAAAGTCTAAATGGTGAAAGTAATTTTGTCTATACATTAGATCTTTTACCATAATACAAGAATTTACAAGCCTAATGTCACCTAAATCCTAACAAAATTCAAATATTTCACCTCCGCTTTTGACCTTTCATCCTACATTATTTTCTTACATATTTTTCAATTTTCTTTGTCATTCCTTTTGTCTATTTAAAAATTCCTTTACATTTTGGGATTCTCTTACCTTTGGTTCTGCATGCTTTGTATACATATATTCCCATGTATCATTCATTCACTCATTTTATCCATTTGTAAATTTTCAATGGATTTCTTGACACCATCCCCATGTATATTCCTAACCTCTAGTCTCATAATAAAACTTTATATTTGTAGTTCTCACCTCGCCTCTCGACCTCCTATCTTGATTCAAACTTCCATATTTCTTCTAGACCACCTATCTTACTTGCTAGATCTTCTCAAAATGCCATTAATGGCTCAATTTGACTTGTGAAACTACTTGAAGAGGATTTTTGCACCAACTCAAAGGTGTTAATTCACTTGCAATTTTGATGATGAAAGATGAAGGAAATCATTCCACCTTTAATATAATGGTTAAGTTTTGAATCTTTTAATGGTCCTTGCACCTAATCTAGACTACCTATTTAGCATGCCACATTTATGGCCTTGATTTATTTGTTGAATTCCCAAAAGCAATCCTAGATAACCAAATAAAGGGACACACACACACACACACACACACATATACATACATATATACATATATATACATATATACATATGTACATATATATACATATATACATATGTATATATATATACATATGTATATATGTATATATGTATACATATATACATATGTATATATCTATACATATGTATATATGTATACATATATACATATGTATATATATATGTATATACATATATACATATATACATATGTATATATATATACATATGTACATATGTATATATATATACATATATATATATATACATATATATATATATATATATATGTATATATGTATGTATATGTATATATGTATGTATGTATATATATGTATGTATGTATATATGTATATATATGTGTGTGTGTGTGTGTATATATATATATATGTTAGGGTTTAGGTAGATCCAGAGAAAATACAAATTAACAATATATACAGATACAAACACAAAAGATGGATAAAATTGCATAACATAGATAACACATAGATTTAATCTAGTTCACCCAAAAATAGGTTACATCCACAGAACACAGTCGTCCAAACTTTTCTTATTATCCAGTAAATCAATATAACACCATTACAATGCCTTATGCATTCCAGCCACTTATATCATTAATTTTAGGGCAACATACAAAGTCGGCTAACAAAGAATAACCCTAACCCTAAAGGAATATTCTCATAATATTTTCCTCATACTCATATTCATGTACTCGTACACGTACGAGAAAATTTTGCATATATATATATATATGTATGTATGTATGTATATGCAAAATTTTCTTGTATATATGTGTGCGTGTATGTATGTATGTATATATATGTATATGTATATGTATGTATATGTATATGTATATGTATGTATATATACATATATACATATATGTATATATATGCATATGCATATATATATGTACACACATATATACATATATGTCAATCAAGCCTTCTTGTATATATATGTATATGTATACATATATACATATACATACATACATACATACATACATACATATATAGATACATACATATATATACATATATACATATACATATATATATGTATGTATACATACATATATATATATATATATAGATAGATACATGTATATATGTGTGTGTGTGTGTGTATGTATATATATATACATATATACATATATATATGTATAAATGTGTATATATATGTACATGTATATATGTATATATATGTGTATATATACATGTATATATGTATATATACACATATATACATATATACATGTATATATACACATATATATATACATATATACATGTACATATATATACATGTATATATGTATATATGTGTATATATACATATATACATACATACATACATATATATATATATACACATATATGCATACATATACACACACACACACATATATATACACATATATACATACATATACTTATATATATGTATATATATATATAGTTGATACGAATGATGATGATAAACTATTGTAAAACCTCAAAGATTCAACCATAAACAATCTAAGTCCTACAATGAAATATTCACCATACACCAATAGAGACACCTAAGATCTGCAAATCAACAAAAAAAAACAATATTACCATTCTCATGTCAAGTAGGATTTCAATCTCCATTGTCTCCTATCTCCATTGATCTTGTTTGATATATTTGCTCTCAGATTTTGTATTGTACACAACATCTCAACAAAGATCGGATTCTGGTTGTGAAGTCGCTTGATCGCAAGAAGGCTTGATTGACACAATCATTAGGGTTGATAATGAAGAAGAGCATCCTCCTATATAGAAGACACTTTAGAAAATGGAGGGATAAGATTAAAAGGTGAAAAGATAAATGGTCGACTAGGATTGAAGGGTAGGTAGAAGAAATAATAAAATAGTAAGAGGGTAGGTAGAGGAAAATTAAGAGATAAATGACATGTGTCATAGAAAGAAAAAGATAATGAATTAATTAAATAAATAAAGACTTATTTAACTAATATAGGAAGTGTGACCAATTAAATAAATAAAATATTTATTTAATTTAGGAAAAGGATAATTTAAATAAATAAAAATATTTATTTAAATGGGGAAAGTCTTAGAGGAGGATAAATGAACTAATTAAATAAATAAGAATTTATTTAATTAATAGAATACTTAGGATAAAATAATTAAACAAATAAAATATTCATTTAATTGGATAGGACAATTTTAGGTGTCTACATTTTGCCCCTCTTTGAGACAATGCAACTTCTCGTGTTGGCTCGCAGAAGATAAAATAAATTGATACAAATTTGCCCGAAGATGGGAATGATATGCCCCCTTGAGAGATTGGATGAAATTTTGAAAAAGATCATAGACAATCTCTCGATAAGAAATAAATGCTAGAAAGGAACTAACAAGATAGGGTGACAAGGTCACATGGGAAAAAGACTGACGCAAGAAGCTAGGGGAAAGGACACGACAAACTAGGGTTAGATTATATATGCAGGCTAGAAGGAAAAACATCCTCATTGGAATCCACAACAATCAGGAGAGAAGATCACTTAGAGCTTAGAGATTAGTCAGTGGGGTAGTAGAAATGGCAGATAGACTCCATAGATTCGATCGCGTCCGACAGTTCCAAAGACCAGATGACATGGGTGAGTCGATATGTACCTTGACCTTGCTTTGTATGTTTTTGCATTTATTGTGTCATTTAATGCATTTTAGAGTAGTTTAGCAAAAACACGGAAGCAGGTTTTGGTTCAAAACGTGTCTAGGTCAGGTTTGTGCACATCTAAGATGAACGGTCACGTCTAGGTCTACTTAGGGTGCGTCTATACAGATAGTCGCGTCCATGTATATATGTGGGTGCATCTATGATAGATAGGCATGTCTATGTCAAATAAGTATGTTTATGCATAAATAGTGTCACATTTATGCTAAGAAAGCACGTCTGTGCTACAAAAACACATTTAGGTAGGGTAAAAGTGTGTCTACGTAGTAGAAACATGTTTATGTCTAAGATAGGCAAAAATTGGTAGTTTTGTGATAAATATATGCTGTCAATTGGATAAGCTCCTAAGAGGATTAACTCAAATAGGTGTCCTAGGGATTCACTCAACATGTGCCCTAAATAGGTAGGTTTGGAAAGTTGAATATAGGATAAGCCATCGAATTGATAAAATCTGGCGAGTGCTCTAGCAAGGTAGGATCAATGTAATGTGATGAATATATACACTAGGATGCAGTGCCATGTGATAAACATAAGCACTAGGATAGAAATAACACTATGTGATAAACATAAGTACCACTAGGACTGACATGATTGGTTTGATTGGTTGCAAGAGTACTTGCCCCAGTTAGAGTCACAAGAGAGATTCCCAGGATGAGATTGCAATCAGAGTTGACCTTTGAGGAGCTTATTGATATTGACGCGATGGGTTTGAGACACATGTTATATATGCTAGAGATAAGGACAAACACAAGACTGGTGATTTATGTTGCAAAGAGATGGCACTCAAAGACATGCACGTTTCATTTGCTGACTGGTGAGATATCAGTCACTTTAGAGGACGTATACAGGA
Organism: Cryptomeria japonica; assembly: GCF_030272615.1. Taxonomy (NCBI): domain Eukaryota; kingdom Viridiplantae; phylum Streptophyta; class Pinopsida; order Cupressales; family Cupressaceae; genus Cryptomeria; species Cryptomeria japonica. The sequence continues at coordinate 285,789,979 of NC_081411.1, forward strand.
TACTATGAGTTCTAACCCATGGGGATCTCGTAGTCTACGATAGAGAGGGAGATAGAGATGCACTGAGACAAGTCTTCAGAGATCCAGATCTTGAGTTGAAACCAAGACACCTGAGCTAGGATGTTATGCACTCCAATGGACGGAGATTGGCAGTTGTGGTCAGAGGGGTTATCAGGGAGTATCTATGTCCCGACCGAGCGACGTGCAGACTAGCTATTGGGTAGGGGGGAACTAGATATCCTACTCGATGAGAGGAGGAGGTTTGCATGGGGACCCTACATTCTAGCACATCTATATCATGAGTTGCATCAATTTGTGTACCTTGGTGGTTGCGAGTTGGGATGCGGGGTTACACTTCTGCAATTGTGGGTGTATTAGCACATAGCCGTGATGAGACCTATACATTTTAGGTTTAGAGGAAATGGAAAATCATATGTACATTTATATAGCATGATCACTTCCCAGCCACGGATTGGGAAGCTAGAGTACTAGTGGCGAGTGATTGACGACATTGATATTGTGATATGGCAGTCGCATCTTGACTGCAAGACCTAGGAGGAGGATGCTAGGGAGGTGCTATTTTCTTTTAGGAGCAGATATCTGATTGGTTGAACTCCCTATATACTAGATGGGAAATTTATTGATAGGGTATCCAAGCAATTTAGCAGACAACAAAAAATGCCTCGGGGCTCAAGTGATTTTGCATGGACAATTAGGGAGCAGGCTCACTGGGGGCCGATTTTGACATATGATGCAGTGATTACACAGTTTGAGTAGTCGGTGCCTATGCCATGGGATATATTGTTAGATGTTATTGATGTTAGGATGGATGATGAGTACATGGTATATTTTGCAACTCATCCATTCCCTAGACTTATAGATCCAAGTGAGCCCATACCACTTGCAGAGGAGGATGACGATGATGAGGATGGAGGTGGAGGTGGATAGAGGAGATAGAGGAGAGGGGGAGCCAGGAGCATGGTTAGAGATACGGGTGGAAAGAGAGATGGGGGGAGGGCAAAAAGTGTTGAGGGAGGTGGAGAGGCAAGATGGGGAGGCAGACCATCGAGGCCACCCAGGGGGAGAGGAGAATAGGTCCTACAAATTTGTGGACAGGCATAGGTACTGGGTCAGGTTGGGCAAAGGTGTGGACAAGTGTATGGTGGACCAGGATAGGATGCACCAAAGTAGGGTAGGCATGATGAGGGTTCCCAAGGAGGACATGAGGAGGAGGATGAGCTACTGCTACTGCAATAGCTCATAGCCGAATAGGTCGATTAGATAGAGGATCTTGAGAGGGATGTGATTCAGTTGAGGCAATAGCTAGGAGACATGCAGAGAGAGAGGGATGAGGCCATTTAGAGATATATAGTTACAGATGAAATGCTATGGGAGGCTAGGGCTACAGCAATAGGGAACATGACATCTAGATTTTCCTTTTGCCTCTAGGCTGGAGATGAGATAGCCTACTAGAGGAACTTGTACTACGCATCACTACCTCCAAAGTTGAGGGCAAGGAACTACAGGAGAGAATCATGATGAGATGATGTAGTATGCTTATATGATGATTTATGATGAGATGATGTAGTATGCTTACATGATGATCTTATGTTATGAATGCATTTATGATTTTATAGTGTTCATGATAATGGATGCAAATATGTACATGATGAAATGCAATATATTTTTATTCTTTTCTAGGTTTATATGTACTAAATGTAGATGAGTATACATATGATTTATTTACATGATGAGATGCATGATGTATATGTTTTTGTCATTTTATGTTTTATATGAGAATGCAAATACTTATATTAGATGTTAATCAGTGGTGTGTGTAGGATGTGATGCTATCATGATTTCTATATGTATGTGTATGATGCACGCTAACATGTAATGATGCAAGTGAAAGCTATATGAGATGCATATCTTTTTGGCATGTCATTTTACTCAGTCATATGATAAAAAGCTACATGGACTCGGGAGGGGGACAGCAGAATAGGGGGGATGGAAGGTAGAAGATATGGAAGTGAAAGAGCTTCTTTTGCTATTATCATCATTGAGATTTATTATGGAAAATAGGTTATGACCATCCAAGTATAGGCTCGACCTAGAAAATCATTGTACCCATTTGCATGGAGATCAGACAATTGCAAACAAGGAATGCCCCTCTTCACAATAGAACCATAGTGTCCTCATATCCTTAGATGAGCCATAATGTTACTAAGAAACAATCTACAGACAGAAAAAGTAGGTGAACATACCCCATCCTCTCCTTTCTAGTCAAAGACATTCTGGAGATAGAATCTCTAGTCACAGACATTCTGGAAAAGCTAAAATACATGTCACAAATTTAGATAAAATCAAAAAAGAAAACCAAGACTTGATACCAACATCCAATGAAATCCTCAAGTTATTTTTGTTTCTTGCCACATAAGTTAACATGTTTGATCTGGTCAGAATGTTGTTATCCTGATAAAGAACAGATTACATTGAAAAACCATGTTGTTTTCAAAGTCTATTGAAACATTTGATTTGTTGAAATCCCACCGCTATCTACACTATCATCTGAAACTGATTGAATCCATGAAACTAATACTTTATTGCGGAGAAGAACAAAACTTTATTGTGTATCGTCGATGTAAATGATCTTTTATTGCGGATTATGCACGAGAAGAAGGAGGAATGAAAAGAAGATGCTCCTCAAAACATGCGATGCTCAAGGTACCACTTCCATCACTAGATTTAGGATTTTGCCCCAACTATGGATTAGACCTGATTGATTATGGAAGAAAAGGGTGAAAAGGGAGGTTTATTATGGATGGTGAACTAATCTTAGGTAGATCAATAACAAGTCATGATGGGAATGGGTTAATTTATTATGAAATGGTAGGTTGTGAGTGTGTACAAAGTGAAAGGGTGAGATTGAATCCAGAAAGAGAGAGGAGAAAAGTCTCTACACATGGTGTCGATAACCTGGTTTTCACCATGGTAATTGCCCAGGGCACCACCGAAGTGGTTTTCACCATTGGACGAATTTATTTTTCTTTACTTTTTTTGATTTTTTTATTTTTTTGTGTCATAAGGCGTCTGTTTGCCAGGTTTTCACCAAGTAATGATTTTTTTGTTTTTTGATTTTTTTGATTTTTGATTTTTTTGTATTTTTGATTGAGATACTCTAAAGTTATGTGTAAAACCTGTGAAGGTGCATATTGTTGATAGGATCTCCCAAAGGTTCTCCATCTGGTGTTGAGAGATGATATGCACCTGATCCATATACTATTGTGATAACATAAGGGCCAAGCCAATTTGGTTCAAACTTAACCTTCTTTTCTCTATATTATTGATCCTTAGGATTATCTCTAAGTACTAAGTAATCTACCTCAAATGTGCAAGGATTTACCTTGTGATTTTAGCTTCGACTCATACATTGTTGATATGCTTTGAGATGATTAAAAGAAGTTTGTCTACGCTCATCCAATAATTCCAGATCTTGTAAGCTCAAGAGACCCTATAATCTTTGTCATTCATGATGTTGCATAAAGAGACCCATAAGGATGGTATCTTGACCTCAATAGGTAAGATAGCTTCGGCACCATAGACAAGTGAGTAAGGAGTGGCTCCAGTAAGTGTACGAACACTTGTGTGATAGACCCATAGCGTGGGGTTTAGTCAAATATGCCAGTTACAGCCAGCATCATTGGCTATCTTTTTAAGGATTTTCAAGATAGTTTTGTTAGATGCCTCATCTTGGCCATTACCTTGAGGGTAATATGGGATGGAAAAGTGATGGTGGATACAAAAATGATCACAAAGCTCACGAACATCCTGATTCTTGAAGGGATGCTCGTTATCCATGATGATGGAGAGAGGGACACTGTATCAACAAATGATATAGTTAGGGATAAATTTGGCAATCTGATTTCCAGTGACTTGGGTGAGAGGAATGGCTTTAATCTATTTCTTGAAATATTTTGTTGCTGTGATAATGAATTAATGACCATTGGAAGATGAAGGGTGAATCTTACCTACGAGGTCAAGTCCCCACTGACAAAAGGGTCATGGAGTGGAAATCGGCTGAAGTTCCTGCATTGGTGCATGAATAAGGTCTCCATGAATCTAGCACTACTTACACTTTCTGACAAGATTATATGAGTATTTTTCCATAGTAGGCTAGTAGTATCCAATCCTCATCAATTTCTTGGCTAAGGCTGGACCACTAGAGTGAGCACCACATATACCTTCATGAACCTCACATAACGCAATCTGAGCTTCATCACTTTCTAAACATCTAAGGAGAGTACCATCTAGACCCTAATGATAATGTGTATCAGCTAAAATGGTGTATCAAGAAGATTGGCATGTGAAGGTGAGACTTTAGTTGTTGGAAAGGTCAGGTAGAAGGATATTGTCATGGAGGTAAGTGAAAATGGTACTGTACCAAAGGGAATCGGGACCAATGACACATATCATTTTTATAGGAGTAATCTCATGCGAGGGGATCAAAAGATTATCTACCAAGAACTCATAGTGAGTCTCATTTTGAGGAATATCAATCAAATAAGCAATGGTAGCCATGGCATCTGCAGCTTGATTATTATCCCTTGAGATCTGCTCAAAGATTGTCTTTGTGAAATATTGCTTGAAATCATCCACCATTTTCTTGTACGGCATTAAATTTTCATCTTTAGTCTGATAATCATCATTTTCTTGATGAATGACGAGTTGAGAGTCCCTAAAAACATGAAGCTCCTGGACCTTCTATTGAACTGTGATTCATAGACCTGTTGTTAATGCTTCATTATCTGCTATGTTATTTGTGCAAGGGAATGATAACCAATATGACGGAGTCGCCTTTAGGTGTGATGAAAAGGATACCAGCTCCCACACCATGTTGTGTGTATGAACCATCAAAATAGAGTTGCCAAGGCTTTGATTGTGCTACTATGAAGATAGATTCATCTGAGAATTTTGAGATAATGGGTATATCATCAATCATAGGAGCATCTGCTATCCAATCTACAATGGCTTTTCCCTTAATATCTTTTTTATCAATGTACTCTATGTCAAATTCACTTAGCATCATAACCCATTTAGCCAGCCTACCAATGAGTGTTGCCTTATTGAGAAGATACTTAAGTGGATCTATTCTTGCAGCAAGCTTTGTCTTGTGAGCTAGCATGTAATGACATAATTTTTGCAAAGCACAAACCACGTCAAGACACACATGCTCAATTGGAGTGTAATTAAGCTCATACCTAACCAATCTATGACTGATGTACTATATAGCTCTTTCCTTATCCTCATGGTCCTGTTATGCCAATATTACCCTGAGTGTTGTTTGTGTAGCTGATATGTAAAGTAGTAGGGGTTTTCCTTGGATAGGTGACATCAATACTGGTGGATTCAAAAGATAATGTTTAAGAGTTTGGAAATCCCATTGACAGTGGTCATCCCATTTAAACTTGATATTATTGCGAAGTAGATGTTGGAAAGGATGATGTATACACCTAAAAATGGTTTGAAGATGATTAATTAAATACGCAGTTATTTAATTAATCCCCCTTCCCATTCAATTGAATTCACAAGAAATTTGATTAATTTCCCTATTCATCCACTAGTAAATAAATCTACATGATTTATTTATATAGTTCATTTCATATCCCCTTTTGATTAATTAATGTAACTTAATTAATCCTCCCCCCATTCAAATTCATTCTTCTAATCTCATAATTAGTTAAATCAAATCAAATAAAACTAACCCTATCCTCTTGCACATCCTAATCTCTTTTATCAAGTAACCTCTTATGGGTTGGATATTCTCCCCTTGGAACACATGGCACTTTTGCCACATGTCTCCTCCCTTGGACACTTTCCCTCTCATGAGAAAGGCTCCTTGACACTTGTCACCACAGAGATGACAAGTGTCCCTTCCTCCAACCTTTTCTCCAACTTCCTCAATCTTAACCCTTGATATCTTCATATCAAATCTGGACCGTCGATTCCTGCCACCTCAGCATTGGCCTTGGAATTCCTATAAATACCCCTCATTTTGGAGAAATAAGGATCCCTTGCATTCATAATTTTACCATCATTACTATAGGAAATTGTATCTCAATCATCTAGCACAATTAGCATTTTAGATTAATCATGCATACAATCATGCATTTCATATCATTTTCCTAATCATGAAGTAGCTACTCAACTCTTGAGTTGCCACTTTGGAGGTCATTGTCTCGCTGAGAGCCAACAATTCTTCAACCTTCAAGGTCCTCAAGAATAGAGGAGGATGGGACATCTCATAGAAGTATTTGGTTTGCATCTGTTTATCTTTCTATTTGCTTTATAATTTCATTATATTGTCTCATCTATGTGTATGCTTGCTTCCATTGAACCATATTTTTTAGCATCATAGATGACATTTATCTGCAAGGTGCGATGAATCTTCTGATTGATTGAAGTCTTCCTTGTAGAGATCAAAGTTGACTGATATTCTTTGGTGGTGTCATCTCTAATATAGCCTTGATTTTTTTTGGATCTGCTTCATTTCCTCTTTGTGAGATAATGTATCCAAGGAGCTTCCCGGAGGTCACCCTAAAGACACATTTCTTGGGATTCAATCTAACTTTTTATTTCTCTAAATGATCAAAAACCACTGATAAGATATCCAAATGTCTTTCTCTTGTTACTGACTTTCCTAGGAGATCATCAACATAGTCTTCCATTGTTACATGCATGAGGTCATGAAATATAGTCATCATTTCTCTTTGATATGTAGCACCCGTGTTCTTTAATCAAAAGGGCATAGTGTCTTAACATAAGGTACCCCAGAGACAAGTGAATGATGTTTTGTGTTGGTCTTCAAGTGCTATTTTGATTTGGTTATATCCAGAGAATCCATCCATCAATGATAACATCGCATGACTGGTTGTAAGATCTACTATCAAGTTAATGTTTCGCAATGGGAAATCATCTTTAGGAAAAGCCTTATAAATGTCTCAGAAATCTATACATATTTTGATGCTACGATCCAGTTTGCTGACAGACACCAAGTTAGAAATCCACTCTAGGTAGTCAATTGGTCTAATGAATGAGACATCTAGTAATTTCTCCATCTTAACTCTAACTAATAATGCCACCTATGGATGCATCTTTCTTAGTATTTTATTTACTAGCTTAGCTCCTAGGGTTACTATCAAATGATGCATAACTAGGTCAGGACCCAATCCAGGCATATCGGTATAGGACCGTGCAAAATTGATTTGCCATTATGTGAAGAAGTTTATGAACTTCTCTCTATCTTTTTCTGTCAAGGAGTGAGCTAAAAAGATGTTATGTGGTACCTCCTATGTGCCAATATTTGTCTTGATAGTCTCCTCAATCAACATTGATTATTTTTCTTCATATGATCTCATGGGGAGAGTGTGAAACCTTCTACCCTCAGGCACCTCAAAGAGGTTTTCACCTTTGGATGTGTCCTTTCTTTTTACCTTTTTAGGGTCAAATAACGCCACAATGTGGTTTTCACCATAAGACCCATGATTTGTTTTTATTTTTATATTTTTGTCACTCTAAGGTTTGGCACCCTCTCCAAAATATGCTACACTATTGAGTTCTATGGTGTATCCTTCTTTGTGGTCCCCAAGAGGAAGATCATCTCGTATTCCAAGATAATCAATGAAGGTATTGTCATTTTCAAAAGTGTCAAGTGGTACAGGTCCTTGTTGATCCCAATCAATGAGTTGGGGATGAACGAGAGAAAGGCCATCAATATTTTCAAAGTTGATGGGAGTAAGGGTAAAGACACAAGAGTCTTCAGGTATTTCAATGCAATCATCAAGGTCATGAACTCTCCTCATTGGCCTCAATCATAAATGAATCCAAATTATCATCACTAGAGGGACACTCAACAAAAAGAGTCTTCACTCTTCGCAGTTTTGACATAGAACCTCAAGATGTTGAGGGTTCGAGATCCCAAAATGTTTTATCCATAGGTTTCTGCTATCTTTCTTTTTCTCTTGATTTGTAGGATCTGATGATGTTGTATGACCAACTCTGAATTTCTTTCTAAATACTTCCTCCTTAGTGGTTTTGTTTGGTTCTCTAAATGTCTTGGTGAGCTCATAATCATTGGATGAATTATCTGAACCCTGTTCCCATTCATTAGAATCTATGGAATATCGCTTCTCTTGTTGTTGGTTATCATGAGGAATAGAGCTTGTGATTTTCAATGCTTTTTCAAGACCGCATAATCTTAAGGGTTTAAAACCCAATCCTTTGGTATGTTGTTTTTGTGGTACTAGGTCTGGTTGCAATGGCTCAACTATTCCTTTCTTTTGTAATGCAAGAAGGATTTTACCATCATATCCAAACTTTTCTAACATCTTGAAGCCTTTACCATAATTTACACATGGTATCTTGATGTGGTCCTTTGTAGATTCTTCTTTAGGTTCTTTGTAGATCATTTTGTGGGGATCTTTTTCTTCCATTTCACCCCATTTGTGGAGTCTGGTGGGATCCCATTTTATAATAATAATGGATACTTTCTTATAAGGATTTGGTCATCCATAGTCTTTAGGAGAATCCATTATTTGTCTTAATTACATGGTTTTATTCAACGTATACTCTCTCATGCCTTTGTCCTTATATTTTCCTTAAAGCTCACCTTGTTTTGATGTAGAAGGGTTTAATGATTCTGGATCCACATATGATAATGATGGATTTGCTTCTCTATTGATTAGAAATATTATTTCTAATCTTGGTCGTAGGTTATTACAATATATGAATGGATTTGGATCACCTTTGACTATTACTTCAACTTCGATCCATTGTGAGGGGATTTAATACATTGATGATATGTGGAGGGCACTGCTCTCATTTCATAAATCCATGGATATCCCAAAAGTATGTTGTATGTGAGATCTAGACCAAGACTTGACAAACCACATCCTTTGTGACTGGCCCAATTCTCAAAGGTAAGGTAATTGTTCCCTTGGATGAGCATTCTTCATCATCATATGCTTTAATGGTGATTTTGTTCTTTGAATTCACACCTTGTTCAAATTATCCCAATTGTTTAATGGTATTCAATGTACAAATATTAAGACCTACTCCTCCATCTATCAAGACTTGTTTGATGTGACTTTTATGGAGAAAGGCTTTGATATGAAGAGGTGCATTGTGTGGTTGACAAACAGATGCATCATCGGCTTTTGTGAATGTAAGGCAATGAGGAGTGGAAAGGTATCCCACCATGGCTTGAAACTGGTCCATGTTTAGATCAATGGGTAAAAAGGTTTCTTTCAATGCTTTATCAAGGATAGCCTTATGTGAAGGAGATATGTGTAAAATATCAAGGATGAAAATGAGGGTGGGTGTCTTCCCTAACTGATCTACAAGGTCATACTCATTTTTGGTTGATGAAGAAGTTATGGTCTTAGATGGAACACCTTGCAAGGTGACTTTACCTTGATGGGTTGTAACATTGCATTCAGAGGTTTTATCATTAGATGATGAAGAGGACACTCCAATGCCTTTCAAAACAACCTTACTCCTTTGGGTATAACCTTCGGGGGTTTTGTCCTTTATGATAATGGTAGAAACATAATTGTCCATTGAAATATGGTTAACGGTTAAGTCATAGTCATAGGAAATCTTAGCATAGTTGGTTGGGTTATCTACTTTGGCTTTTCCTTTATCGTGTTTAGGGAATGGCTTCTTAATTATCTCATGTTCCTCATTGGAAGTGTGGCCATCAACTTCTATGTCACCCTTGTCAATAAGATCTTGTATAATATCCTTCAACCTGTGGAAATTGCTAGTTATAGGTCCTTTGCTCTTTTGATACTCACAATACTCATCATCATTCCACCATGTAGGTTTCAATTTAGGCTCATATGGTGGATGGTTTCGTATTGTTATTATCTTGTTTGCAACTAGTTTCTTGAATATTGTCTTAGTCAGTTTTCCCAATGGAGTATATTTCCTTTGAGGTTTTGATGGCTTTTTATTGTTCACTTGATTGTTTGAGTTGGATGAACTTGCCCTAGGGAAAGTTACTTTTGCTTTTACAACATTTGCATCCACTACCCCATAATTGAATGTGTTCTTGTTCTTGTTCCAAAAATGGGGTTTGTCTTTCCCATTTGATTCATCTTTATTTTCTTTGAATAGCTTAATTACACCTTGTTCAATAAGGACTTTCTCTATTTCCAATCCTTTCTCAATGACCTCCTTAAAGGTAGAAAAACAAGATTTTCTACCATCTATTTTTGCGGGATATCACAAGAGAATCGACTAGCAAGACCTCTCCATCACTGTAAGAATGAAGCAAAATATTCCCCATTTTTTTGCTTAGTATTGCACAAGGTAGTTACTAACACATTTGTTTCAATATTATATGAGACATGTTGTATGAAAGCTTCAGCTAGATCACTCCATGACTTAATTCCAGGTGAGAGTTGGGAGAACCATTCCATAGCTTGTCCACCTAATCTTTGCGAGAACAATCTCATCAAGTATGTTTCTTCTCCTACTACCTCAATGCAAGATGTGAAAAATTCTCTTATGTGTGCCTTAGGATCTTCCTTGCCTCTATGCTTATCAAATATTGGTATCATGAAATGTGCAGGACATTTGGAGGCATTGGAATACCTCTATCAAATGGGTAAAGACATATATCCCTCATTATCTATTGTTTCTTTGGTTTATTCATGTCTGCTACTTGTTTTTCCAAATCCTTAATATGTCATTCCAAATTCATTCTTAGGTGGTGTCTTTCCTCTTTGAGTTAGTCCCATGCCTGAGCCACCGAGTGGAGGACAAATGTAATACATGTATGGATGGTATTGGTCATGTATATGTTCATATGGAGAAGGGACATAGTTATAGCTATCATATGGACCACCTAGTATAGTATTGTAATGAGGAGCACTAGGTCTAGGTTGGTACATGTCATGACCATGAAAATAGGAGGTATCATAAGAATGATCTTGAGTATTTCCCCCAAATCTAGCATGGGGTCTCCTCATGTCATGATTTTTAATGTTCTCATGAGTATAATTGTATTCATTGGTTCTATCTTGGGTATTTTCATCTGTATGAGTATGCATATTGGTATTTCTCATCCATGCAAAAGGATGACCACGGGGCTGTCCATGAAAATAACTAGCAAAATTAGCTTGGGCATGAGTGTTGGGGACTTCAGGTTTTTTAAATAAGGATGAAGGTGACTCAGGTATGAAACTCTCTCTCCTATTACAACCATTATTTCCTCTAGGATTTACATTGTGTGATTTCCTTGATTAGGGTCCTCCTCTAGTATTTGTGACACATCAAAATCATGAGGTATCTTAATCCCATTTTGTGCCATGACTTGAAAGAAGTATTGTCTATCTCTTCTCATGATTTCTTCAACCATCCTATTCAACCTTGGTGAAGCAAGGGAAAACCAATGCAAGGTTAGATGGTTAGTTTAAACCCAAATAAACATAAAAAAACCAAATAAAGTATAAAACAAGCTTCTTATATCTTGCAAGAGAGAGTTATCTCTTGTTCCTCTGATTGAGCTATCGACGAAGCCAAGGATGCGCCCCTCCTTAACTTGTTTGCATTATCTCCTCAATTGGGATGTGGATCGATCTACACATGCAACAAGATTTCTTGGATTTGGATTGGATTTCAATGATGATGGATATGGATTAGATGAGAGAATATTTGGGCATTATGATGGTGTGATGAATGATTTTGGATTCCAAATTAACAACATAAGATTAGATGAGAAGTGTAAAAAGGGATGAAATGGATAGCATACAAATATATGAAAACTGGATGATTTGTGAGGAGAGGAGACTCTAATTTATATATTGGAGGAGGCCAAAATGAAGGGCTAAGATTGATTTGGGGATGAAGGGTTGAGATCAATTTGAGAGGGAGCACATGGATTGAGAGGACAAGGTGTGGGATTCAAGAGACATTCCATAAAGGCATTTCTTGTCCCCACACCTCTCAAGGTTCATGGGGAAGACCTTCTAAGAACATTGGGAAGATAAAAATAATATTAAATTCCTTAGTGGGGGAGGAGGAATTAAAAATTCCAAAATAAGAGGATGTTTGGGGAGATTCAAAGAATTTTAATTTCTTTGAAAGGATCAAGGTGATTAGGGATATGAAAATGATTAAGGGGATTGATTAGGTGGCTTAATGAGTGATTAGAGTGCAAGTGGGAAAGTTAGCAGGATGTGACATGAGGAGAGAAAATGAGTGGAGGAATATAAAATTGAGGAATGATGATAATCATACTTCTAGAATAATTAATTAGGCTAAGTGAGGTTTAGAAGAAGTGATTTATAGGAATCATTTTAGTTAGGTTAATTAATTAAAATTAATTAACTAAGTGGGTTTTAGAAGAAATAATGGTTGACGTGACTTTTGAAGAATGAGGAAATAATTAATTTATTGATAAATTAATTATTGGACTATAGTGATAAGATTGATTAAATTTGATTTAATTAACCTTTAGAAGAAAGGAATTAACACAATTAAACTGGTTAATTATGTTGATAGGATTAAATTAATTAAATATTAATTCATAGCATCATGAAGTGATGTTATATCAAAGAATAATAAAACATAGTGGATGGAAAGAATATGGACTAGTAGCATGATGCACCATTCATAGGTGAAATGAGGAAGGATGACTAGGAGGTAGTGGTATGCCCCCTCGAGAGGACATGTGGGTTCTAAGAACATGGGTGTGCTCTCGAAATGGATAGGAGGACTAGATAATGAAAAGATGAAGATGATGAAGGGGGGGTGAATGAATAAATTGGAGTCTCCAATATAAATAGGTGAAATGGGGTGAATGAATGAAATGGAGTGGATGAGATTTCTTTTTGTGTAGATGTGGAGAGAAAACCTAATTTTGATATTGCCACAGATTATCCACACCACTGATTATAGGAATCAAGATGTTTTGAATATCTGAGGTGTGGAGTAGACTCTCAAACAATAGGTATCTCTATGTACATAGGTTTGCAAACATTGATGATGATGTAAATGCGAGACTGTAGGATCATACAAGAGAAACCATCAAGAACGCCATACCACAAAAACAATTCCCCATTATACAACAACCAAGACATGCGAGATATAGGATGATCAGGGAAGCCCTGAACAAGTATAGTCCTAAGACACAAGATGAAAATCAAAGTGACAAGCTCAATCATGACATCTCTTGCCAAGAGTGGGACATCGATTTGGTTGGGCTGCCAGACATGGGAAGGATACATCTCAATGGGTAGGAAGATGGATTTGGATAAACTTCCAGACATGGGAAGGATGCATCTTGATGGGCAGGGTACAATAGATTGATAGATGCAAGAGACATGATGGTATGTGAGATCTCTAGGTGAGAGGATTGCTACTTGGATTTTATTAACACAATATGGATGGGTGTTTGGATTACGTGCGAGTTAGCATAAGCTTAGGTAGATGGGAAAATCTCAGTGTGATGGGAGTCATAAATGGATCGGATAAAATGGGAAGGGGATAAATGATTGAATGGGAATGGATGGGATGGGGAATATGATATGATATGATGGGATTGGTTTGTGGATATAGGATAAATGGAGGGGTACCAATGACAAGATCAAGACCAAAGATATGAATGAGGGATGAATTTGGATAAGATGAGGGATATGAGATGGAGGATATGGATAGGATAGTCAAGACCAAAGATAGGAAAGGAGGATGGACTTAGATAGGATGTGGGTAGAGGATAATGGATATGGATAATGCAGATGGTAGGATAGCAAGGATGAAGCTTGCCCCCAAGTGTAGAGTGCAAGAAGATGGGGGGACTACACATGATGCTTGTTTTAGGTATCTAGTTTTGTGGATAGTATATATGCTATAATAGAGCGAGAAGGATAAGAGATGTGAGATGAACTGGGATTGACTTGGTAAATGGGCTAGGATGGGAGACATGGATAGGTGGAAGTTGGATAATTTTGAGGGATGTATGAGCTAGTTGTGGATAATTGATAGGGTGATCCATGAACTTCCATGAGCATTTCTCATACCAAGCTTTGAAGTTTGGATGTGGATTTGGGTAGTCATGTGACCTCAAAATGTTGAGAATGGGAGGTATAAGTTGGGATTGGATAGACTTGATCGAAAAAAAGTAATGAGATGATGTTTGACGAAGATGAGGACTAGGACTTAGCAACTTTAGATTGTATTGATGGATTGATTTAATTTGATTTGATTTGCTTGGATCGAGTTGAATTTGATTAGATTGGATTGGTCCTTGGGTTAGGACAAGATTGATTTGGATTAAAATGAAACCTTAGCCCTTGGATTAGGACTTAAGTGAGGTGTTAAAGGATTCAAATGATTAACCTTCTTCTACTTAGGGTGGACCTGTGTGCCTAAGAAAAATAGGGAAAAAGGATCCAAATGATTAAGCCTTCTTCTACTTAGGGTGGATGTTCATGCCTAAGTAAAATAGGGCAAAGGATCCAAATGATTAAGCCTTCTTCTACTTAGGGTGGACTTGCGTGCCTAAGAAAAATAGGGCAAAAGGATCCAAATGATTAAGCCTTCTTCTACTTAGGGTGGACTTGCATGCCTAAGAAAAAATAGGGCAAAATGATCCAAATGATTAAGCCTTCTTCTACTTAGGGTGGACTTACATGCCTAAGAAAAGTAGGGCAAAATTATCCAAATGATTAAGCCTTCTTCTACTTAGGGTGGACTTGTGTGCCTAAGAAAAATAGGGCAAAAGGATCTAAATGATTTAGTCTTCTTCTACTTAGGGTGGAATTGTGTGCCTAAGAAAAATAGGGCAAAGGATTTAGGGTTTTGATCAACCCAAATGATTAAGCAAAGGTACTTGGGGAGATTCTTTCCCAAGCACAAAAATCTAATTGATGATTGATTAAAGATAAAGGTCTAAATCAAACTTTCACAAAGTGTTGACTTTGGATTAGGACTGATGATTAATGATTGGATTAAAGGAATATTGATTGATTGCTTGGGATTTTTGAAGATTTTATTAGGTTGATGTGCTAAGTCCTTGAAGGTGAGAAGAAAAATATTATGGATTGATGGAAGGAAGAATAAGGGGAAGACTACCTGGGAATGAATTGATGATGGGATAAAGATATTTGGTCAGGGGTTGATGGTCATTTGGATGGATGAAAACTAATTGGGAAGTTTGACTTGAACGGTGGTAGTGAAATAGGGGTTTGATAGTGATAAAGTGAAGATTGAATGGTTTGGTCAAATGTTAGGTCAAATTTGGGAATATTTTGGATGTTATCTACTCTTGGCAAGAGAAATCAAACAATGACAAGCACATTGGCCAAGGAAACTCTTTATGACAAGCGTGAAAGTGAAGGGGGCCTAGATTAGCCCAAACAAATTTTACAGGTTTTGTACAAATGAAAACACGCTTGAAGACATACAACTTAGGTTGGAAAGTGGAAACCATTCGATAGGCCTCTCGCACAAGCGATACCTCAAACAAGTGGATAGATATTCTAGTAGCACTGGCTCCCCCTTACAGCACACTCACTTCTCGGGCATACCAGATTCTCTTACCCCAAATATCCAAGGATCTATTACATGGGGAATTCCTATCTCATCTTGAGTGGGTACATGAGAGGTAACTTTGGGGTATGACCCGCATCCCCTACACTATGAATGTGAGATTTTGGGCTACTAAAACAAGGTTCTTAGTGAAATTTTTGAGGGATCACCAATCCAATGATGGATTCTCAAAGCAAGCCACTTAAGGCTCTAACTGAGATTATCATTGCAAGGAAGGCCCACACATATGTCGACTTCACTCAGCACTCCAGCCGCTTGACCATCTTATTTATATAGCGGCTCAGAAAACCCACTCGAGATTGCGTTGGGAGAGTCGATATCCCCAACATGTCCCAATTCAAGATACTCTTGTGGGGTGATGAAATCTCCAATCAAGA
Source organism: Cryptomeria japonica (assembly GCF_030272615.1). Lineage (NCBI taxonomy): Eukaryota > Viridiplantae > Streptophyta > Pinopsida > Cupressales > Cupressaceae > Cryptomeria > Cryptomeria japonica. The sequence goes on from NC_081411.1 coordinate 285,805,968, forward strand.
AATATTGCTCAACTACTAAAATGAAAAAGAGGGTGTTGTTGATCACTCGTTCTTTTACACCCAAGATCCACGAAGGCGAGGGGAGAGGATACTAGAGTGCAACGGTGGGGTCCACACAACACTAAATGTGTCAATGCATAAGACACAAAAGATAATTGTTTATTTTAGTCCCACATATATATGATTTTCTAACTATAAATCCAACAAAACAATCTACTTTAGTGGAAAAAGATGTCCTGGACAAGCGTGCTGCAGGAAAACGGGTTAGTAGTTTGGAGATTATGCCTTGGATAAGCAAAAGTACTTGCAACCACTCAAAATTTGATCAATAATAAAAAATTCCTAAGGACACAACGTAGGCACTGATCCATAGGCAGATGCGTTGAAGTGTCTATGTATGCATTAGAGCAGATCTGCACACCTAACAAAACAAAAAGCAAGACCCTTTGAAATTTGAAAATTTACAGAACTTAAATTCAAATTTTACCTAACTCACACATGTTGAACTATATCACAGGTGTTGATGCGCATGCACAAGCGCTGCTCAACAAAAAATTAGTTAACTGAATTTGAAAATTAGAAATTTGAAAAATGGTGGGCTTGTTGGCTCAACGGAGGCGCTGAACCAGAGCACAGGCATTGATTCGCCTGTGCAAGCGTTGATTTGCTTGTAAACCCAAGATTTTAACTAATAGCCTAAAGTTAGTGAAAAATAGACTAAAAATCTAATCGAGAATTGTTTTTAAGTTCTTTTTAGATCCTTTTTTTACTTTTTTCTGATTTTTGTGTGATTTTTTATTAGTATAAGACAAAAAATTGAAAATTTAAGTTTAAAACTAAGTGTCAAAAGACACTGGGGGGGACGCGTTAATGCAGGGGCAAACGCACTGATCTGTAGAACCTGCAAAAATTGGCAGTCAGAAAATTCAAATTTTAAATCAAAGGCGTTGAACCATGATGGACACGCTGAAGCAGTGGGGTGGACACGTTGAAGTGCAAACTGATGCACTGAAGCGGTAATCTACAAGCTAAAAACACTAAAAACTCACAAAAAGGTTAGAAATAGGACATGGGTCCTACCGGGCGTGCCAAAATGAAGCAAGAAAAAAACAATGCAAGGTTAGATGGTTAGGCTAAACCCAAATAAAGTATAAAACAAGCTTCTTATACCTTGCAATTGAGAGTTCTCTCTTATTCCTCTAATTGAGCTATTGGTGAAGCCAAGGATGCGTCCCTCCTTAACTTGTTTGGATTAGCTCCTTGATTGGGATGTGGATTTCTCTCCACACACAACAAGATTGGTTGGATTTGGATTGGATTTGAACTATGATGGATATGGATTAGATGAGAGAAGATTTGGGCATTATGATGGCGTGATGGATAATTTTGGATTCCAAATTAACAACATAAGATTAGATGAGAAGTGGATCAAGGGATGAAATGGACAACATAAGAATGTATGAAAAGTGGATGATTTGTGAGGAGAGGAGACTCCAATTTATAAATTGGAGGAGGCCAAAATGAAAGACCAAGATTGATTTTGGGATGAAGGGTTGAGATCGATTTGAGAGGGAGCACATGGATTGAGAGGACAAGGTGTGGGATTCAAGAGATATTCCATAAAGGTATTTCTTGTCCCCACACCTCTCAAGGTTCATGGGGAATATCTCCCAAACAAATTGGGAAGAGAAAAAGGAATATAAAATTCCTTGGGGGGAGGGAGGAGGAATTAAAAATTCCAAAATAAGAGGATGTTTGGGGAGATTCAAAGAATTTGAATTTCTTTGAAATGATCAAGGTGATTAGGGATGTGCAAATGATTAAGGGGATTGATTAGGTGTCTTAATGAGTGATTAGAGTGCAAGTGGGAAAGTTTGGAGGATGTGACATGAGGAGAGAAAATGCGGGGAGGAATATAAAATTGAGGAATGATGATAATCATACTTCTAGAAGAATTAATTAGGCTAAGTGAGGATTAGAAGAAGTGATTTATAGGAATTGCTTTAGTTAGGTAATTAACTAAGTGGGTTTTAGAAGAAATAATGGTTGAGGTGACTTTAGAAGAATGGGGAAGTAATTAATTTATTGATAAATTAATTATTGGAGTATAGTGATAAGATTGATTAAATTTGATTTAATTAACCTTTAGAAGAAGGAAATTAACACAATTAAACTGGTTAATTATGTTGACATGTTAAAATTAATTAAATATTAATTTAATTAATTTTAGGTGTCTACACTTGGTTCCATGATAGTTTCTTCAATGTCTATGGATGTGATAGATACATTGTCATTGTTATTGTTGTTTTCATTGTCTGGTATAGTACTGCAATTCTCAAATGGATAGTAAAATTTATCACCATCAAACTCATAGGTACTCATGTTGAGAGATCTTAGAGCTTCTTTGGCTTCTCTTCTAGATCTTTGGAAATGAGTTTCAACCATGATCTAATCCTTGGATAAAATGAGAGATGGAAGAAAATATGAAGACTATGGAAGATCAAGAAGGAGTATGAAATGGAAAGAATCTAGGGTTTTCTTGCAATGTCCAAAAGTATAAGTCCAAGATATGTGGGGCTAAAGTAAGGTGTGGCTTCCAAAGAGATGATAGATCTCTTGATGAGGTAAGTTGACCTTGACTAAAGAGGACCGAGTGGGAATCTAAGATGATAGATCTGATGTGGGAACCACCAAGTAATATGTTGTAGTAAGTTTGCAAGATATGATGAGGACAACAAAGCAACCTTTTGACCCTAGTTTGAAAAATGTGTATGAGGGATTGCAAATGAAGGCAAATGATGGACAAATATGTGACCAAGACTGGTTGACTAAAAATGATGAATCCCTATGAGAAATGCCTTAGAAGCTCTTTAAATCTCAAAATTTAAGTCCATTTCTCTTTTCAAGTATTTGCAAAATTTTGTTTTGAAACACCGACGCGGAGCTATTTTGCACAGATGCAGTTTCCCAACCTAGATGTATTTTAAAGAAGCATAGACGTAGTTTAGTGTCACAGACATGATTATGTAAGTCGCAGATGCAATTATTGACAATGTTTTGCTCTTATTACACAAAAATGTGATTCTTCCCTACGCAAACATGAGTTCCCAACCTAGACATGGTTTAAACTGACATAGACGTGATTTCTGAGAAAAATTATGTCTGTCCAAATATGAAAGTTGTTGAATGTGACCAAATCTTGATGTTGAATGTATTGTGGCAAGAAAACACAACAAATAATGAAGATACAATGTCTAAAGATGTTTTTGTGTATGTTCAAAGGATTTCCACTGGTATAGCACAAATTGAAGACACTTGAAAACATGCACAACCTAGGCTAGAAAGAGAAACCATTCATTGGGGGCCCCACAATAATAAAATACCTCAAACAAGAGGGCAGCTAGAGATTCTGGTAGCACTGGCTTCCCCACAATGACACTCACTTCTGGGGCATACTGGATTCTCTTACCTCAAAAGACTAAAGATCAAATGAGGAATTACTTCCTCAACATGAAAGGGTACATGAGGGGTATCTATGAGGTACGATCCGCACTCCCTGGACCATCAAATGTAAGGATTTTTGGCCTCTACAAAAAAAGGTATTTAGTGGGGGAACTTGTTTGAATTAGGGATCACTGAGAGGGGGGGGGCGGTGAATCAGTGATCTACGAGTTACCATATTTTCAAACTTAACTTTAAGCCACCGGAAAAAAATACTTGAAACTGAAATGCAGAGACATAAAACAAACAACCACAAGATCATAACACCAAATTTTTACGTGGAAATCCAAATGGGAAAAACCACGGTGGGATTTGAACCCACAATATTATTCCACTATGGATAGTAGAAAAACAATATTACAATATGGGAATGCACAAGAATTCAGGCACATTGCCTAGAGCTCACTGGTCAAATACAATAACCCGCAAGGCTACAACCCTCAAGGAAGTCTCACTAACTTACAAGATAGTTACAGTGATGAATTATAATGAATGAACTCTGAAATAGCATCTACAATACTTGGATGAGTTCTAGTTGAGTGCAAAATATACTGACTGAATTCCTTCTGTTGATTTGCTCTGTTCTGCCTTGTTCTATGTCTCAGTCAGCTACCGAATCAAGAAAGTGCATGTGAAACTGTGCCAAAATGGATTCTTGATCACCTCTTGCTCCCATACAATCACACCATCCACCAAAAAGATCATCCTCACCAAAATTATATACTATTAATCACAAAATAGATCATACATCAGTGTAACGTGTAGTCACATGTCGGCTTGATCGGATCACCTAAAATAACCAAAAAAATAATAAAATGATGTGTCGAAGTCGGCCCAATCATCCCAAACATGATTCAATGTACCACAATCATCGAAAATATTCTGGACCCAAAAATGCTCTATTCTTGCTAAAATACCGATTAACACCTACTTTTGGATACGAAGAATTATGATCACCGAATTGAATCTCCATGAAGAGTTGTCATAAATTACAACCCTAAACCAATAATCATCCACTGGATGAGTGTCAATTGCCAACAATCTCCCCCCTTGGCATTGATGGAAACACTCGTGAAAAATGATTAAGTGTTGGGCATTGTACACCGAATCAAAAGAATCAAAAGAATTTCTAAGGCTCCCTCCTAGACAAAGAATTCCACTCTTCACTACTATACATTTTTCACTATACCTCTCTCCCTTTGATAGTAATTCCAAAGATGGGGTGTTGTCCAACAGAGATATTCACCAAAAATTTACAAGTACTTGAAGAGGTCAGCATAAATAGTCTTCAAAAATCCTAGGCGAGTATCCCACCCACTCTTCAAGTTATCCAAAACCATGATGAATACACTAAATACTGTGGCATGAATTTCTCATTCTTTTAGATCAAATGACACAGGCCAGGCCATTTCCTCCATACAATCTACCTTATTACTCAACATGATGTCCAATAAGGGGCAATCAAGTTCTGGAGTTCACCAACCTTTCTCAAAATTTTGTCCTTGTCCGCTTGGAGGCTTGAGATCTGATCATTTAGAGCTATAATCTTCCCTTCAAGACTGCTTATTAGAGCTACATTTGGATCAAAGGACTATGAAATATGTACAAGCTTGCCTTGACAAACACCCATCTGCTTGTTTATGTCTACAGTGAATGTAGGAAAAATTAAACAAGACTTGTACAATTTACCGCCTTCTGGCAATGTATCAGAAATAATCTGCAGTCTATTATTTAGCCTCACTCTATCATACTCAATCATCTTCTAGAATTTCTGCATCCTAACATCCTTAAATATATCCAAAACTTTTTGAGTAGAAGACTTCTCTAAAGAATCAAAACTGGTATTTACACTATTAATTAATTGCAACAGTTTACTGGAGAGGATATTATTGGAATCCAACTATACATCTAGAGCCACCTTCTGCAAAACATCAACTGACATTAAAATAAGCTTCTTGTCTTTAGATTCAGACTTCACCATATCCTGGCTAGCTTGAGCTTGCATAGCAGCTGCGAGCATGAGCTTTTTCGTAGGAGACATCTGTCTAAGGTTCAGTGGGCCATCTATATTTATAGGGATCTGAGGTGGGGTCCCTATAACTGGAGGAGTGATAATCGTCAGATCAGCTACACCTTTGCCTTGCAATCTCAACATCCTTATTCTCTCCCTCATCCCCTTTATCATTTGCATCAGTGTTGTCACTTGGTATAGTATCAGCTTGTTGGATCTTAGGGGTTGCAGAGTTGTCCACCACTGGAGGTGTATCACCAGTCTCAACATCAAGTGTAGTGTTATCTTGATCTTTCGGATGATCCTCAGTCTAAGTTTCATCCTACTGACCACCAAAAATACCTTACTTTACTTCTAGCTAAGAGGACTTAAATGCGTATTTGTACAAGGGATCATGTTGAATTATTTTTCTCCATATATCCTCTGTCTCTTTCCTCACCTATTCCACATTTCCAATCATTAGTCTGTTAACCCTGTTCTTGCTTCCAAATTCTTTCTTATTAGCCTCCTCAATTAGCATCTTGGCTTCATCATGAGTTATATAGGTACATACATTTATTGGCTCTCTCTCTTTCATCTCCTTATCTATTGTGCTTGTACATTCATTCTCCTTGCATCTATAAGGTTGTACAAGTCCTTGGGAATGGTCTTCTCCAATTCAATTAATGTCTTACTGAAATTATGCATGTATAATACAATAGCTTCTTCAACTTTTCTCTGATCAACTTCATTTAATTTCTCATAGAAGGCTCTAAGATTCTTCAAATTCCCATCTACAATTATTTCATCAATTAAATGTTTTGCCGTCAAATTTGGATCCAGTGTTGGCTATCACCATGTCATTCGATCCTTTTCTCAAGCTGGGTATATCACTGGTTTCAACTAGGCTTGTCACGACTCAGATTTCCTGTTTGGTGATATTGTGTGGCCTATCAAGCCATATGAACTCAACATGAACACGGCTAAGAATGTATCGGATCCACTCATCTTCATTGAACAATGGAAAATGAATGAATTGTGAGAAACCCTTATCATGATTAACTTTGTATTCAGGTTTGAGATTTCCCAAACCATCCACCAAATGGTTTTTGTACAGGTCTAGCATGTTTGCATTTCCAAGCTCCTCGAGATCACATTGTATGTAAGCCCTAATATCTTCATTGTGAAGCACACCATAGGGTACCGATGAAAATGCACCTTTTGGATTATCCTCAACTGGCTTAAAAGGATGTTTCTTAAATACAAGTTGGGCCATGTCCTTAATCTTGACCACCAAAGGGGTAGCAACACTAGAAACTGAAGCCATTTTGAATGTTAAGGGTTTGTGAAAACTGAAAGCTTGAACAGATAAATACCTTGATTCACAACCGAGCACTGAAATTTGCTTTGGAATAGCTAAACTCGATGTTGAAATTGCCAAATTGCTTTTCTCTTCTTCTCTACACTATTCGCTTGATCACATTGTGACAAATGAAACTTAGAAATGCACTTTTATCCTTTGAAAACCTAATTTTCCACTGTAATAAACGCAACTGATTACCTTGAGTTTCATGAAGTCGCATATCGGAGCATCAAATCCTTTTTGAAGCTTCCAGATAACATCTGCATATATGATCAAAGCCTTATGCAACCTTCTAAAATTGATTGCAAACCATCAAAAAGGGGGTTCTTATAATCTGCATGAAAAGTTCCCCTAAGGCATAAAGCCCTAGTTAGCGGATGAAGATCATGCATCAAATTCGGGTGTAGATCCATTTTTTTCTTTAGATTCATCTTTTCTAGCCCACATCTTCTCATGTTTGTCTCTAATCTCTTCTACCTTCTCTTTTCCCTTCTCATCTGATTCTCTCTTGTCTACTAGAACACTGGTCTTGCTTCTGTAGAACTTTGCAATGTGATCGGTTTTGTTGCATGCATGACAAACAACATTATTCTGCATAGGTCTGAAGTTCATCCGATTTGGTCTCATCTTTCACTGGTTATAGATATGTCCAAACATTCTACAAGCATAGCATCTTTTTTCTAGAAGTTATTCATTTCTGCTCTACACATATTTGACTTGTGTCCAAAATTATTGTATTTGAAACACTGACCGGTAAAGGTTGGAGCTTTATTCATTTTGGTCATTCCATTATTCATCCTACTTTTGCATTGATTCACCATATGACCTAATTTATTGCAAGTAAAACATCTACCATGGAATTTATGAGCATTAGGTTTTCTTACTAGAGGATTCTAACTCTTCTTCTGATCAAGTTTTGCATTGCCTTGTCCAGATCCGGAGGATTCACCTTTCTCAAATCCAAGTCCTCACAAGTCCTTTCCAAGTCTCTGACTTTCCAGCATCTCATCAAGCCTTGCTAAGCTAGCTTTGAATTTGTCTTTGTATTCATTAGTAGTAGCAAGGTCATCACTTAAGGTAGCAATTTGTCTTTCAAGCTCTTGACCATTATTCCTTGATTGTGTCAACTCAAGCTTCAACTAATCATTCTCATAGGTAAGCCTGGAGCATTCATCAGCTCTTTCCTTCAATGATTGTGTCAGATTCTCTTCATTCTTCTTCCGATCCTCAATCTCCTTAGTTAGCCTCATCACAATGGATTGCATCTTATTCTTCAAAGCAACATTCTCTCTTTCAAGATTGTCACATTCATCAGCTTTACCCTAGTACTCCATGATATGATCTTCTTTCTCCTTCAGCTTGTCCATCAATTCTTTCCTCTTGTCTCTAGAAGTGCTCACTTGATCCTTCAAGTCATTAATGAAATCATTAGCAGCATTTAGGTTCTTCTTCAAGGTACAAATCTCATTTCTAATTGCATCATGATACTCAAGTGCCACACTAAGTTGCCTCTGAAAATCAAAATCCATTGATTTAACCTCCCGGACCTTCCTCAAGCAGTTAAGCTTCCTCAGAGGACCTAGGCTCTGATACCAATTGTTGGAATCAAGGATCACTGAGAGGGGGGTGAATCAGTGATCTATGGGTTACTAGATTTTTAAACTTAACTTTAAGCCACCAGAAGCAAATACTTGAAATTGAAATGTAGAGACATAAAACAAACAACCAGGAGATCATAACACCATATTTTTACGTGGAAACCAAAATGAGAAAAACCACAGTGGGATTTAAACCCACAATATTATTCCACTATGGCCAATAGAAAAACAATATTACAATATGGGAATACATATGCATTCATGCACACTACCCAGAGCTCACTGCTCAATTATAATAACCCAGAAGGCTACGACCCTCAAGGAAGTCTCACTGACTTACAAGATAGTTACAGTGATGAATTACAATGAATGAACCAAATATATTGATTGACTCCCTTCTACTAATCTGCTCTATTATGCCCTATTCTCTATCTCAGTCAGCTACCAGATCAAGAATGTGCACGTGAAAGTGTGCCAAAATGAATTCTCGATCACCTCTTGCTCGCATACAATCACACTATCCACCAAAAGGATCATCTACACCAAACTTATATATTGGTAATCACAAAATAGATCATACATTATGTCGCCCTACAAGTGTAACATGTAGTCACATGTTGGCATGACCGAATCACCAAAAATAAATGTAGATCACCAAAACAATAATAAAATTATGTGTCTAAGTCAACCCAATCATCCCAAACACAATTCAATGCACCAAAATCACCAGAAAGCTTCTGAACCCAAAAATGCTTTGTTCTTCCTAAAATACTGGTTAATTAGCTACTGGTTAACACCTGCTTCCAGATACGAAGAATTATGATCACCAGATCGAATCTCCATGAATAGTTTCAATCAATGACAACCCTAAACCAATAATCAACCACTGGATACCACCGGATGAGTGTCAATTGCCAACCCTAAATCATCAAAAATCTACGGTCCTTGGTGTCTACCCATGCGGTGGTGGCTCATTTAAGAACCCACTCCTACTCCCCAAAGAGGATTTTAACGCATCCAACACAAGTGTGGATACTAGGGAGAACTTTCGGTGTAGATACACGTCACCAAGTCGTCGCGACTTTCACCTAACATATTAATTTATATAGTGGGAAGAAGAAGTATCGCTTGGGTCGTGCTCTCACACTTGGCCTTATAGGCTACCCGGGAGAGAGGCCCTCCTACCTAAATAGAATATGATAACAATTTCTCTTACACAAAAGGTCCAATGGAAGGCGAGGGGAGAGGACACTTTTGTTATCACCTCCAGGGTTATTTACATAAAATGTGCAAAGCGCACCAAATACTTCAAACAAGTTCTTTAACCCCAAATGAAAAAGATGTGACCCTAATTAAGCTAAAAATCAAAGACACGCCTAAATTACCCCTGCAACAAATGATTAGTAGTTTTGATAAATTACCCCCACCTGCAAGCACACTTGTTAGATAAATTTTAGGAAATCTAAATCCAAATGTGAAAGGGGGGCCTTCGACAATACGGTGCTTTCTCCTTTTCAAGACAACTGCTCTACTTTATTAGTCCAAGCAAGGGGTTAGGCCAAAACCAAATCCAAAAACCCTAAAATGAAAAAGATAATGAACACTAAAAAACAAAAAATGCAGTTATACCGAACGTAGACGCACTTTCCAAACATAGACGCCCAAATATCCGACACATATGCGACTTTAAGATCTAGAACCTGGCAAAACAAGATCATAACACAAACACGACAATAGGATATGCAGACACACTTTCTGAGAATAAATGCGGTATGCTGATCCACAAACACGATTTCTAGCAAATTTGCACCCGCAACAGACAAAAAAGCTAAAACGCGGAAATATCCAACACAAACATGATTTTTTAATCATAAACACGATAGTATAATGCACAAATGCGAATTCAAAATCTGAGACTTGCAAAACTGATAGAAAAATGCATACACCAAAATAGAGATCGCAACACATACGCAAAAAGAACAGTCTCATACGCGTAATAAATCGGAATCGTCGCAAATCCAACTTGCAACTTTGCAAAAAAACAAATCTGCAAACAAAATGTTAGAAACAAAAGAGAAAGGAGTCCCACCAGGTGTGCCAAAATGTATACGGTGAAAAATGATGATGATAAACTATTGTAAAACCTCAAAGATTCAACCACAAACAATCTAAGTCTTACAATGAAATATTCACCATACACCAATAGAGATACCTAAGATCATGCAAATCAACAAAATAAAACAATATTACCATTCTCATGTCAAGTAGGATTTCAATCTCCATTGTCTCCTATATCCATTGATCTTGTTTGATATATTTGCTCTAGGATTTTGTATTGTGTAGAAGAGCTCAACAAAGAATAGATTGTGGTTGTGAAGTCGCTTGATTGTAAGAAGGCTTGATTGACACAGTCGTTAGGGTTGATAATGAAGGAGAGTATCCTCTTATATAGAAGACACTTTAGAAAATGGAGGGATAAGATTAAAACATGAAAAGATAAATGGTCAACTAGGATTAAAGAGTGGGTAGAAGAAATAATAAAATAGTAAGTGGGTAGGTAGAGAAAAATTAAGAGATAAATGGCGTGTGTCATAGAAGGAAAAAGCTAATGAATTAATTAAATAAATAAATACTTATTTAACTAATAGAGGAAGTGGGACCAATTAAATAAATTTCAACATGTTATATCTAATGGTAAATTGTGACTCTATAACCGAACATATAAGGCATTGGTCCTAGAATTTAGCGATCCATCATATAATACAAATAAAAAACATTGTTACAAATAATTTTAGGAGTAGGTTAGTATTTTGTATGCAACTTATGATTTAGTATCTCATTATGGAAAAAAAAATAGTGTTCCTTAAGGTTTCTTATCCTAAAGACTCATGTTTTCTACACTTTCATATTTTGTGAAATGATGCCTATATCAACTTACAGAGGTTGAGGTTTTATGTGTACAGGACCTCAGTATTTAGTCTAGTAACACCTTTTGGGATAGAGCATACATTAGAAAAGACTATAAAAAAGTTGTTTTCCCTATCTTTAGTTGTGATTAATCTTGTTGAGGATACCTCTAATAATACCAAGTATTGAGTTTAGTTGAGCTCAAAGTGAAGGGGATATTATCCTCTCTTAAGGATCCTCCTTTAAGACAAAATTTACTTGACCTAGACATGGATTGGCTTCTTAGGAGTGTGAGCAATGATTTTGGGATATTGCAAGCACTAACCTTGGGATAGGAAGACTTGAGTGTTCTAGCTAGGAGCAAACTATTTAGAAGAAAGAAATTGCTAGACTTATAGATATAGTGTTGTGTTTTGGTTGAAGTGTGTGGCTTACTAGATCTAATGGTTTTTAAGGGTGAGGATTTATTTGGCGTACTATATTTTGATCCTCATCCTTAGGAAATGACATTGAGGCTTCTAGATAAATCTTAGCAATCAACCATGGCATGATGATAGTCCTTTCTTTTGTAATCAAGAGATTGTTACCTAATTCAAGTATTAGAAAGATTGATGTGGGTCACCTTTTTGCAAAAGAAGAAGGGACCTAATCCAAATCTCCTCATACTCCTTAAGGTTACAGGTGAGCTTCACCTCAACACAAACTCATTAATGGCGACAAGTGGAATAGATTCTTTTTGGATTATGAGAATTAAAATACCTAAGATGTTGAATAATTTACTCCAAGATAGCCAAAAAGGAATAGAAAGACCTCAAAGTTTGATTAAAACAAAGACCTTAAGCAAGGCTTTCTCTAAAACCTTAAATTGTGAGAATAACCAAATAACAGCTAAATGATTTTTCACATGAACTAGCGACTAGAGCAATTTGAAAATATAAGAACTTATTGCAGGGCTTGTAATGAAAATTTAAAAAAGCCTTTAGTAAAGTTACAAACTCAATAAGCTTGTTGTCACAAGGTTCCCTAATATCCTTTATGATAGTCAAAGACTATTCTAATAGAATATGAGCAATATAATAAGTAATATACTTGAATATAAATTTTCAGATTATTTTTTATTTGCATCATTTTTCTTTTTCTACAATCAAAATTATGAAAAATAAATCAAAATAAACTTAATCCACCCTAAAAAAATATTATTAATAATAATATAAAAATAAAAAACAACAAATCCTAAACCATATCAAGACGTGGCTAAACTAGTTCCAAAATTGTGATATCGTACTATGCAAAACCTTCACGTTATGCGCACAGAAAAATTACAGAAAAGATTCAAAATGACTATAAAACTCCGCACAAACGCTTATAATCAGAAACTTTTTGAAACTAATTTAACCACAACCACCACATCAAAACCGAACCATTTACAATAGGAAATTCTCAAGCTAGTTGGTATATCACTAAGTTGCATTCCACCCAAAACTTGTAGAAGGTTTCTAAAATTTGTCAAGGTGTAGTTTTGGTAGCATTAACTACCCCCATTGAAAATTATATCATAATTTATCTAAACCTTGTCGAGGTGTGGTGGGCGTGGCTGCATTTACATGACCCCACCTCCTATTCAAACAAAAATCACATGTATTGAGTCACGGATTTAAATTTAAGAATGTGAAGTTGAGGACAACTGGGTTAATCAAAGCATGAGTTGAATTATGTCATAATGTTCAGACATACGGTCTTTTGAGTCAATATAGAGTTGTGGTTTCCACTCAGATATTTACGCCCAAATTGAACCGATACGTCCGTCCATTCTTTTTAACCTATTTTCCCGGTTTCCGACTATTTCGCCCGCGATATGAGGGTCCGTCAATATCCTGGCCTGTTCGTTGGTTTCGTTTTGTGCGCACATTATTGAATGGACTGCCTAAACGGAGTTTAAAGCGCACGGCAAAAAAAAAAAACTTAATTCTGTGGCTGATGCCCTTTGAAAGTACGAAATGTCATGTGACATGTTCTTTCGTCCTTTATTTTTCTTATGGCAATTATCTTTAATAATTATAAACGACTTGCCCCTTTCACATAGCATGGAGAAGTGATTGTTTACATTTCCAGCAATATACATACTTCCAACCCTATTTGAATCTTTATGATAACATAAAACATAACTCTAATTAAACCTTAATCTCAATCTTAAAATCAAACTTTATTCTACAATCCTAACACTAAATCTAACTGTAATACTAACCCTAATCCTAATTAAACCTTAATCCCAACCTTAAAATCAAACTAACCCTAACTCAAATATTTCCCCTAATTAAACTCCAACCCTAACCTAATCTCAACCCTAACCATCATTGTGCATGAACCATAACCCAAATTGAACTCTAACCATAATTTAATGCTAGGTTTATCTCTAATCCTAATCCTAAGCATGATGTAAACTTAATCATAATCATATTTCTAATCCTAACCTTAACCTAACCATAACCATGAACCCTAACCCTAACTATAATAATCTATCATAACCCTAAAATGTAACCCTGACCCTAAACCTTGTTACACTAACCATAATCCAAAACCTAACCCTAAAATAACCATAATTCTAAGCCTAATCCTAAATCCTAACCCTAAATCCTAACTCTAAACCCTAACCCTAAACATGATGTAAACCTACCCCTAACCATTTCTCTATTCATAATCCTGGGCCCCAACCCTAACCATAATCCTAACCCTAGCCCTAGCCCTAACCTCAACCATGAATTAAAACCTAACCCTAACCCTCACCATAACCCTAAACCTAACCCTAACCCTAACCATAATGTAAATCCTTACCATAACCCTAACCCTAACCCTTAACCCTAATATTAATCATTATCCTAACTATGATGTAAATCCCAACCCTACCCACTATGTAAACCTAACCATAACACTAAACTTTAACCCTATCTTTAATCATAATCCATACCCTAAACCCTAACTATAACCTTGATTCTAACCCTAAACTTGATTGGAACCCAAATCCTAAACCTAACCCCAACACTAACCATGATGTAAATTATAACCCTAGCCATAAACCTAACCCTAACCCTAACCATTATCCCTAATCATAATTTAACCATAATAAGTTTGCCATTAAATAAAGTTTAATATATCTTAGATTTTAGTATTTGCGTTGATCTTGCAACACATATATAATTGAAAATAGTCTAAATAGATATATTTAATTTCATATATCTCTACATAATAATACAATAATACAATAATATTATAATATAATTTATTTTAATAAAAGATGCTATATAATTATATATTGATTTATTTTATGTTTTCCATGTTGCGTGTTGCTACTGCCACTAGCATATATACCTTAAATTTTAATTTAATCTATATAAAATACACGGAGAGAAATAGGTGCCAAGAGAAGGATATCTGTCGGCGTATTTTATATAGATTAAATTAAAATTTAAGGTATATATGCTAGTTCTTATGGCAATTATCTTTAATAATTATAAATGACTTGCCCCTTTCACATAGCATGCAGAAGTGATTGTTTACATTTCCATAGTGCCATTTTGGAGCCAGTTTAATTAAGTCCCTTCAACTCCAAAAATAAGATGTGGATATTCATGAGGAATAAATAAAAGCTCTTAGTGTTTTAATTTTATAAATATAATGCTAAATAAGTTATAATATACAATTAATTTTTTCAATATAATTCATATAAATTAACATAAGTGAATACTAAAAAATAAATTATTTATATTTATATTTTTTTTTATAAATTATAATGTAAATTATTAAATTAATTTTTAAAATAATATTATAGTTATATATATTATTATATATTTTATAATTGATAATATATTATGTTTATATTTAATTTATATTATCTATAAAATGCATAATACATATAATGTTATATTTAACAAATTATAATTTTATATAATAAATATAATTTAGATATATTTTCTTACAAATTTAAATATAATTTTAAATAAATATTATTTTGTATATTTAATTATATGCTATTAAATTTATTGTAAAACTAAAATTATGATTATATATTCTATATTTTATAATATAATATGTTTATATTTATTTAATATTATTTATAAAATGTATAGTACATATAATATTATATTTAATCATTTATAATTTTATATAATAAATATAATTTGAATATATTTTCTTACAAATTTTAATATAATTTTAAATAATAAATATAAAAAATTCTAAACATATACTATATTTAACATTTTAATTAGGATATATCTATTTATGTACATCTCTCTCTCTCTCTCTCTCTCTCTCTCTCTCTCTCTCTCTCTCTCTCTCTCTCTCTCTCTCTCTCTCTCTCTCCCCTCTTCTTCTCTCTGTCTTCCTCATTCACTCCATTCATCCCTCCACCTCTCCTACTCTATATCTTTATCTTTTTACTTCTCTCTCTACCTTTGTCTCATTCCTCTCTCTATCTCTTTCTATCTATATATTTATATTTACTCATCTCCCCTAATCTCCCTATCTCTCCATCTCTTTATCTCCATATCCATCTACTCTACCTCCATATCCATATCCATCTCCATCTCTATCTCAACCTTCCTCTCTATCTATATCTCTTATCTCTATCTCTTTACCGCTCTCTCTCTATCCTCTTCCTTCCCCCTTTATCTCTCCCTCTTTCTATCTATATCTCTCTCTCCCTCTCTTCCTATAAAAAATAACATGAGCCTATTGCTAATGGAGCCTAATTATCTTCTTGATTAAGAGTTTTTTTTGTTATGTCTAGAACGATGCATGGTTGATTTGAAGCTATCACTTCTCCATTGAAACCTTTGTTGCAAAAAAAACATCATTTTCTAAATGTCGTACTACTTAACCTCATGTACTACACAAATGTCCTACCACTTAACCTCATGTTCCACACCTTGTTCATGTACCCATTGTGCATTGTGCAATTGCTAGTTCTTAATTATATAAGACCAAAAAAAAATGGTTGCCAACTGTAGACTCAATCCAATGTGTTTAATTTCTATAACTTATCAAATTTTCATTTGTATAATTTTAAATTTTAAATAATTAAAGTATGAATAATTTAATTAATATGTTGAATGAGCAGTTGGATGATGTTAATTGGCATTAGTCTTGTTTATTAGACAGATTTTAAGTTTGAGTTCTTTAGACTTTGCTATCCATAAGTGGATTAGAGTAGCAAATTACTTGGTCAAATGAGCATATGAGCCAATGGAGTAGTCGATTGCCTGGCCAAATGGGCATCTAAGCTAATGCAGGATTGAAATGTTACCAAAAGGTGACATTTATCTTATATGTTCCAGCAATTCATTGTGAAGGATATAAATGTTTAATTGGATGTTCTCTGTTAAGTTAGTGGCCACATTTAATTTTAAACTTTCTTGTGTTTAATAATTTTTTACCCTTTTCGTAAAAGAAAAACCATGAAAATTACTCAATTAAATTTCAATGAGCTGTCACATAATATCTAAGGAGTTGTTACACCTGGAATACACTGACTTATTAATGAATGAGGAAAAAATGTTCCACATTATTATACTTAAACCTGATAATACGATTGAATCACTAAATTTTATGATAATTGTTGTAATCCAAGCCAAAAGAATAAGACTATTTCATGATATCCATTCGTAGTAATTGAATGAAAAGTCTATGTAAATCTGAGCTTGTAGGTTATTCTGGTTTCAGAATTTAGTTTCCATCATTGTGTCCATACTTTCACATCCAGTGCTTTCTATATTAGTCAACACCAAAAACAACAGGAGGAATCTGCTTACCACTCAATCCAAATTGTGCTTTCCCGAGATCATGCTATATGTGTATCTGTTCTTTTGGCTGTTTTGTGACATAAGGTTTACCCCTTCAGAAAACAATATGGTTGTGTGAAGGAATCACTCATGATTTTGATGGCAGGAATTCATGCATTACCTCAGCTGTCATGGATGTTTTTTGTCGCATAGTGATTAGAATACCAGATCTCTCTTCCGACATGTTTATTGGGAAATGGATGAATAAAAGCCCATATGTAATGGGCCACTTTCCTGGATGTTTCCTCTTAAAAAGTATTAGTGTTCAGCTTAATGGGTTAGCTTAAGACTTGTGTGGAAAGTTAGTGCAATCCCCACCTATTATAGATCTTGAAAATGACTTCCAATTGCTAGAAAATGGATATCAGAATCAGCACCAGATGGATTCAGATGTAAAAAACAATGGGATTGGACCTTTCATTGAAAGTCTTTTTCATTGGCCCTTGGAAGTTCTTAATCATATAATTAAGAAAGATGTTATTGCAAAACGGAGTCGGCTATCTTATTTAGGTCTTGGATAGCCTATATATAGGAAGGCTACTTAGGCCCATATGCAGTATTTCATTTCTTTGTGCTTTTATAGGTCTCTGTTTTGGAGGTTGGAAAAACATGGAAGTAATGTCTGTTCTACTTACAGTTCTTCTGACTATTGGACTGTGGGATCAGACCAATGGAGTCTCCAATGGGATCGGGAAGACCCCTCCAATGGGGTATGTCTTTTGCATTGCCAATACCAAAACAGTTTTTTTTTTAAATGGGCGTTTTACTTAATTGTTTTGAAATTCACCAATGGTTAGAAGTCCACTGTGTGTTTAAGTGATGAAAAATTGTGCGATTCATGTGAACTCCGCAAACTTTTCCCCATTGTGTGGATAGAATTATAAGATGCAAGATTTTGAAACCATTTAAAAGATCAGTATCATAGTTGGGAAACAAGTGGCTTGAATTATCTTTAAATTGAGATTGAAAAAAAACTAGTTGAACATATATACATGCTCATCCATCCATTTGTGTGATTCTTCTTGCATTCAGATGGAACAGCTGGAATCATTTCGCTTGTTCAATTGATGAAAGTATCATTCGTGGAACAGGTGACTAAACAATTTGTTCTTCTGGTTATACGTCTAGTTAATGTGCAGCATTCAAGGCATTGATGTTGATAAACTGTGAAGAATTCGCATGATTTTGTGTTCGTAGTTAATAGGACTACTTTGCATGAATTTAACTTGCACAAAATATGGGTTTGTGGTAGTCAGATTGTTTCATCTATGTTTTATGTTTTTAAAATTTTAGTGCTGATTTGAAATGGAAATTTAACATTGATCATTTTTCTTTAATTTACATAATGCAGCTGATGCACTGATTTCCACTGGATTATCCAAGGTCGGATATGAATATGTAAATATAGGTAAGGATTATAGCGTTCCTTTTCAAATATTCCCTGTATATTCAATAGGTTAAACCTTATATTAATTTTAACCCATTTTGTCCATGAAATACCAGATGATTGTTGGGGTGAGCAAAACAGAGATGCTCAGGTATGCTATAAATAAATCAATAAATGATATGAGAATCAGATTTCACATGAATTTTTCACTTGTTATATAATTTGGCAATACCAAGAATTGTTGAATAAGCGTACTCAGAACAACTTTCATTTCTGTGATTTTGCCATATCTATGTTGTGAGTTTCTGCTGTTAAGGTTTTGGTGAAGATGCTTGAATAGCATTGATAATGAAATCAAGCTTTCTGAGGAACTGAGAATGTTCTTATTTGTTGGCAGGGCAATCTGGTTGCTCGAGCTTCAACATTTTCTTCAGGCATCAAGGCCTTGGCAGATTATGTTCACTCTAAGGGTCTCAAACTTGGAATATATTCTGATGCTGGGTGAGCAAACAGTGACCAATCAAAGCTAATCTAACCTTGAATAGGTCTAAATGCAACTGAGGATAAATAATCAATGCCCTTTTTCCTAACAAGATTATTGTGTTTGGCTTATTTTACCAGATCTTACACTTGCAGTAAAACCATGCCAGGCTCCCTTGGACATGAGGAACAGGATGCCAAAACATTTGCTTCATGGGTAACCTTTTTTAATATGATTCTCTGTTCTATTAATCAGATTCTACTATATTTACTAAACACTACTATCAAAGTTGGAATAATGATTTGATGAATGAGCAGGGGGTGGACTACTTGAAATATGATAATTGCAACAATGGTGGAACACAACCTCAGAAAAGGTACAGAATATTTGTTCGATCGTTGGACAATTGCTATTTATGTTGGTTTACTCTTTGTTTGGATAATTGAATTGAATTTGTAAACAAATCTACAGGTACCCAACAATGAGTACAGCACTGAGCAATTCTGGCCGTTCTATATTCTATTCAATGTGTGAATGGTAAGAAAGCTTTGCAAACAGGAATATTATAACTTTGAGCTTTGCAAACAGGAATATCTATAACTTTGGAATAATCAGGGACCCTGTGAGACCCAGTTTAATACAACTAAAAAATGACACTACTAACTCCTATTTGATGAGTAGGGGTGATCAAAATCCTGCCAAATGGGCACCTGCCATTGCAAATAGCTGGAGAACTACAGGAGACATAGAAGACAAATGGGACAGGTAATACACCGGATAATAGGATAGATTCTTGGGAATATGTATTCTTTTCAAATTAAAAAATATTGAGCTAAAAAAATATTTCTATATACATTTTTTTTCTTGCAGCATCACATCTAGAGCTGATCAGAATGATCAGTGGGCATCTTATGCAGGTCCTGGTGGATGGAATGGTTAGTTTCTTGCTCCATTGATAATGCTTCTGTTAATTTTTGCTTCAAATTCAAACTGCATGTCAAATGAATTTTGTCTCTGTATTGGCCAAACCAGATCCTGACATGTTGGAGGTTGGAAATGGGGGAATGACCATGGAAGAATATAGGTCACATTTCAGCATATGGGCTTTAATTAAGGTGGGTAACATAGGCCTATATATAATTATAAGATTAACAGGATACCTTAGTCACAGGCTTATGTTGTCTTGTTGTTAAGGATTAAAGATTATGAAGTTTTAGTGTTTTATGAAAAAAATGACATTCTTGGCCCAGAACATGCACACCTTGTCAAAAATCTCTGTTTGGATTTTAATTTGAAAACCCATATCCATTAATGAGGAGTTCTCATAGTCCATTTTCTTGGCCCGTAACCTGCAAACCTAGGTACTCTTAGTCTTAATTAACCATACTTTCACATACTCAAAACACTGAACTACTGAAAATAGATGCCTTGTTGACCCAGTTTGGTGTGTAGGTTAAGGATCAACAGCCATGATAGAAAATCTGCCGCCATAATTCAAATATCTTCTGCCTGTGATTATATCTGTTTTTATCTCTTGCAGGCACCATTGTTGATTGGTTGTGACCTAAGGTCTGCTAGCAGTGAGACTTTAGGGATTCTGGGTAATCAAGAAGTCATTTCTGTCAATCAAGGTCAGTTGAATTAATTTAATCAAATCAAATCAAATTATGTCAATAGTCATGTTTCGGATTGATTTTATCTGAATCTGTAACCCTGTTGGCTGTGTCCAGATCCATTGGGAGTTCAGGGGAAAAAGGTCAGCAAACAAGGAGATCTTGAGGTATGAGTTTCTTATGGATTGATAAATAAATAACATATAAGACCAATTCATTATCTGTAATCCAATCCTTTTTCTGGAAATAATCTCAGTTTTTATATGTACAATGTACTTATACTTGGCAAAATTTAGGTTTGGGCTGGGCCACTATCCAACAAAAGAGTGGCCGTAGTCTTATGGAACAGAAGTGGATCGACATCTTCTATCACTGCAAAGTGGAAAGACATTGGTCTTTCCAGCAATACTGTTGTTCAAGCTAGAGATCTGTGGGCTGTAAGTCCTGCTTTTTCCCATATGCCATTTTGTTCTTTAAGCTATTGATTACCATTACAGTGACATGGGTTTTCGAAATGCTGAGATATTACTTTTGGGTTTCTCTTAAGTATTCCATTAAGAGATTTTCTAAAGTTTGATGATGATCTTATGCTCATTTTTATATTGCAGCATTCAAAGCTTTCAACAAGTTTACAGGGCAACCTGACATCAAGTGTTGATTCACATGCTTGCAAGATGTATATTCTAACACCAACCTCTTCCTAAATTCTGCATCAGAACAAGTATGCAGCTCAAAGATTGTTCCAGTATTAATCACATGAATCATCAGTTTGGAAAATAAAACAAAAATTAAATATCTAGGTGGTGGGGCCCTGATATAATGGCTGTTCACAACACAACCATCAAGAAGTTTCTGGTTACTGTTATGCAAAGATTTGCAGGTTAGCAATGGCAGAGTACACATGTTTCCAATTCAAGTTCGAAATATATGACATCGTCGACTACTCCAAAAAGTTCAGTGGGGTTGTTGAATTATTGATGAAGAAATGTTGATTTGTCTATAATAGCTAGTCCTATGAACAAGGCAAGCAAATGTTTGTAAAACATTTTATTATTAAGAAATTAATTAAAATTTTACTTTTACTCCAATAAAATCTCTAATAATATGATACTACAATGATAATAGTAGCAATAATATATTCTTGTAAATTTGTTTATGGTGTATAAATACGGTTTTTTAAATAAATTGACAAAATTCTTAAAATTTTGTCATATTATTATTATAATAATTAATAAATAAGTAGTAATAAAAATATTAGAATAATTAGTATAAATATAAATTGAAAATGAAGTGAAATGAAATGCATTAATATAGGTAATGTAAATTTGAATTAGTAAATTGTCTTAATTTAGAAATATAAATAAGTTGACGAATTTCAAAAAATGTAAACAATAGTTAATTTTGACAATGTATATTGTAAATTTGGAAATATTAGTGTGATGAATTATTTAATTTTGTTTATTTTTTATGAAAACAATTCTTCTCAGTTTTAAATTGAATTTATTGTTACAATGAAGAACAAAAAAAGTCATACTATAACTTCATTGTTGTTTGCTACACCTTTCTCATAAGATATTGTCTAAGGTTTTAGGAAATGAGAGTACTGAAAAAATATTACATAAAATAACTGTGACAATTAATATTTAATGCATACATAATTATTGTTTATGGTAAAAATGGAATAACAATATTGAAAGACTAAAATAGATTCAATCACGAAACCCTGGCCTAACAACAACAAAGATCCACCATAACATATGAAGATTACCTAAGACAATGCAAATCAAATGAAATCACAAAGATTATACCATCACATGTCCAATAGGGTTTGGATCTCCATTCTTCCTATCTCCATTGATATTGCTTGATATATTTGCTCTCAGATTTTATGTGTGCACAAGAGCTCAACAAAGAACGGAAATGTGGTTGCAAGTAGGTTTGATCGCATATGAAAGTTCGAATGCTAGAATGCTTGAAGGGATTGATTAGGGTTGATAATGAAGGAAACATCTTCTTATATAGAAGACACTATAAGAAATAGAGGGATAAGATTAAGAGGTGTAAAAGATAGATGGGTGGCTAGGATTAGAGGGTGGGTAGAGGAAATAAGGAAATAATGAAAGGGTAGGTAGTGTAGAAATTAGGAGATGAATGACATGTGTCATGGGTAGAAAAGGTTAATGAATTAATTAAATAAATAAAGATTTATTTACTTAATAGAAGAAGTAGGATCAATTTAGGAAAAATGATAATTTAAATAAATAAATATATTTATTTAAATGAGAAATAAGGCTAGAAGAGGATAAATAAATAAATTTAATAAATAAAGATTTATTTAATCAATAGAAGAATTAGGCTTGAAATAATTAAATGAATAAAGATATTTATTTAATTAGACTAGACAATTTTAGGTGTCTACATTTTGCCCCTCTTTGAGACAATGCAGCTTGTCACGTTGTTTCAAAGAAGATAAGATGAATTGATACAAAGTTGCCCCAAGATGGGAATGATATGCCCCCCTCGAGAGATTGGATAAAAATGTCTGAAAAGATCATAGACAATCTCTCAATAAGAAAGAACGGATAGAACAGACTAACAAGATAGAGTAGAGTGACAGAGTCACGGGATAAAGAAGATTGACACGAGAAAATAGGGTTAGGGTAGTCTATAAGATAGACTACGAGGGAAAACGTCCTCATTGTCATCCACACACCTAAGAGATCAGAGTGCAGAGAGAGCAGAGAGCAGTCAACAGTTAGCAGCGATGGCATTGGTGCATAGATTCGATCGCGTTCGCTGATATCAAAGGCCAGTAGATGCAGAAGAGCCAGTGAGTACCACAAAACCTCCTTGTACTTTGTTGCATTAATTGTTGTCATAAATGCATGTCAAGTAGGGTAATAAATGCACATTAGGTAGGTCTAGAAAAATGTCAAGCGGGGGGGAAAAACGTTAAGGCATGTCTGCGTTGGTGTCAGGCGCATCTGGGTAGGCTAGGCATGTCTGCGTTTGTGATAGGCACGTCTATGATTCCAATAGCATTTGTGTTCAATTCGAGCGTGTCTGTGTCTTGCAGGCATGTTTGTGAAGGACAAGCATGTCTGTGCAGATTAGAGGCACGTCTATGTGTGTCAGGTGCATTTGTGTAGAGCAAACGCATTTAGGAAGGATGCAAGTGTGTTTGTGTCATGAATGCGTGTTTATGTCTTCAAGGCCAAATCGTCAGTTCTGTGATAAACATACGATGTCGATTGGATAAGCTGGTGAGAGGATACACTCAAGCAAGTCCTCTGGGGAAGACTAGGATTGCAAATAGGGCTAGGATTGACAATTTTGCGATAGAACATACATTGCCAATCCGGAAACTACTCAAGAGGATACACTCAAGCAGAGCCCTAGTATAGGATAGGTCAAGGCACTTTGTGATGAATAGGGAGTACCAAAGAAATTGACAATTCTATGATAGAACATACGTTGTCAATTGGGTTAAGCTAAAATTGGCAATTCTGTGATAGAACATACGTTATCAATTGGATAAGATACTCAAGAGGATACACTCAAGTAGGTGCCCTAAAAGATAGGATCAAAGCAACACTTTGTGATGAACAGGGAATGCTACTAGGATAAAAAGAAACACTTTGTGATGAACAGGGAATGCCACTAGGATTGACACAATTGATTTGCTTGACTGCAGGAGGACCTACCGATGCTGGAGTCACTGGAGAGATTCCCTTCAACTCGAGTTTACGACAAGAGCTGACATTTGAGGATAGAGCAGCAGTTGAGGTCATGGGACTGCGATATATTTTATATGTGCTTGAGTTTCAGGCTAACATGGGATTGCTGACTACACTAGCTGAGATATGGCACTCAAAGACTTGCACATTTCATTTGTCGGTAGGTGAGATGATAGTCACCTTAGAGGATGTATATAGGATACTGAGGATACCGATCGTTGGGGAGCTAGTTCCTTATGATTGAGATGGAGACAGGGATGCACTGAGACAAGTGTTTCAGGATCCAAGACTAGAGATGAGGGATGGACATGTGGCTTGGGACACTATGACAGCTACATGATTGGCACTATCGACGGTGCTGGCGGGAGTTATCAGTGGGTTGGGGGAGGAATCTGGAGACATTGGTGACCGAGCACACCAAGTTTGCATGGGGGTCATGTCTGCTGGCACACTTGTATTATGAGATGCATTAGTTTGTATATCATGGATTAGCAAGATTAGGATGCGAAGTGACACTACTATAGGTATGGGCATATGAGCATCTGCTGATTACACAACCAATACACTTCAAAGGCAGAGGACATGGGCGTAGCTATGTACATTTATATGATATGATTACGTCATAGCCACGGATTGGGAGACTAGAGTATTGGCGTCGGGTTATCGATGAGGTGGATAGTGTGGTAGGGATCTCTTACTTAGACTGTGAGGAGTGGGAGGATGACGCAGTGGAGCTACCATATGTATTCAGAAGCAGGTATCTAATTCGTCGGACACCATATATTATCAAGAGGCAGTTGATAAACAAGGTATGCAGGCAGTTCGATAGGATACACTAGATGCCACGGGGGTCGGGGATGTATGCGCAGATAGTGAGGGATCAAGTGCATTTAGGGCCATTATTGTCTTATGATCAAGTAGTGACACAACTGCTAGAGATGGTTCCCATGCCTTGAGACATATGGGAAGATGTAGAGGATGTAGGGATGGATGTAGAGTACACTGCATATTGGGGAGAGCATCCATTTCTATGGCTGACGGATCCAAGGGAGTCAATAAAGGGTGATGGTGGAGGTGATGGAAACGATAGTGGGGATGGTGGAGGTAGAGGTCAATGATGGAGGTGGGGTGCAGTGGTAGAGAGGAGGGTAGCTCGGAGGAGAGAGGGTGGAGAGGAGAGATAGGTGCATGTAGTGAGGGGTAGAGGTGGATTTCCTTTACAGGTGCCAGCAACATATGTTCCTAGACAGGTATAGGGACGGGGACAAGGATAGGATCAACCACAGGGACAGGGTGAGGGGAGAGAGGAGGGGGATGAGCTACTATCCTTGATGGAGATCTGTCAGGGATAAGTAGATGAGATCCAAGATCTGGAGAGGGATACAACTAGGCTCAGGAGACAGTTGAGGTATACTAAGCGGGAGAGGGATCAGACTATTTAGCACTATACAAAGGTTGAGACAACACTGAGGGCAGGGAGGCAGACAGCAAAGGATATAGGAGCCAGATACGCCTATGTTCTACAAGAAGGGGAGGAGATAGCTTACTGGCGAGACCTGTACTATGGAGTGGTGCCACCAAATCAACGGGCTAGGAGCTTCTGGAGACCATCGCGGACTACGACGAACATTGGAGGGAGAGACAAGAGATAGGTTTCTAGTGGTGGGTTCATAGGTCCTCCACCACCACCAGATAGAGGGGGTAGGAGAGATGATCCTGGGGCAAGGCCTTCTAGGGCTCAAACTCCATCGAGGCCAGCTGGCTCCGAGGGAGGGAGTTCATCATAGCCTTAGAGGGCTCCCTATGTATCAGTTTTTGTACCATTTTGTATGATGATGTAGACACCTTCGAGTGATTTTGTAACCATATGATTTTGACATCATTGTATCATGACACTTGTGATTTTGATATATATATGAGATGATTCATCCTTGCAGAAACCATATGCATGTGTACCTATGTGATGTTGGTTCTATGTGATGCTTATGACATGGATGCAAATGTGTACATGATGAAATGCAATATGTTTTTTGTGCTTTTATGTTTTATATGTTATACATGATGCAAATGTGAATGTATGAAATAAAGATGAATATGATAATGCAAATAACTATTTACATGATGAGAATGCAAAATGTGCTAAGATGTGTTGTGTGCAAGATGTGATGCAATTGTGATATCTATATGTATGTATGTATGAAATGCTTAATATGTGGTAATACAAGTGCAGACTACATGAAATGCAGATATTTTTGGCGTATCATTATACTCAGTCATGTGATAGCAGGCTACATGGACTCAAGAAGGATGATGGAGGTCAATCAAGAAAGGGGGATGAAAGATAGAAGATATGAAAGTGAAAGATCTTCTTGTGCTATTATCATCATTGAGCTTTATTATGGAAAAATAGGTTATGACAATCGAGGAATATGTTCGACCCAAAAAGTCATTGTACCCATTTGCATGGAGATCAGACAGTTGCAAACAAGGAATGCCCTAGTTCATACTAGACTCACAGTGTCCTCATATCCTTGGACAAGTCATAGCATTACTAAGAGACAATCCACAGATAGCAAAGAAAATAGGTGACGATACCCCATCCTTGCCTTTCTATTCAAAGACATCTTGGAGATAAAATCTCTAGTCAGAGACATCCCGGAAAAGATAAAAGACATGTCACCAAAAAGATAAAATCAAAAGAAAACCAAGACTCGACACTAACATCCACTGTAGTCCTGAAGTTTAGTGTCTCTTGTCACTTGTATAAGTCTATTTGATTGTGGTCACAATGTTTTTATTTACAAAAAGGATAGATAGCACTGAACCATAATGTTGTCTGAGTCTGTTGAAAAATTTGATTTGTTGAAGCCCATTGTTGCTGCTGGTGTCTCATCTGAAATTGATTGAATCCATGAAACTGATACTTTATTACGAAGAAGATGGAACTACAAGTGGATGAGGAATGAAGGCTTATGATTGCAAAAAGAAGTGAAAATATCATGACATGATGGAGACTTAGGATCAACAAGTATTCTTTTTGGCTTGAAATTGTAGAACTTTTGCCCTCAGTTATTTTGATATTAGGGGAGATCATCTCTTTCTCTTTTTTTTTCATAGGATTTTTATCCTTGACCTTGATTTTTGCAAAGTCCAATAGCTTTTGATTAAAGGACTTTTCTTTATTTTTGACTCTTAGATTTTTCTTTTCAAAGCTAATTGTTTATCCCTAATGAGTAAGGGCTTTTGTGATTCTTGTTGATCTAAGTCTAGGAGAGGAGTGGAAATGGAATGAGTGGATGAAATGGTAAGGCTATGTGAGTTCTCAAGAGGGTTGATGACATGTTCAATAGATTCTTTGTTGGAATCACTCTTAGGACTATTGATATTAAGAGTTGCTTGCACCACTAGAGGAGATTTGTAGTCAAACTTAGTAGCCACAACACTAGGTGGTTCACACCCAATTCCTTACAAATTGTTTATAGATTGGTCGACTGAATACCTTAGGAGATAGTGGGAGTTGATCAACATGAAAGATATACTCACCACATCCCATGTCTTTAATCTTGAACTTTTCTTTGATCTCTTCTTGCTTTGATGTAGAAGCTTTTAAGGATTTTGGATCCACATATGTTGATGAAAGAACAAATTCTCTGTTGACTAGGATTGTTATTTGTGATCTAGGTCACTGATTGTTGCAATATATGAATGGGTTAGGATCACCATTAACTGTTACTTCAACTCCATTATGATGAAACTTAATATATTGATGGTATGTAGATGGGACTGCTCTCATCTCATCAATCCATGGACGTCCTAGCAATATGTTGTATGTGAGATCCAAGTCCAGGACTTGACAAACCACATCCTTTGTAACCGGCCCAACTCTGAGAGGTAAGGTGATTGTGCCTTTGGATGAACACTCTTCATCATCATATGCCTTGATGGTAATTTTGATTGTAGCATTCACAACTTTATCTGAATATCCCAATTGTGTTATTGTGTTCAAATTACATATATTGAGACCAACTCCTCCATCTATCAGGACTCATTTTATTCGATGTTTGTGTAGGAAGGCTTCAATGTGTAAAGGTGCATTATGTGGTTGGCTCATGAAGGCATCATCAGCTTCTGTGAATGTAAGAGAATGTGGAATGGAAAGGTATCCCACCATGGCTTGAAACTGGTCCATGTTCAGATCAGTGGGGACAGTAGTGTCTCTCAAAGTTTTGTCAAGAATGGCCTTATGTGTGGGGGATATGCGTAAAAGCTCAAGGATGGAGATAAGCGCGGGTGTCTTCCCTAACCGTTCTACCAGATCGTACTCAGGTTTGGTTGGTGAGGAAGTGGTGGTTTTAGTTGGAGCACCTTGCAAAGTGACCTTACCTCGTCAAGTTGTGACATTACATTCAGAGGTAGATTCAGAAGAAGGTCCAATGCCTTTTAGGACAACTTTGGGTCTTTGGGTAGAATTTTCAGGTGTTTTGTCCTTTATGATAATGGTAGAGACATAATTATCCATCGAAATGTGATTAAGAGTTGAATCATAGTTATAGGATGCTCTAGTATAGTTGGTTTGTTCATCTGTGGCAAATCTGTGGCTTTGGATTTTCCCTTATCATGTTTAGGGAATGGTTCCTTAAACATCTCATTTTCTTGATTGGATGAATGTCCTTCGATCTCGATGTCTCCTCTATCAATAAGATCTTGTGTAATGTTCTTCAAACGATGGCAATTTCCTATTTTATGTCCCTTGCTCTTATGATATTCACAGTACTCATCATCAATCCACCAATTTGGTTTGATTTTTGGTTCATATGGCAAATTGTTTGTAATTGTTATTGTAGACATATAAAAATAACCATATTCCTAAATGAATATTTAATGTTCATTTTATTCTTATTCCTCTATTTAGTTAAATCCAATTTAATT
This sequence comes from Cryptomeria japonica, assembly GCF_030272615.1. Lineage (NCBI taxonomy): Eukaryota > Viridiplantae > Streptophyta > Pinopsida > Cupressales > Cupressaceae > Cryptomeria > Cryptomeria japonica. The sequence continues at coordinate 285,835,311 of NC_081411.1, forward strand.
AAATCATCCACATTCCTCTATTTAATTAAATAAATTATTCAATTTATTTATTTAAATTCACTTAAGCCTTTTATATCATTTAATTGAATAAATCATTTTATTTAATTAAATCCCTTCTCTCTACTTTTAATTAAATTTACATTTAATTAAATAAGTTCACCCTAAATAAATAAATCTAATTTATTTAATCCTCCACTTGCAACCATAATTGAAATAAAGCAATTTATTTTAATTAAATCATATTATCCCTCACCCACTTGCCTCCTAAACCCTCTTCCTAAATTCTTCTAGAACCCATCTAATCCTAATCAAATTAGCCTAAATCCTTCAATTATCCCCTTTCCCTAAATTTGAGGATGTCACTTCTCAAATTTGGAGTAAAGTCTTCCAAAGGCATTAAAGTCTTTATGCCTTCAACAAGCTAACTTGTTGAATACCCCAAATTTGGAAGGACTCTTACAAATTTGTCCCCAAAGTCTTTTAAACCATTAATAGTTAACTAACCCTTTATGGCATGGTTAGAGACTTTTTGCCTAACTCAAACCTCATCTAACCCAGGGGTCTCAGCAAGCATTCATTTCTTTGACCATGGTTATTCCTTTAACCCTTGCACAAGAGTTTATCCTTTGGGTAAAAGCTTTATCCAATAGGTAATCTAAACCTAACCTTAACCCTTACCTCCTGAGGTAACCATGAGGTCTTCTCAAGCATTTAATGCTTCTTACATCCCCTCTCAAGTAGTCTTATGTTGACAATTGTCACCATTTCATTGGTGAGAATTGTAAACATGGATTGATAACTTTCAATCCTGGCCCTTGATAAGATTATCCAATCTTGACCATCCATTGCCCTATTTTTCCTATAAATAGAGCCCCCATCCCTCCATTTTATGATCCAAGTCTTTAAGCATCACACTTATACTCATTTTTAGCAAAGCATTTAATCTCTCTTTGGAATAGAAATATAATCTATTAATCATTTTTAGAAGCATTTCCATTATCTTAATTAATCATATAAACTAGTATATCATGTTAGGATAGTATTTTACTAATCTTGTCATCTTATCATCACTAGTTTAGTTCATATCTAAAATCATGCATAAATAGGATGCATTCATACTAAGATTGATAAAAAACATCCTTCATTCCTGCAATTGTCATCCCTAAGTCACTTTGCTAAGTGATCTGAGAGAAAAGGCATTGGCTTGAGGGTTCTTGTGAGATAGAGAACAATGGAACACCCCTTGGGAAGTTGAGCTATTCCACATAGCTCCATAACTTGCACCAAGAGTCCCATTGGTGTGTGGGTAAGTCTTTGAATAATTTTTATAATTTCAATTTCATTGAACCACTTTTCTTGCATACATTTTTGGCGCCCACCATGGGGCATAACCCCATTAATCAAGTCGGTTTTTGAATATGACCAACTTTGCGGGTACGCGAGAAACGAGAATCAGTGCATAGGGAACATCTCTTAGCACATCTGGTTAATACTTCAACACATCTGGTTTACTATTTAGCGCGTTGGACTCATCTCTTAGCGCGTAGGAACCCATCTTTAGCGCATAGCATTTTTAAATATTTCCTATAGCTTTCAACACCTGAATTTAATAGCCCGGTGCATCTGGCAAACTGTTCAGCGCGTCGAGTCCTTTTGGTAGCGCATCACAGGTTTTCTATAGTGCATCTAGTGCATTTTGTAGCGCATCACAGACAGAAAGCAGGAAATAATTTGTAACAGAAACCTCAAATTAGACTTGTGGAAGTCCACGAAACCATCTTTTTTGCTAACTGATTAACTGGTTTTGTGCAGGTGACTAACCATTTGATTGCAAGTTGGGAGGTTTATTTTTACTTAAGGATTGAAGTAGTTAAATTTTATTTTTTTACTAACTTGGCTAAGTTAGTTAAAAATTACAATTTCTTTCATTTCTTGTTTAACTAAAACTGAACCCACCTTTTACTTTGGAAACCTAAAAAGAACAACAACAAAGAACATTTCTTGCTTTCTTAGGAGAAAATCTTCATTTTGGGCATCTAAAAAGAACCAACAAAATTTTATTTTTGCAAAGAGCTTTAAAAAGAACCTCACCATCCTTTTGTGTTTAAAAGGATCAATTTTAATTTTGCAAAGGAAAAGAACCTCACTTGTCAAATTTTATTCCAAGTAAAAGAGGGAAATTCTTCCCCTTTGTCGATTTATTTTTGTTGACCAAGTCAAAATATTTGCTTTGTTAACCAGGTTTCTTTTCACTAGATTAGACAATCATTGATTTGGGGCAATAAAATAAACACCATGTTTTTGTGGAGCAATATCTCCATGTAGACTTTAAACAAATCATTGTGATAAAAGGGTAAAAAGAACACTTGTGTGCCTTGCTTTGAAAGTGGAAGGTATATGCTCTCCCCTTAACTAGGTGATCAAAAAACCAAACTACTCTTACACTTTCAGTGTTTTAAAATCATTTAAATCCTTTAGCAGGCCTGCCTTCCCGAGGAGTTAACAACTCTTAAAGCCATTTTTTTGGCCTGTGTGAGGGGAATGACCTAAGTGGGAAATGGCTTTGACGCCAAGTGTTCCAACCCACTATAATCAAAAGTGGAGGGTGACAAAAGTCCCTTTCAATGGTTGTGCGCAGTGATTAGCCTTCCTCCAATATCTTTACGATATGTAAAGCCTTTGTTCTAAAGATTGGGAAGCCTCTTGAGGGAGTTTATCACTAACGGCCAAATAGAAAGCCTGATTACAAACCTTAGCATTAGAAACTTTAAGTTGAGTCAATATCCAGACATTTGCAATATCATAGTGCAAGGGTGGGGAAGAATCTACCCCCAAGATTACTCACCATATATCTCCCAAGATAACTACTCAATTGTGAAGTAATTCACTTTGAGTTAATTTCTAGCAAAAGGCAAAATAGCAAGCGCCCCCTAAGGGTGACAAGGCTGTTTGAGCTGACGGAGTATCGAGACTATTGGGCTATGGTATTGTCGATGACCCTTGAATAAAGAGTCTGACTGGATTGTATTATCTATATGAAAACTTGTTAAAACACTAGGGATTTGAACACATCCTCGCAGAATATACACTCTTTGTTTAGACTAAGCAAAATGGTTATCTCTTTTATGCTGTGTTTTCATGTTATACTTCAGAAAATCATCCATCACAGTTGAGAAAAAATTAAAAATCATAGAAAAACCACCAAGACAAAACAACTAGGACAGTTTAGCATGTAAGAGCAACATCTTAGCACTTTGAAACCATCTTTTAGCACGTACAAGCTTCAACATAGCACATCAGTTCCGAATTCTAGTGCATAAACAATTCCAACATTTAACAGTTCAAACCTTAGCGCTTGTTGAAAACAGCATAGCGCGTTGGAGCAACAGCTTAGCGTGTTGAGATCAAACATTAGCGTGTTGAGGTCAAAAGATAGCGCATTAGTAGGACATATTAGCGTATAGCATTCAAAAACAAATCAAAAGAAAACCATCTGAATTAGCGTGTAAAAAGGGTAGCTTAGCGCATTGAGATCATTCTCTAGCGCATTGGAGACATTTGATAGCGCATTGGGTTTTTGGCTTAGCGCATAGCTGAAACTGAGAAAAAAGAGAGCAAAACAGAAACTTTATTTTGAAAATTCTAAAAACAGTTTAGGAAGCCATTTTTCCTCACTTGGACTCCATCAAACAGAAATTCAAAATCAGAGTATCAAAACTACTCCAAAAACAAGATTTCCTTAGAACAAAGTTGTCAAAAGCCAAAAACTAGTCAAGAGATTAACACATCTTTCCTATCAGAATCTAGTAACACCATCACACATATCAAAAGGTCCTCCAATCAAACGAATTTTATTCCAAAAACATACTTGTTTCAAACTCAAAGTTGTCAAATTGAGTTTCCATATTGGGAAAGCTCTTACTCCATAATATTTGATGCACTTTGTCGTGAGGGGGCATCTAAACTTTCATTTGATAAAAGTAGACTTAAGTTTCTAAACAAGGTATCTTCAATCCAAAACAAATCAAAGGAAACCATTGATCACCTATGCATGACTAATCCTCATATTCTAAGAAGAAAGAGTATTTATCACAACACCAAGTTAAGGAAACAACAACCTAGTTCTAACAAACTTGCTAAACGAAATAGGTTTTTATACATCAATCGCCAACTCTTCAAATCTCATCGAACATTCATCTGTCATATGTGCTTGTATCTTCAAGACAAAACAAATGAATTTGACGAGGAACCATTGAGGAGTAGAGCATTATGTCAAAAAGAGTCCTTCAGCCAAAGCCTGAATCGTGGAGGAAAAATCAATCTGGCTTTCTTCCCAGATGTTTGCATTACTTACAACGTACCTCAAGTAGAGCCGCCAACTCCTAAACAAAACACATATGAGGAATTTGTTCCCTTCATCAACGAATTTTTTTACTAGATTCCCGCTATCAATCGCTCTCAACGAAACAAACAAAGCGAAACACAACCAGAGTCCAGTATGGGGCGAAGATTATCAAATCCCTTCGACTATCTGAATTTTGAAGACACGGAGATTACTGAAGAGCTTCTCCAAGAATGTCAAGAAAGTGCCTCATTTCAAAGACTTATGGAAAGACTCATAGAGGCTGACAAAGAAAAATACCTACTCATTCTCACAAGCAAAGTAGTTAGGATTCCTAAAGACTGATACAAACACTTTTAGAACAATGTCTCGACTCTATACTTATCAAAAATAACAACGAGAAGAGGACACATGCGACCCTAAGAAAAACATACCTGAGCAAAACATACCCGAGCAAAACATCCCTGAGCAAAACATACCACTACACATGCCATTCCAAACTAGAAACAATGAGAGGGAAGAACTCTTCCCTCAACAAACAAATGCACCCTTGGTTGCTCTTACACAACAAATGAAAATGATACAAAAACAAATGCAAGACTTGAAACAAGGATCAACAGTACGGTATTCCTTGAATGAAATTTGTCCTTATCCTTTTGACAGAAGATTAAACATGGTACGTTTTCCCCCAAATTTAGATATTTCCAAATTTGACAAATATGATGGGAAAGCAATCCGCGTACTCATGTTCAGGAATTTTGTACCATGAGCTCGGAATTTGCCCATGATGATACTTATTTAATGAGATTATTCCCAAGAAGCTTGGGAGGGCAAACAATGGAATGGTTATCCAAAATCACACCTCTTGTCAGATCCTTTGATGAATTAGTCAACAAATTTATCACTCAATATTCCTACAACATTCAACATGCCATCACCATGCTAAATGTCTGCAATACCAAACAGAAGGACAACGAAACATTCATGGTGTTTCTTCAATGTTGGCGATGAATGGTGTCAAGATATCCTCAAGATGTGCCTGAAAAGGAAAAGATGGAAATTTTCATCGACAATTTGAATAGCAAGATGAGTTATATACTTAGACTCCAATGCATACCATCTTTTGCCAAATTGACTAAAAATGGCATCCAAGTAGAGGAGGCCTGTGTAAAGAAAGGAACATTGAAATTCTTCAAAGAAGGAACAAATTCATCCAACTCTCATTACAATAACCAAAACAACAATAACTTAGACAAATCCAAGCTCTGGACCAGAAACAAAAATATTGGAAATGAAGGAGGAAATGAAGCTAATGATGTGAAGTCCAAAAAACCAGTGTTAGCTTTATTAGGAAATCCTCAGACTACCAAGAATCAAAAGGGTGCTAACCAAGGTACTAACACTTATGCACCAAATATCAATCCAAAACTTTCAAATGCGAACAACACCAACAATACCCAAAACAATAACATCAATCGAGGACCTAATACAAACTCACGAGGTAACACCAACAACTTTCCTAAATGCATATACACACCATTATGGCAATCATTGGAGTCCGCATTCAGAGAGCTTCTGGCAAACAAAATTATCTCCTTACCAGCAATCAACAACTTTGAACCACAAGTCAAACCACCTTGGTGGAATGACACACTTTTGTGATTTTCATAGAAATAAAGGACATCAAACAAATGATTGCATGAGACTGAAAAACATTGTTCAAGACATGAATGATAGAGGCGATTTAACAGTCGATGGTCTCAAGACAAATGGTGACAATGGCACCTTTAAGAATCCTCTTCCAAACTACAACAAGGATGGAGCCTCAACATCAAATGATACATGCAGAGCTCGTATCAATCACATATACAATAACACTATGAATCATATATCAGCCAATGACAATCAAGTAAATGTCATTACAATCAAGGACAAACATGAACATGAATCAATCAATGTAACCACTAGAGCTCAAAAATATGTCTTGAAGGGACATACATCAGTGGCAAACACCATACTCAAGATTCAATATGACTTGGTCAGTCAACTACGCAAAACTCCTGCTCAAATATCTATGCTTGAGTTGCTGAAACTTTCACCAAAACACAAGGACATCTTGGAACAAGGACTATTGGAAACAAATGTACCCTAGGATCTGGATACTGACAAATTCCAAGCCATGGTGGCTCACATGATAGGGCCTCATAATCTCACCTTTTCTGAATAGGATAATATTTCATTGAGCCATCCACACAATACTCCACTCCACATTGAAGTCGTGGTCTACAAACATAGAGTTAAAAGAGTATTAATAGATGGAGGAGCTGGACTCAATATCTGTACCTTAAAACTTATCTGTGCATTAGGCTTCTTTGAACAGTCTATTTATCCACGTAAAAAGATCACTATCAAAGCATATGATGATGAAGAAAGATCATCCAAAGGAACAGTGGTGTTGTCAATTCAAGTAGGACCGATACAAAGGGACACTATGTGCCAAGTCTTAGACATAGACCTCACATATAATATCTTATTGGGTCGACCTTGGATACATGAAATGTAAGTAGTACCCTCAACATGTTGAAATGTGGTGACTGATCAGCAAAGTACTATACACTCAGCACGTATCCTCGCCGGGGTCCGGGGTCGGGCCGGGCCCTAGGCAGGGGTTCGGGGGCGACAGCCCCCGAGAATTTTTTTTTTTTTGCCATTTTTTGTTGATGAAAACCGACATTGTAATAAAACCCTAAAAAAGGCCGACTTTGTTTGTTGCCCTAAAAATGCATGTTATAAGTGGCTGGGATGCTTAAGGCATTGGAAGGTTGATGTACTGTTTTTGCTGGATAATAAGAAAGATTGGACGGCTGTGTATGGTGGACGTAACCCATTCTGGGTGAACCACGTTAAATCTCTATGTTATCTGTGTCCTATTTTATTTCTTTATCTTTTGTATTTAAATCTGCATATAATTGTTAGTTCATATTTGCTTCGGATCTGCTTGAAACCCTAACACAACGTACCACCAATGTGTTAAGTTCCCATACAATGGGCAAGAGATTTCTATATCAGCAGATCATAACCCTTTTCAATATTGTAATGCTATGGGGTAGCCCAAGACAGTTTGGTTCCACATAACAGAGAAAAACAAATTACCTCAGCACTAGATCTTCAGCAAGAAAATCTTAAATCTCTATCTATGGATTTCAAACAAAAAATGAAAATCAAAGAACAAGGCATGGGAGAGTACTCTTTGGAACCCTTGTGTTTAATCAACTTACCAGCATCACCTAAATCTCATGGGTTACCTTTATCATCAATACATCAAGCAACACAACCCATCACCAAGTTTAATGGCAAATTTATTCAACTAGGCACACTAGCTCGTGAATCAGAGGAAAAGAACATCCTTAGTTGGCTATACAAGGATGAGGAAGAAGACAAAGCAACTACTATGGAAGTAGTTATACCAACACAACTGTATGGAAAAGGCTACCTGATCATGCAAAAAATGGGATACACTGGCAAATGACCTATCGGTAAGCATCGGGAAGGTGTCACAGAACCATTGGATCCTCCTTCCTAGTTTTATAAAAGCAAAACAGAATTGAGCTATGAACACACTCTACCCCGAAAGAAGACACCAAGTAAATATCAAAAAACTTAGTGGAAAGCAAAGAAGAAATACAAGGAGGATTCATGACAGGAGGCACTATTTGAATCAGCAGAAACAATACGAAAAGAACGTGAATACCAGGAAAAAGAGAAACAACACGAGGAGTTGGCCATTCAAAGAAAAAAAGCACATTGTGCAGAAGTACATCATGTTCAAGAACCTGTTTCAAACAAATAAGAATCACCCCCTAATAACATCACTACTCCCTAAGGAGAGACAATATGAGCAGAGGCAAAGAGTAGAAGCAGGATCTAATACAAAATCACAAAAAACTATCAGACTAGTATCAATCATCAAGGACCTATTTTCACCCTACAACATACTAGTCCATAGCACTGAAAGAATCTGGGATAATACCTCTGAGATTGATTCAAATGAATATGAATGGAGCATTTGTTCCAATGTTACTAAAGATATTGCTGCAAATGCCAGTCATACACCCCTTTCTCAAGAAGAACAAGGCACAGAGCTTAGACCACTTGAATTTGGTCCACAAAATATCTATGACGCCAAGGAAAATGAGTAGCGACATTACGAGCAAGTCTACATGGAAGATGATACCATTGAAGACCTCGACAAAATCATTAACTTATTTAATATCCCAGCCAACCTTGATGATACCTCCATCCTAACACTTACAACAGTTGAACTTGACCCACCCAATGACTCCTTACCACTCATCTTTCCTGACCTCATAGACTGGGATGAACCTGAAAATCATGATATACCAATTTTCCCAAATGATGATTCCATTATCCATTACTTATGTACCGTCAACCCGGAAACAAACTCTACTAGTGAATAAAATAACGACATCTACAATTAGGGGAGCGCCAAGTTTCTCAGTCATAAAAATAAATGAAATAAAGGATCTACTTCTGAAAACCAGTCAATGGCAGCACTATATCACAAAAAAGTAAAATCAAAGGACGCATCTACATGTGAAAACCTTTTTAAGGCACCTAAGGATGAGAGACTTGACACTCTTCCTAAATATTATCATGAGCGATCACTCATATTGATTGAGCCCACTCAATCAATCAACATTGGTACCACAAAAGAAACCAAAAGCATACACCTAGCAGCATCTTTGTCAGAGGAAGAAAAATCAGAGTTTATCCAATTTTTCAAAGAAAAGTAAATCAATTTTGCTTGGTCATAGGCAGATATGCCCGAGATTGATCCACACTTAATCATGCATCACTTATCCATTGCTTCGGGAGCCAAGCCACTTAAGAAAAAATTGAGAAAGATGAATCCACATGTAGCACTCATGGTCAAAGCTGAGCTAAAGAAACTATTAGATGTCGGATTTATTCGACCTATCGATTATTCTGAATGGATTTCCAACATTGTACTAGTTTCAAAACTAGATGGCAGTATCCAGATATGCACCGATTTTAGAGATGTCAACAAAGCTTGTCCAAAGGATGACTTTCCTTTGCCCAGTATCAACATAATTGTAGACCTCACAATAGGCCATGCAATGCTATCACTAATGGATGGTTTTTCTGGCTATAATCAAATCAAGATAGCTCCAAAGGATCAAGATAAAACAACGTTTACTTGTCCTTGGGGAACATACTGTTGGATTGTCATGCCTTTTGGCTTAAAGAATGTTGGGGTAACTTATCAATGGGAAATGACAACAATCTTTCATGACATGATGCATACCTTCATGGAGGACTATGTGGATGATTTACTAACTAAGTCATTTACCCGAGCAAAACATCTGGGCATATTAGAGAAATTTTTCTGAAAGGTTGGAGAAATTTCAAGTCAGGCTCAACCCTAAGAAGTGTGTCTTTGGGGTAACATCAGGCAAGTTGTTAGGCTACATCGTATCAGAAAAAGGCATTGAAGTAGATCCAAAAAAATTACAATCCATCATGGAGATGCCACCACCTAAGAACATCAGCCAACTCAGATTCTTGCAAGGACGGCTCTAGTCAATCAGGCAATTCATCGCTCAACTAGCAGATAAAAGCCTACCTTTCAATCATTTGCTACACAAGAATGTACCATTTAGATGAGAAGCTAAATGTGCAGAATCATTTTATCAAATCAAGCAATACCTAATGAACCCACCAGTTCTGGTACCACCAATCGCAGGGAAGCCACTTATTCTCTACATATCAACAACAGACATATCATTGGGGGCACTATTAGCATAAGAAAATCAAGAAGGAAAAGAAAGAGCTATCTATTACATCAGTAGAACATTGAATGGATATGAGCTCAATTAGACATTCATTGAGAAGGCTTTTTTGATAGTAGTATTTGCTTCTCAAAAGTTCTGACACTACATGCTAGCTCACACAATCAAGCTAGTAGCAAAAATTGACCCTCTGAAATACTTACTTAGCAAAGCGGCTCTCACAGGCAAATTGGCTAAATGGGTAATGATTCTCAGCGAATTTGATATCCACTGCACCGAGCGTCGAGCTATCAAAGGACAAGTGATTGCAGATCAATTAGTCGATGCACCACTCCTAGATAAACAACCAATGGAGATTGAATTTCTAGATAGGGATGTTCTTACTATTACCACCAAGCAATGGACCCTATACTTTGATGGTTCCTACACTCAACATGGCTCAGGTGTTGGCATCTTGTTCATCACTCTCAGAGGACACACCATACCAAGATCATATAGGCTCATCTTTCCATGCACAAATAAGATTTCTGAATATGACACACTGGTTATAGGGATCAACATGGCCGTGGAATGGAGAATAACATAATTAAAAGTCTATGGAGATTCACAACTAGTCATCAATCAGATCAACAATGACTATCAGATGAAAGATGACAAGCTGCTACCATACAAACGAATGATGGATGATTTCAAATAGTATTTTGTACACATCACCTTCGACCAAATACCCAGGTTGGAAAATAGAGAAGCCGATGCAATGGCTACTATCGCTTCACTCCTACAAATTCTAGAACAACATAATTGTTATGAGTTTCTGGTAGAGCAATTGTTTTCCCCAGCCTATGATAATTCTGCATCCCATGTTATCTATGCCCTAACCAGTTCAGACCCTCTGTTATATAGAACAATTTATGACTATCTCAAAACCAATACCCTACCCATTGACCTATCTCGAAATCAGAAATGTAACTTTATCCAGCAAGCTACCTGTTACACTTTGACTGCTGATACTCTTTATCGTCGAGGTCTAGATGGTACTCTTCTTCGTTGCCTTGATCGTAATGAATCTAACTCTGCTTTACAGGAGCTTCACGAAGGTATCTGTGGCACACATTCAAGTGGTCCTACTCTTGCTAAAAAACTTCTAAGAATGGGATATTACTAGTCGACAATGGAAAAGGATTCTTATCATTTTGCAAAGAAATGTCCTAAATATCAAATCCATGGCAATCTTATACATGCACTAGCACAGGAATTGCAACCATTTACAACATCCTGGCCCTTTTGCCAGTGGACACTTGACTTAGTCGGTAAAATACACCCTTCATTTTCAAATGGACACAAGTTCATTATCACTGCAACATAATATTTTACCAAATGGATTGAAGCGGTCCACATGACCACAGTGACTGGAAAACAAATTGCCTCTTTCATTCTTAATTATCTAATTTGCAGATATGGTATTCCAAGTTCCATCATCACAGATAATGGACGACCTTTCAAAAACTAGGATGTGCGAGAACTATGTGAACGATTCAAAATACATCATTTCTCTACACCTTACTACCCATAGGGAAATGGTCAAGTCGAGGCATCCAACAAAACAATATTAAAAATCCTCAAGAAAACAATAAATGATGTAGGAAAAGATTGGCATGTGCAACTCAATCCAGCACTTTGGGCATACAGAACTAGGATCCACACACCTACAAGTGCTATTCCATATTCCTTGGTTTATGGATTAGAAGCAATTTTACCCCTGGAGGTAGAAATCCCATCTCTCAAAGTCTCTTTGAAAGGCCTCATTCCAGATGAAGAGTATCGAGTAAACTGACTGCAAGAGATAGAACTTCTAGATGAAAAGTGACAACATGCCTATACTCACCTCAAAGCATATCAACAACGCATGTACCGAAGCTACAATCACAAGGTCATCCCTCAAATTTTTAAAATCGGTGATCTAGTACTCAAAGAAAATCCCAGAAATCAATAGGATCGAGAAAAGAAAGGGAAGTTTGAACCTAACTGGTTAGGTCCTTATGTCATCATATCAGCCTATGGATCAGGTGCCTATCATCTAACAACTTCAGAAGGTGATGTGCTTGATGAACCAACCAACAACATCCGTTTGAAGAAATACTATACTTGAGCAGTCTAATGCACGAAAAAGTCAAAAAATAAAAAACATAAAAAAAATCAAAAACTACAAAAAACAAAAAAAATCAGAAAAGGCAAGGTGCAATAAACACAACTGGTGAAAACCTGGCAACAGGCGTTATTGTGAGAGGACAACTCCTCTATCTATCTATACTCTCACATTTTTATATCCACAATCAAGCACTACCGGCCATCGCCCAACACTTTATCAAAGTAGCATTATCTAGGATATACTTAGTGTAGTCACTATCCTAGTTTATTCAAAAATTATTTCGTTGTATCCCACCATGGCTTGGTAATCACTGTACATATCCACATCAGGAGGAAAATTTAGCTAGGGGCAATATTGATCAACATTCCATCCTAAGTCAAAACTTGCAGTAGACTAAGAGCATCATGTCCAACAAACAAATCAACAATCATGAGAACAAAACAATGATACACTTAATAGATTCACAACACATGATAGATGATTTTCTGAAGTATAAATGTTTGTATCTTGCATGAAGTGCTGACTTTTTTTGCACTTGAATATTTTTTTGGAACTATTGGATCCTCTAAATTTTCTCAACAATGCATTGAGCTAGAGAAAGTAATTGGGACTCAATTATTTTTTAGTTTTATGTCTGTGAAGCGATCACTTGTACTGTGCAAATACTTGTCTTGCGACGTGATTCAAAGCATATCACTGAAGACATGGTTCCACTTTGCGCATACAAATGGTTTAATCTTGTCTGTTTATATGCAAGCCACACTCAGGTCATCTTGGTTCAATTATACCTCGACGTTTGTGCCATCTTGCCAAATCAAAAATCATGTAAATTTTTCTCAAGTCATTATGGTTCAATTATACCATTATGCTTGTATAGATTTTCAACATATCCCAACTGATCAATGATGATAAACACAATGAAAAGCAACAACATGTGACTATATAGGAATGACAAACGAAAGAATGAGGATGATCAATTAGTTGCATATCATTTTACAATTAGTTTCATATCATTTTACAATTAGTTGCATATCATTATCATACATCTCATTTTCAAGATACATCTCACATATCATATCTAAAGCATCATCGCATCATTCTCCATCAAACACATCACATGTGGATCAAAGAAAATGGTGTCATATATATATATATATATATCTAAAAAATGATCAAGTATACAAAATGTGTCATGTCTGTCCCAAATACAACAAAATGATCAAAATACAATGGAGACAAGGTCTCTTAGGTATGACTATCTCCTAAGGGTGACAGTCTCACAACAGATGTCCCAGCACCTGGATCTCCAGGTGGATCCCGACGAGTCGGCCCAGTCACACCTCTACTCTCTATCCTCGAACTGGTCTACCTAAATCGACTCAATCTCATTGTTGTAAAACTAGGAGCTCTGCGCTCCCTAGGCACCAACTCCTCATATAGCAGCCGGTAGTACTTAGCCTCCTTGGTTGTATACTACATCTCCCTCAAAGTGTCTCTCATCGAGCCACCAGTCACTACTCTCTCCAGACTATCTGCTCGAGCATCCACTCGACCCAAGGGCTCCAACACTGTATCATGCTCTGTGGTAGGCTGTGTAATCTCACGCTGATACGCCAGTAACTATGTCTGCAGATGCTGCACTGACAACTGTAAGGATCTAATCTAAGCATCGTCTCGGTGAGGGGGAATCTGAATCTAGAGGGGTATCTATGCCGTGGTACCCCTGTCCCTCTCCCTATCCTCGGTAATGGTGGGGGTAGAAAATCTGATCTCCTCCTCTGAGTAGGTCATCTGAAATTATCTGTCCCACCCACAGCTGCTATCACCTCCCCTGCTTGCCCACCACCCCTAGCTCCAATTGCCAAACCTTCCCTGCCTTTATCCTTCACTGCCCGTTGCACTACTCTCTCAACCCATATCCCTCTATTCCCACCACCTCCACCTCTATCTCCTCTCCTCCCCCGATCTCCTCTCCCTGCTCTATCTCCATGCCGACCTTGACCACCTCCTCCACCATTTCCATTGTCATCGCCTCCACCATCCCCACCTCCCTCATCAAACTCCTCTCCCTCCTCTCTCCGTCTCCCTAGCCTCTCGGGCTGCTCATCCTCATTGTCATCAAAAGCGAGAATCATCTCCATTGGATCCAATATCCAAGCTACAACATGAGCCACAAAGAGCGCTGCGAATTCCTCAGTCATCTCTGCATCCACTACCCCGTAGGCGTAGTCCCATATCTGGCTGGCTAGGTGCATATACTCCTCAATCGCCGCAATTCTATCAATGATGGGTCCTCACTCTGGCACATCCTACCTCCGTCAAGCATATAAGCATGCTCCCTGTAGTATCCCCTGTTGTCATCCATACTACTGCTGAACTCGGCTATGTAGGAATCTCTCAATAATAAAGGGCATCCGCCCTATCAAAAATTGGGACATACAGACATAGGGCATTTCCATCCCATCCTCCATCCACACCTCACACTCCATATATGGTCTCTAGACGACTGTATCGATATCATCAAGCACCCTCCTCCTATGCTCTAGTTTGCCCAGCTTACGCTGGACAACTATCCCTGTATATCCATATGCATAGGCCCGCCCAAATGGCCTATTCCTGTCTGCAAGTGGCCTTGTTGTGGGAATGTGCTCCCATGCCCATACCTATAGCAACGTAACCCCAGCTGATAGACTCCCATACCCCAAGTATACCACCTGATGCAAGTCCATGTATAAGTGGGCCAACATAGAAGACCCCCATGCAAACCGGCGACCCTGTGTAACCATATCCTCCAAAACCAACCCACTACCAGTCCCTTCGACCTACGGTTGGGACGTAAGAAGCCACCTACAAAACCTGCTAGTACTGATCGTAGTGGAGCATAATCTAAATCAATGAACTCCTACCACAGGATCTCATATCCGCAAATAGGCTCATCATACAAAATCCGATGAAGAGCCTCTGTCTCGCCCTCCTCAGTCTTCTCATATGCAAAAAGTGCACCTACCACAAGAATCCGCATAATCCGATAGCAATCCTCTGGTGTCACTGTAATCTCACCTGTCACCAAATGAAAGGTGTTGTTGTCGCTATGCCACCTCTCTGCCAAACCTTGGTTAATGATATACTGGGGCATCTCTAACAAAGAGGATAATCCACATCTCTCAATGATGTCCCTGTCTGCCTATGTCAATTGTGGAATCAAAGACCATGGTCTCAGAAATTGCTCTCGCGACTACACAACCCCAAGCTGCTCCTGTCACAAGCAAAACATGTCCAATATTAGTTCCACTATCATATAAAAAATCCATATCAAAACATTATATCCACATCAACTTGAAACATTGAAAAACAAATCAAGTTTTACATCAATTTCATATCAACTTGAAACACTGAAAAATCAAATCAAGTTCATATCAAACGTCCATATCAAAATCCACATCATATCAAATCCATATCAACATCAGATCATATCAACTTGAAACAATGCAAATCAAATCAAGTTATCTATCAAATCCATATCAACTTGAAAACAAATCAAGTTTCAAATCCATATCAACTTGAAAAACAAATCAAGTTTCACATCCATATCAACTTGAAAAACAACTCAAGTTTCACATCCATATCAACTTGAAAAAAAACTCAAGTTTCAAATCCATATCAACATCAACTTGAAACATTGAAAAACAAATTAAGTTATCTATCAAATCCATATCAAAAATCCATATCAAAACACCATATCAGAATTCATATCGGACAATAACAACACATAGTAAGCACATAGATTGACTATCACACCCATCAAAGAAAACTTGGCAGATGCCTACTTACCCCAACCTATCTTTATTCATCTCAAAAATCCCTCACAAAATCTTATTTTCTCCAACGTTTTCCGCCTATGCACTAAAAACTTTTATCTACGCACTAAGCTGCTAGCTATGCGCTACCCAAAATCCACTATGTGCTACCAAATTCACCCTATGTGCTACCCTGTCTTATCCATGCACTGCCACTCTAACCCTATGTGCTAAAAAAACCTATGCCTTATCCCACTCCACCCTTGCGCTGCCGATTTTACCCTATGCGATAGGTTTCACTATACGCTATCATATTCTACCCATGCGCAACCTTGTTGACCCTATGCGCTAGGTTTCACCTACGCACTACCCTTCCCCCCCTAAGCGGTAGCCTGTTAGCCCTCAGCAGTAAAAGTTTTAGATAGACCATCCTAAACTGCCTATGCGCTATTCAACCCAACTTGGACACTACCCTAGTTTTTAACACTCTACGAACTACCCTTTTTATCGTATGCACTAGGGTGCAGACTCTACACACTAAACCATTAAATTTTGCGTTGAAAAATGAAAAACATGACCAAAACCGACAAAACGAAAAGCAAAATGGGGCAAAAATTGATGACTTACTAGTGGTCCATACATGGCGGGCCTTTGGTACCGACGAACACGTTCAAATCGATGAGAAGCATGGGGAACCAGTATTTTGTCTTTCTCTCCAAGTGTTACTTTCTCTAAAGTCAACAAGCACAAATGATACAAATAAAACCACTTTTTACCTTTTTATAGGGTAAACAGAAATTAGGGTTTAGCGGTGGAACATGTAAATTTCTCATGGTCTCGCTTTTAATCCTAACAAACATCATTATCGGGAGATGAATCAAATTAACGCATTCAACATAGACCAAATTTTAAAATGCGATGAAATTTATCAATAATTATCAAAATCAAATCAACTTTTCAATTTTTTTGATTCATCTCCCGAGGGGGCATTATCAACATCATTTATCAAATCTGGGGCACTACATGAACATCTCAATACACGACATCACACTGACCATGATCAAATTTTGACGACACATCAATTTTCTTTGAATCAACATGTGCACACACGTCACTTCAAAGAGGGGCAAAATGTAGACGTATAAAAATGACCATATTCCTAAATGAATATTTAATGTTCATTTTATTCTTATTCCTCTATTTAGTTATATCTAATTTAATTAAATCATCAACATTCCTCCAATTAATTAAATAAATTATTCAATTTATTTATTTAAATTCACTTAAGCCTTTTATATCATTTAATTGAATAAATCATTTTATTTAATTAAATCCCTTCTCTTTACTTTTAATTAAATTTACATTTAATTAAATAAGTTCACCCCAAATAAATAAATCTAATTTATTTAATCCTCCACTTGCAACCTGTTGTAACTAAAATCTGATTCCCTTCAATGTCCTTAGAGTAATATGATTTAAACTGGGTGCAGAAGAGACATCAAAGATAAGGAAATCTCAAAGACAACATATGACAAGGTTTGATTAAACCTTCTACACTTCGGGCTTCCTTGGAGCCCAGGTGGGTATACCTTTGTCAACTAAGTTCACACTTTCAAACAATAAACCCACAACAAACCAGTCCGGAAACCAGTGGATTTGTTCACCTTGAAATCAACTGAAAATAAAGAATGGAACAATACTTAACTTCAGCATTTTGATCAACAAATCATGCAATAAACAACCTCGATTAATACCAGTGCTTTATCCAGGGTTTCAGAGTCACCTAAACTCAAATAAAAATCTTAAAACAATATATCTTTATGCTTCCTATCAGCTTGGTTTCCACTAATCCTTGCATATGCCTGACACATACAAGAATTCAATCATTTCAAACTAAACTATGGTTCTCAAAATTCAAAGTTCTTTCCAGAGAATTTACTGGTATAAGTGATCCCGCATATTTAATTTCCCTCCTAAAGAGAAAAGCTAACAAACACTTATACTGAGATTGCTTTGCAACTCCATTCAAACAGAAAAATCCTGGATTATTCAGAATGAAAATAGTAAGTAAATTTGTGAACAAACTTGAAGACAACACAAAGCTCTACACAAAACTGATAGCCTGTATATTGATATTCATTTGAAGAGATGTTACAAGAAGTTCTGATTCTCCATTTATTTTGGAAAAGCTCAGATAAATTTCTGCAGCGTTTTCTTACAAAATTTTTGTGACCTCTTACTCTCTAGTCCTGGTATCCATTTATAGCAACATGGATGCACAAAGCTTTGGACTTCTCGAGGAAATTTTGTTACAATTATTTCAAAAATTGAAGAGGTTACAATTTTTATGTAAAAACAGTTATGCACTCTTTTCAGCCTCTGCAGTCTGTTCAACAGGTTGTTCGGTTGCAACCTCTTCTGGCTTTTCAGGGGTGCTCTCCAACTGCTCCGGATCATGGGTGGAATATTTAACTCCCCACTCATTATATGTCTCTTCTGTCGGCCATGAAAAGTTAATCACACCATTTTTAACTTTAGTCAACCTTTTCCAGGAATTTCTCAGTTTGTTGACTTCTGAATTAAGAAAACTATAATGTGATTTAATTTTTTCTATTTCCTGTATTGTTATAACAAAGAAAGAGGTATCATCAAGATCAATGATTCCCTTAACCCTTGTTGACAATTTGACTTCTATCTCTTTGAGCCATATTTGCTTATCTTTTAGGTGATCTGGATTGGCAAAAATTCCTGGGAGCAACTCAAAAACCTGATCAGTGTATTCCTTCTTGCATAAATTGACCTTCCTATCCACATTATCTACATCTGGTGCCAATTGTATTAAAACTTTAGCGACATCAGAGGTAGATTTGATAATGGGATTGGCCCTTGCTTCATCACAGGATACACACATGAACTCTAAATCTTGCTCCCTAGGCCTCCATCTGTCAAAAATAGGTGTCAAAATGGCCTTATCTCTCCTCAATTCATTCCATATCTCCATGACTTTGCCCACATTGTTGTAAAGCAAGGAGGCATTTATCGTATCTGCAAAACTGGAGATTGTGGCCTTTATTTTCTCCTCATATTTCCCCGCATAAAAGGCCTGAGCTTGCTTCAGGTTCTCTAGTTCTTGGGGAGTAATCTCAATCATTTGGGAGCTGGAAGGTGCAGGAGATGGTGGAAATTCAATAATGGGGCTAGTAGGCGGAGGTCTTGCAGGAGAAGAGGAAATCATCAATGTTCAAGACTCACCTTGTTGGTGTTGTCCCATCAGCTGGCTTTGCAATTTGGCAATGATGCTATCTTTACCTCTTACCTCCTCCTTGGCATTGTTATAGGCCTTCAGGACTGTTTCCAACTTAATTTGGAGGGCCTCCTTTTCTTGGGCTTCCTTCTCAGCCACTGCAACACTGAATTTTGCAGTTTCTAGCACAGTGCTAGCAGCCTCTACTACCCCTGTACTCTACACTCTTTTTACCATCAATCCACCAAGGTGACTTGACCCTGGAGTGTCTTTGCCCTTTTTGCCCTCATTTCTCTTAAGGGACCACATAACTAGTGCAACATTGTCCTTACTGAATGTAACCCCTTCTAGGGGTTTAGTTTCTTTTCTTACTGCATCCAACACCAGAGCATCAGCAATATTCCATTCTGACAAGATGAGCACTCCAGCTTGTGCTACTAGATCTCTTCCTTGTTCAGGAGTGATGGTTTTGAATTCTTCCATCATCTCTTGTTTTATTTCTTCCTCCACTGAGGCTAGATCTTTGTTGGGTTGGTCTGCCTTTCTTGTCTCACATCTAGCATTATATCTATCTATATGCTGCTTCCAAATGAATTGCATGAATGCTTTAGATGTGACAAAGTTGTCATCAGCTAAAAAGGCACTACTTGCCTTTTTTATCTCAGGGTCCCACTCCTGGCCTTTAAGTTCAGTTGAGGTAATGTCCATTTTAGCTTCAATGGGCTCTTCTGGCATCCCTTCTTCCACTTCATCATAAGTGTATGCAATCTCCCCCAAGCTGCCCAACTGCAAGAGGTGTGCAGCTGCTGCTTGTTCATCTCCTATGTGGATGGGGGATTGGGATGGGGAATACAAGGGTGTATCTGATTGCACTTCCTTCCCCACCCTTTGCTTCTTTGGGTTGTCTTGGATGTCAATGACATCTTGTACTTTCCTCTTTCCTTTGGATGAAGAGGGCTCCCTTGTTGTAAGCACCAGCACACTATAACCTGATTTCTTTCGCAGTATGTAATCACCAAGAGGAATTGCTTTGGTGGAAGTTGACCTGCTCAGAATCACTTTGGCTTGTTTCGGGTCATTTTTAATCACAGCTTCCCTCTTCTCCTTCAATGTCTGCATCACATCTTCAAAACATACAATCAAAAATTTTATTTTTTCTTCCAATGGGAAGAAGCTAGACAATGGGTCATAGCTAGCATCAAATTGATGCACAAAATCCAAGGCTTTCTTGTAAGCCACCCACTTTTCTTTCCTCAACTCCTGCTCATCTAAATCAAATTCATTTATGGTGAGGTCTTCAGGAAATTGGAATTGATGAGGCCTACCTTTGCATGCTACCTTCTTCCTGAACACACCATTGAAGAAGTCCTCTGGATCAGCACATCTGGACACTGCAGTGGATAAATGGTAGGGTTTGAGGAAATCCTCAAAGCAATTCCAGCCTCCCTTTGTAATTACAAATTGGTGGGCTATGGTAGCTGTAGGGAAAATGGTCCCTTTACCTCTGCCTGTTAATTCTGCCTCTTGTAGGCCACCAATTTGTCTGAGGATCTCAGCTATTCCCACTTTGAGAGGGACCTGGTAAGGTAACAAAAATGGAGTACCCCTGAAACCAAAAACTCTGAAGACTGTGGAGACTGGATACAAGTACATGTCGCCCCAGTTATGAACAATTTTGATGTTCTCTGCGAATTCTTTTGGCCTTAGAAATTCCAGAAGAACCTTGGGGACTCTTGGGTTATCAGAGCAAAGGAGAGTCCTTATTTTAGATGCAAAATATTTATCGAACTTTAGGAAACTAGCATCCTCTCTGTCCCATGACAACACAGTACTCCATAATTGTACTGACATTTTCTCTCCTTCCTTCTCTTTAACCAGGTCCAGTCCACTGGCGAAATAATCACCACCTTTGAAGAGAAAAAGGTGCATTCAGAGTGAATACCATCCGAAAGGTTTATCCACCTTTCCATTTTTTATTCCTACCAACCCTCCATGGATAGCATCAGCAATGTAAGAAGCATAATCGAATGTGATAGCAAGAGAAGGATTCAAAATCTGAACAATCATTAGCAAATAATGATTTGGCATATTTACTTCAGGATCTTCTCCTAGAACTTGGCAAAGTTTAGCTCTCAAGGTAAACATACTCAATGAAAAAGGCTCTTGTGTGTTGGGCGCTACAACTGCTAACCCTCCTATTTTCAGAAAAAGTTCTTTAAGAGGCCCATTCCTAAGATGACTCCTCTGTGCACTGTACACTTGAGCTAATTGTGTGAAATTTATGGGTTCCAAGAAGTTTGTGAACTCATTGAGCCCAAATGCTGTTCTGAATTCTTCTGCATTGATTTCCACAAGGGTTTTCCCATTTACATCCTAGATGCATCTTGTGACTGAATCATAGTTCAACGCCATTCGGGTTAGAAAGTCTGTATCCATGAATACCCCTGGGCCTACTAATCTCCCAAAATCTAGTTCCCAGATACTGTTTTGAGGAGCAGGAGAATTCCTCATTCCAAATCCGACTCTAAACAGCCCCAACCCTGACAGTCCAACCCGTGGGTCTCTCAGCCAATTACCTTTGTCATATAATCCTTCTCCTATCTTCAGATGGGGAGCCCTGGGCACTAACTCTTTGGCCTTTGATGCCTGGTTAGTTGACAACGTCAACTGTTCTAAAAAATCGTCACATACACTTCTTTCTAAATAATCAACCTTGCCAGAAAATTCCCTTTTAGGAGCCATTTGAAAATGCAAGAAAATGAATACACTCTTAAACAATTCTGCAACACGAGAATGATTCTTATTTAAAACACCACACAAGAATTGCTACAAAACATGAAAGAACCTGATGCTTGTTTGAAGGAATTTTGCTCTGCAACTGAACCTCTTGCTCTGTATTTGAAAAAGATAACTCTGCGTCTACTCTCCTGCAAAATCTTTTAAAAGATATCTTTACTAGGTTGTTAGAAAATCAAATACTTGTACTCAAGGCCTTAACTATAACATTGATTCCGCATGCTCCGGATGTCCCTTCAAAATCAAATTCATACAAGAATTCGTATTTTTCACTCCAACGGGTCATAACATTCTTGCAAGTGTTTCACTGTTACCTTTCGTTATTGACGGCTTTGTGTTTATTCTGGTTCCCGCTTTTCTATTGGCTACATAATACCACGCAGCACCCAACCATTGGCTTTAGAAATCCCTTCGCATTCTACTTGATACTGACTGCATGTCTTTCTTTATACTATGACGGGCTCACTTTTTGACCATGTCATCATCATGACACATGGACGGCTCTTGTTAACTCTCGCTATTTCATGGGCTTAAAGGGTGAGCATTTTACCCTTGCGAAATAGCGCGGGCCGTTGGATCATTTCTGCAGTTAATCGACATTTAACCCTTTTAAAAAAGCTTTTAGGAATGGTGGGCCCGCTGACCCGTCATGGACACCTGGCATCCAGTCACCTGTGGCGCCGACTTGTCATTTTCTCATTCGCCCAAAAGAAGCCACGAGGGGCCCCACTTTTGTCTCAACAGGTCTATCTCTCACGTCATCATCATGACATGTGGACGGCTCTCGTTAACTCTCGCTATTTCGCGGGCTTAAAGGGTGAGCATTTTACCCTTGCGAAATAGCGCGGGCCGTTGGATCATTTCTGTAGTTAATCGGCATTTAACCCTTTTAAAAAACTTTCAGGAATGGTGGGCCCGCTGACCCATCATGGACACCGGGCGCCTTGTCACTTTCGGAGCTGACTTGTCACTCTGTCATTTGCTAGAAGGAGCCACAAAGTCTCAATAAATTGTTAACAACTGTACCTGCCAGGTCATCTCCACCTGCGTCCCGACTCATTTCTGGGGCCCACTTTGAACCTTTAATGCTGACCCGCTGACTGTAGTGACTTGTGCCACGTGCTACCTTTTAATACGCCAGAAGAAAGCCACGGGGCTCCAACCACCTCTGACAGCTACACCCTTTACTTTCTCCGTCATGACACATGGACGACCCTCGTTCATTCTCGCTATTTCGCGGGCCTAAAGGGTGAGCATTTTACCCTTGCGAAATAGCGCGGACCATCGGGTCGTCTCTTAAATTGATCGGCTTTTACTAGCCCGACGAGTTTAGAAGAAAAGCATACAAGGCATAAATTTTTCAAATAATCAATGTAGCCGCCTAGGCCAAAAAACAAGGGGGGACACTTCCTACGACCCCGTGACCCATAACTTAAGTGAATAAAGTAACAGAAGATTAGAAACCAAAGGGTTTAACAAAAGGATAAAATCTAAAAAATCAAAACCCTTAAACCCCTAAGGTTTAGAACAAAGCTGAAGCACTTGGGATTACACCTTATTTGGAAAATTTTCAAGGTACCATAGCCAATTATGGGAAAAGAAGAATCCAATTTTAAAATAGTGATAACAGCGGCTCTGACTGGGGATGGTTGATTGTGAGATCAACACAAGAAAACTTAGAAACTCTGGAGAAACAGACCAAAACACAGACCAAAACCAGGAAAGCAGGGAAGAAAACAAAATATATACAAACAAAGGACCTACCGTGCATGGACATTAAGAGAAATAATGCTTCAAGAATTGTCCATGCATTGGAAATTCCTACATTTCATCGTTCATATTCTTCAAAAAATATGAATCCTTACCATTCAAGCCACAAACCACAAAAGGGCCAATCCATAATGATTCAAATTTTTTATGCTTTCCTTTATCCTGTCCTTTTGCATTCCACTGAAGAACCATGTCATCAATTTGAAACTTCCTTAAGGATGTCCTTTTATCAAAAAGATACTTTGACTGCAACTGGATCTTCTGATTTTTCTTATGGGCAGAAGTCCTAAGCTCCTCCATTTCTACAATTTGGATCATTCTATTCTCCATTGGTTCAGATATTTCCATGTCCTCATCCTGCAAAAACTTATATACTGGAAGAACGTTATTTACTGGTAATCTGGCTTGGGTACCATAAACCAACTCAAAAGGTGATATTCCAATGGATTTTTTAACTGTTATTCTATCTGCCCACAGAGCTAATTTCAACTTTTGATCCCAAGATCTCTTGTTTTCTTCTAAAATTTTCTTGATGATATTCAACAGGCTTTTATTGCTGGATTCTGCCTGTCCATTCCCCTGAGGGTGATAAGGTGATGAGTATGACATGAGTATACCGTGACTATTGCAAAAACTTACAAATTCTTCTGATCTGAAACACATAGCATTATCTATTACCAATTTCGCAGGTCTTCCAAATCTAGTCACAATATTATCCATCAGGAAATCAATGACAATTTTACTAGTAGCTCTTTTTGTAGGGATGGCTTCTATCCATTTGGTAAAATAATCAGTGGCCACGATAATCCATCCATGACCTCTTCCTGACTTCTCAACAATTTCTCCAATAAAATCAATGCCCCATTGGACAAAAGGAGCTTCTACAGAGACTGGATTTAAGGGTAAGGCTCCTTCATACTTGAGCTTAGAAGAAAATCTTTGACATGGATCACATCTTCGAACATATGCATGAGTATCTTTAAATAAAGTAGGCCAATAATACCCAGCCCATATTATCTTACTAGTAGTAGTCTTAGCAGAATAGTGACCTCCACATACTCCATCATGCATTTCAATTAATACTTGTTTAGCTTGAAATTCATCCAAACACATTAGTAACTCCCCATCTCTTTTTTTCCAAAAAAGATCACCCTGAATGAGTACATACTTTTGAGACTTGAGCTTCAAAGTTCTCCTCTGATTGTGTGTCATTTCTTCTGGCAATATGTTACCTTTCAATACTTGGATTACCTCTATGTACCATGGTTGTCTCTCAATACTAGTAACCAAAGTATCTTCAACCTCAACATTATGTATTTCTACATTCATGAGATTTGACTCAGTCATGAGCTTAGCCAAACCTAACCGTCTCACCAATTTAGTGACCTTTATCTCCAAATTGAACTCTTGAATTCTATTAATCCATCTACATCTCTTCCCAGTAACCTCAGACTGAGACAAAATATCTTTAACTGCAGCATGTGGAACATAAGCAATGATGTTTGCATTCACCAGATATGGCCTAAAAGCTTTAACAGCTTTAACTAAGGCATAAGCTTGTTTTTCCATGGTTTCATATTTTAGTTCTGTCGCTTGCAAAGATTTACTATAGAAAGCTATGGGATGTTCATATCCTTCATTGTCCTTTTGTAATAATACTGCAGCCACCGTGTGATATGAGGCAAAAGAAAACAGAGAAAAAGGCTTACCATAATCCGGGGATTTCAACACTGGTGCTTCCTGGATTGCCTTCTTAATCTCATCAAAAGCTTTTGAAGCTTCTTGATCCCAATGAAACTTTGCGTCCTTCTTGAGCAACTTGACAATAGGCTTCACTATCTCAGCAAAGTTCGCAATGAATCTCCTGACAAAATTCACTTTGCCTAAAAAAGACTAGATTCCTTTCACATTTTTAGGTTCAGGCACTCTGTTGATTGCTTCAATTCTCTCAGGGTCTATTCTTATCCCTTCCTTGGAAACTATGTGTCCTAGTAACTTTCCTTCAGTGACCCCAAAATGACATTTCTTGGGGTTCAGTGATACACCAAATTCCAAGGCTTTATCGAACACCTTCTCTAGATGTCCACAATGATCATCAGCTTTCTTTGAGAAGTAGGTTAGATCATCTTGGTAAACCACCATAATGATATTTATGAATTCCTTAAAAGCCACATCCATAGCTCTCTGAAATGTAGCTCCTGCATTTTTTAATCCAAACGGCATTCTCACATATACATAGGTTCCCCATGGAGTAGTGAAAGTTGTTTTAAACTGTTCAGACTCCTTTACTAGCACTTGATTGTATTCTGAAAAACCATCCATCATGGATAAAAGATCACATTCTGTCACTCTTTGTAGCATTGCTTCCATATTTGGGGATGAATAATTATCTTTTAAAGAAGCAACATTAAGATTCCTAACATCAACACACAATCTGATGTCTCCATTCTTCTTTCTTACTGGGACCAGATTAGAGACCCATGAAGAATGTCTTATTGGTTTGATAATCCCCCCTTCTCTCAATTTAGTCAACTCTTGTTGCATTTTAGTTTCTAATAAGGGGTTGATAGGTCTCTGTTTCTGTTTGAAAGGCTTAGCATCTGGAAGTAAGGGAACTTCATGCTGAAAAAGATCTTGTCTATACGCCTTTAGGTCTTCATAAGACCAAGCAAAAACATGCTTATACCTTTTCAATAAATTGATAAGGTTAGTCCTAACATGGGGGGGTAATTTCTTTCCAATATATACCAACTTGGGGAATGATTCTGTCCCCAAGTTCACCTCCTCCAACTCCTCTAACTTGGTGGTAGATTGCTGGTGTAAATGACTATCATTATAACTGAACATACTTTCTAGCTCCACCAATCCTTTAGGTATCTCGTTGGTTTCCAACTGGGCAATATCATTTCCAAACACTGTCTCCCTGTCATCCACCACTTCCACCAATGCATTGCAATCAATCTTCTATCCATCATAATCATCAACACATTGGATGAACCTAAGAATATCTTCATCATCAGCAAAAACTTGCCAATTATATACATTATCAGGGATGGCCGGCCTAGATTTTATTTCCACAGTGGAAATACCAGTTAGCGTTGCATCATCATTTTTTAAAGCAACATTAGCTAGGAAATCTGCCATGATATTTTTTGTTCGCTCTATCCAATTGATAGAAAATGCATCAAAATATTCAATAACATCCCAAACAGCATGCTTATATTGCTTCAATTTATCGTTCTTGGATGCATATTTAGATCTCACCTGAGAGACAACCAACTCTGAATCCCCCATTACTTTCAACAGTTGGATTCCATGCTTTTTTGCTACCTCAAGTCCTAATAATAGGGCTTCATACTCTGCAGTATTATTCATGCACTGGAATGCCAATAAGAATGAATATTTAAAAGTTATACCTGATGGGGACACAAAAAGAACCCCTGCTCCAGATCCTTCTTTGGAGCAAGCTCCATCAAAATACATCTGCCACAACCCATACTACTGTGCTTGTAGCTCTACTACGATTGGGTCAGTGTTCCTCAATTGAGATGATACTGGTTGAAGTCTGAAGTTATCTAAATTCACATCAATCATACAATTAAGCATACCAGGGTCCACATTTTCAATTACCTTAGGAGCTCGTGGCTCCCTGTATAGTTTGACCTGATTGCCACCAATAGGAATAGTAGCATAAGACAAGTCTAGTTGAACATTTCCCCCAACTGCTGCTGCCCACTGCCTAGAAAGTAACATACCATAGTGGGGTTTAGTATAAGTAACAATAACATCCATTTTATAAGTGGCTTCAGGAAATGCAGCTATTTTTACTTCTACATCTTTCATTGTACTTATCACAGGCACTTCTCTGTTATCCATGGGATAACATTTCCCATACACAGTGGTTACTGATAACCCTAGTTCTTTCATAACACCATAGGGCATTACATTAGCAGCTGCTCCTGAATCTATCATGCAATTTTTAATCAACCGGTTATTAACTAGCAAAGTAACATAGAAGGGATCTACCTGAGAAGGCTCCTGAGTGATAGTGGTTCCCACATATACCTCTGGGGTTTGGAACTCTTGATCCTTTCCAACTTTATCCGAACCAGTGGGTAATACCGAGTCACTATCAGATATACCAGAGAATAAAGACAAAGCTACATCCTTATGTTCTTTAATCTTTAGTAATTCTATTAATGGAACAGTGACTTTCATTTGAGTTAAAGCTTGGGCCATATCAAATGTAGAATTATTACATTTTTCAGTATTAACCTTAACCTTTTCTGTTTTGAATTGACTGGCCTTTTTTATTATCTCTGCCTTTTGTACTTCACCATCATTTTTGGCATCTATACCTTTAAGTAAGTCTTTAACTTGTTCCTCTTTTTCTTGTCTATCTTTGGGAATAGCAGTAACACTGCTGGATGCCCCTTTCTTTGTAACTTCTTTTACAAACATAGAACCTGGTTCACCTTGATCAGTGTCTCTCTTGGTGCTTCTCAGATTGTAATTATGTTTTGCTTTGGTGATTGCAGCCTTAGTGAGATTTTTAACTTCTTCCTCGCTAGGCCTCCTAAGATGAACTTCTTCATCTTCAATTGTTACCACATTCAATGTAGGATGCCAACCTAAGGTTAACTGTCCTTGCACTATTCTTTCATCATCTAGCACATCACTGTATTCACTATGCATAGATTCCTCATCACTTTCTATGATGGTTTCAAACATATTAATGTTAGGTTCTGCTTCTGGCCTCATAGATTCTTCCAGAGCTTGAGCTACTGCACACTGATGAGGAGAATGTGGTCCATCACAAGCAATACACCAAGGAGTATTTTCTATATTATTAACAGTTTTCCCTTTTAAAGGATCTGGTGTGTCTTGGCTTTGAGCAATTTTAGGCTTCTCAACTTGGGGTTTACCATCCTTCCAATTTGTATTGTATGGCATGTCATGTAATCTAGGAGGTCTATCTTGCCAGTTATAATGGGGCTTATCATTTTTGTTGACCTTAGCAGTCAAATCTTTCATAGCCGTAACTAGTTTTTCTATTTTATCCTCCTCTTTAGCAACTTTGTTAGGTTGCTGTTTGGTTTCATGCCATAGTCTACCATCTATCCTTCTTCCTAATTTTCCAGACGCTTTTCTATTACTTTCTACATTTATGGCAATTCTAAAGGCATCCCTCAGGTTATAAGGATTTTTATCTCTCAAGATATAAGCCATTTTGGAATCAAATGCATTGTAGTATGTATTAAGACACATATTGTCATCTAGCCTCATTACCTGATACAATCTATGCATAGCTTTCTGGAATCTAGCATTGAAATCAGTGACTATTTCATTTTCAGATTTTCTAATGTTATTGAACTCATTCAACATGAAACTCACATTAGTCTTATCACCATACTGTTCTTGAAAGCAATTTTTGAAATCTTCCCATGAACCTATGCTAGCTACTGGAAGACCTTTGTACCAATCCCTTGCATCATCAACCAGGGATTGAACAAACAGTTTCATAATAACATCTTCATCTGCTATCTCATAATCATTTATCAAATCCCCAAAAGATTTCAAATGTTCCTCTGCACTGACTGCATTGTTCCCAGCAAACTTGTGGAGTCTGTCTCTTAGCTCAGTAGGGACATGATTCGGATACCCTGGGATCCCATCAAAAAACAATTGCCTATATTGTTCTAGATTAATTGGCCTTCTTTGAAAAGGGGAAATAGTACTATTATTTCCCATGATCATTTTAGCTTTTGGAATTGGAGATTGAGATGTTTGGGTGTACTGTGTATTTGGGGGTCTTTGGCTTGCTGAGGCAATATTAGCATGTACTGCAGGTTGAGTATTGACCTGAGGAAAAGAGATGTGTTGGGGATTAGGCTTGCTAATATCTTCTGATGGGAATGTAATAGGGGGAGCTTTTAAGTAACTAATCTTTCTTTTCACTTCCTGATTTGCTGCTTCTAACTTAGCCTTTTCCAATTCCATTTGGAGGTCTTCCTTTTCCTTTCTCATCCTTTCCATCTCTCTCTCATGTGCTAGGATTCTATGAGAAATCCCTTCTGCAGTTTTAGATTCTACTTCATCATCTACCCATATCTGTTTTCCTTTGTCTAGATTGACTTTAGGAAGCTGGGAGTTATTAGATGCTTCCTTAATTGGCTGAGCTATTGATTTAGAAGCTAGTCTAATCTTAGGGATTAGGATCTCCCTAACCACTGGGTCTTCTTCATCACTTTTTTCCTTTTCTTTAGCAAGCACTTCAAGATCAGCTATTTGTCTAAGGAGCCTATCTCTTTCCATCAATTTAGCTTTAACTTCCTTTTCCTTATTTGCCTCCTTTTGGGCTCTTAGGGAGATTAAATGATGGACTCTTTTGTTTAAATCTTCAATCTCTTGAGACATTTTATACTCATCAGGGTAGTTTTCTTCAGAGTCTGATGCATTAATTTGATCTATGTCAATTAAGCTAATGTTCCCATCTATTGTCCTAGGAACAGAGTGCCTAATTGCATTTGAACTGGTTCTGTCTTTTGCAGAAACACTAACATGAGATAGATCTCGATTTAAAGCAGGCGCATCATCAATATTTCCAAACAATCCTGAATGGAAACCTAAAATATCATGCTCTGGATCTCTAGAAGATGAATTTGACTTTGCATAGACAGGTCGATCAGGTATCTTACCAGTATTATTGTTTTTCTGCACCCACGCAGCATTTGATGGCTCATGCATCACAGATCTCTTCTGGCCTCTTCATGACTGTTCTGGCAGACCTTCTTGCAAGGTTTCACGAGGATGTTTCTTCATGAATGATCTTGTGTTCTTATTTCCTTGCATCTCGCTTGTCTTTCTTTTAGAAAATTTATATCTCACAAGGACTAGTTCAAAAGTAATAGAGTCGCCACCCACAAAACTATGGGGAAAATGAAAACAAGCAGTCTTACCCACAAACACACAACGATATTGTCCAGAAGTCTCGGCATAGATCTGTGTCTATACATTTCTTATAACTGTCCCCAGCAGAGTCGCCACTTTTGTTGTAACTAAAATCTGATTCCCTTCAATGTCCTTAGAGTAATATGATTTAAACTGGGTGCAGAAGAGACATCAAAGATAAGGAAATCTCAGAGATAACATATGACAAGGTTTGATTAAACCTTCTACACTTCGGGCTTCCTTGGAGCCCAGGTGGGTATACCTTTGTCAACTAAGTTCACACTTTCAAACAATAAACCCACAGCAAACCAGTCCGGAAACCAGTGGATTTGTTCACCTTGAAATCAACTGAAAATAAAGAATGGAATGATACTTAACTTCAGCATTTTGATCAACAAAGCATGCAATAAACAACCTCGATTAATACCAGTGCTTTATCCAGGGTTTCAGAGTCACCTAAACTCAAATAAAACTCTTAAAACAATATATCTTTATGCTCCCTATCAGCTTGGTTTCCACTAATCCTTGCATATGCCTGACACATACAAGAATTCAATCATTTCAAACTAAACTATGGTTCTCAAAATTCAAAGTTCTTTCCAAAGAATTTACTAGTATAAGTGATCCTGCGTATTTAATTTCCCTCCTAAAGAGAAAAGCTAACAAACACTTATACTGAGATTGCTTTGCAACTCCATTCAAATAGAAAAATCCTAGATTATTCAGAATGAAAACAGTAAGTAAATTTGTGAACAAACTTGAAGACAACACAAAGCTCTACACAAAACTGATAGCCTGTATATTGATATTCATTTGAAGAGATGTTACAAGAAGTTCTGATTCTCCATTTATTTTGGAAAAGCTCAGATAAATTTCTGCAGCGTTTTCTTACAAAATTTTTGTGATCTCTTACTCTCTAGTCCTGGTATCCATTTATAACAACATGGATGCACAAAGCTTCGGACTTCTCGAGGAGAGTTTGTTACAATTATTTCAAAAATTGAAGAGGTTACAATTTTTACGTAAAAACAGTTATGCACTCTTTTCAGCCTCTACAGTCTATTCAACAGGTTGTTCAGTTGCAACCTCTTCTGGCTTTTCAGGGGCGCTCTCCAACTGCTCCGGATCATGGGTGGAATATTTTACTCCCCACTCATTATATGTCTCTTCTGTCGGCCATGAAAAGTTAATCACATCATTTTTAACTTTAGTCAACCTTTTCCAAGAATTTCTCAGTTTGTTGACTTCTGAATTAAGAAAACTATAATGTGATTTAATTTTTTCTTTTTCCTGTATTGTTATAACAAAGAAAGAGGTATCATCAAGATCAATGATTCCCTTAACCCTTGTTGACAATTTGACTTCTATCTCTTTGAGCCATATTTGCTTATCTTTTAGGTGATCCAGATTGGCAAAAATTCCTGGGAGCAACTCAAAAACCTGATCAGTGTATTCCTTCTTGCATAAATTGACCTTCCTATCCACATTATCTACATTTGCTGCCAATTGTATTAAAACTTTAGCGAGATCAGAGGTAGATTTGATAATGGGATTGGCCCTTGCTTCATCATAGGATACACACATGAACTCTAAATCTTGCTCCCTAGGCCTCCATCTGTCAAAAATGGGTGTCAAAATGGCCTTATCTCTCCTCAGTTCATTCCATATCTCCATGACTTTGCCCACATTGTTGTAAAGCAAGGAGGCATTTATCGTATCTGCAAAACTGGAGATTGTGGCTTTTATTTTCTCCTCATATTTCCCCGCATAAAAGGCCTGAGCTTGCTTCAGGTTCTCTAGTTCTTGGGGAGTAATCTCAATCATTTTGGAGCTGGAAGGTGCAGGAGATGGTGGAAATTCAATAATGGGGCTAGTAGGCGGAGGTCTTGCAGGAGAAGAGGAAATCATCAATGTTCAAGACTCACCTTGTTGGTGTTGTCCCATCAGCTGGCTTTGCAATTTGGCAATGATGCTATCTTTACCTCTTACCTCCTCCTTGGCACTGTTATAGGCCTTCAGGATTGTTTCCAACTTAATTTGGAGGGCCTCCTTTTCTTGGGCTTCCTTCTCAGCCACTGCAACACTGAATTTTGCAGTTTCTAGCACAGTGCTAGCAGCCTCTACTACCCCTGTACTCTGCACTCTTTTTACCATCAATCCACCAAGGTGACTTGACCTTGGAGTGTCTTTGCCCTTTTTTCCCTCATTTCTCTTAAGGGACCACATAACTAGTGCAACATTGTCCTTACTGAATGTAACCCCTTCTAGGGGTTTAGTTTCTTTTCTTACTGCATCCAGCACTAGAGCTTCAGCAATATTCCATTCTGGCAAGATGAGCACTCCAGCTTGTGCTACTAGATCTCTTCCTTGTTCAGGAGTGATGGTTTTGAATTCTTCCATCATCTCCTATTTTATTTCTTCCTCCACTGAGACTAGATCTTTGTTGGGTTGCTCTGCCTTTCTTGTCTCACATCTAGCATTATATCTATCTATATGCTGCTTCCAAATGAATTGCATGAATGCTTCAGATGTGACAAAGCTGTCATCAGCTAAAAAGGCACTACTTGCCTTTTTTATCTTAGGGTCCCACTCCTGGCCTTTAAGTTCAGTTGAGATAATGTCCATTTTAGCTTCAATGGGCTCTTCTGGCATCCCTTCTTCCACTTCATCATAAGTGTATGCAATCTCCCCCAAGCTGCCCAACTGCAAGAGGTGTGCAACTGCTGCTTGTTCATCTCCTATGTGGATGGGGGATTGGGATGGAGAATACAAGGGTGTATCTGATTGCACTTCCTTCCCCACCCTTTGCTTCTTTGGGCTGTCTTGGATGTCAATGACATCTTGTACTTTCCTCTTTCCTTTGGATGAAGAGGGCTCCCCTGTTGTAGGCACCAACACACTATAACCTGATTTCTTTCGCAGTATGTAATCACCAGGAGGAATTGCTTTGGTGAAAGTTGACCTGCTCAGAATCACTCTGGCTTTTTCCAGGTCATTTTTAATCACAGCTTCCCTCTTCTCCCTCAATGTCTGCATCACATCTTCAAAACATACAATCAAAAATTTTATTTTTTCTTCCAATGGGAAGAAGCTAGACAATGGGTCATAGCTAGCATCAAATTGATGCACAAAATCCAAGGCTTTCTTGTAAGCCACCCACTTTTCTTTCCTCAACTCCTGCTCATCTAAATCAAATTCATTTCTGATGAGGTCTTCAGGAAATTGGAATTGATGAGGCCTACCTCTGCATGCTACCTTCTTCCTGAACACACCATTGAAGAAGTCCTCTGGATCAGCACATCTGGACACTGCAGTGGATAAATGGTAGGGTTTGAGGAAATCCTCAAAGCAATTCCAGCCTCCCTTTGTAATTACAAATTGGTGGGCTATGGTAGCTGCAGGGAAAATGGTCCCTTTACCTCTGCCTGTTAATTCTGCCTCTTGTAGGCCACCAATTTGTCTGAGGATCTCAGCTATTCCCACTTTGAGAGGGACCTGGTAAGGTAACAAAAATGGAGTACCCCTGAAACCAAAAACTCTGAAGACTGTGGAGACTGGATACAAGTACATGTCGCCCCAGTTATGAACAATTTTGATGTTCTCTGCGACTTCTTTTGGCCTTAGAAATTCCAGAAGAACCTTGGGGACTCTTGGGTTATCAGAGCAAAGGAGAGTCCTTATTTTAGATGCAAAATATTTATCGAACTTTAGGAAACTAGCATCCTCTCTGTCCCATGACAACACAGTACTCCATAATTGTACTGGCATTTTCTCTCCTTCCTTCTCTTTAACTAGGTCCAGTCCACTAGCGAAATAATCACCACCTTTGAAGAGAAAAAGGTGCATTAAGAGTGAATACCATCCGAAAGGTTTATCCACCTTTCCATTTTTTATTCCTACCAACCCTCCATGGATAGCATCAGCAATGTAAGAAGCATAATCGAATGTGATAGCAAGAGAAGGATTCAAAATCTGAACAATCATTAGCAAATAATGATTTGACATATTTGCTTCAGCATCTTCTCCTAGAACTTGGCAAAGTTTAGCTCTCAACGTAAACATACTCAATGAAAAAGGCTCTTGTGTGTTGGGCCCTACAACTGCTAACCCTCCTATTTTCAGAAAAAGTTCTTTAAGAGGCCCATTCCTAAGATGACTCCTCTGTGCACTGTACACTTGAGCTAATTGTGTGAAATTTATGGGTTCCAAGAAGTTTGTGAACTCATTGAGCCCAAATGCTGTTCTGAATTCTTCTGCATTGACTTCCACAAGGGTTTTCCCATTTACATCCTGGATGCATCTTGTGACTGAATCATAGTTCAATGCCATTCGGGTTAGCAAGTCTGTATCCATGAATACCCCTGGGACTACTAATCTTCCAACATCTAGTTCCCAGATACTGTTTTGAGGAGCAGGAGAATTCCTCATTCCAAATCCGACTCTAAATAGCCCCAACCCTGACAGTCCAACCTGTGGGTCTCTCAGCCAATTACCTTTGTTATACAATCCTTCTCCTATCTTCAGACGGGGAGCCCTGGGCACTAACTCTTTGGCCTTTGATGCCTGGTTAGTTGACAACATTAACTGTTCTAAAAAATCGTCACATACACTTCTTTCTAAATAATCAACCTTGCCTAAAAATTCCCTTTTAGGAGCCATTTGAAAATGCAAGAAAATGAATACACTCTTAAACAATTCTGCAACATGAGAATGATTCTTATTTAAAACACCACACAAGAATTGCTACAAAACATGAAAGAACCTGATGCTTGTTTGAAGGAATTTTGCTCTGCAACTGAACCTCTTGCTCTGTATTTGAAAAAGATAACTCTGCGTCTACTCTCCTGCAAAATATTTTAAAAGATATCTTTACTAGGTTGTTAGAAAATCAAATACTTGTACTCAGGGCCTTAACTATAACATTGATTCTGCATGCTCCGGTCGTCCCTTCAAAATCAAGTTCATACAAGAATTCGTATTTTTCGCTCCAACGGATCATAACATTCCTGCAAGTGTTTCACTGTTACCTTTCGTTATTCACGGCTTTGTCTTTAGTCTGGGTCCCGCTTTTCTATTGGCTACATAATACCACGTGACACCCAACCATTGGCTTTAGAAATCCCTTCGCATTCTACTTGATACTGACCGCGTGTCTTTCTTTATACTGTGACGGGCTCAATTTTTGACCATGTCATCATCATGACACGTGGACGGCTCTTGTTATCTCTCGCTATTTCATGGGCTTAAAGGGTGAGCATTTTACCCTTGCGAAATAGCGCGGGCCATTAGATCATTTCTGCAGTTAATCGGCATTTAACCCTTTTAAAAAAGCTTTCAGGAATGGTGGGCCTGCTGACCCGTCATGGACACCTGGCATCCAGTCACCTGCGGTGCCAACTTGTCATTTTCTCATTCGCCCAAAAGAAGCCACGAGGGGCCCCACTTTCATCTCAACAGGTCTATCTCTCATGTCATCATCATGACACGTGGACGGCTCTCGTTAACTCTCGCTATTTTGCGGGCTTAAAGGGTGAGCATTTTACCCTTTCGAAATAGTGCGGGCCGTTGGATCATTTCTACAGTTAATCGGCATTTAACCCTTTTAAAAAACTTTCAAGAATGGTGGGCCCACTGACCCATCATGGACACCTGGCACCTTATCACTTTCGGAGCTGACTTGTCACTCTGTCATTTGCTAGAAGGAGCCACGAAGTCTCAATAAATTGTTAACAGCTGTACCTGCCAGGTCATCTCCACCTACGTCCCGACTCATTTCTGGGGCCCACTTTGAACCTTTAATCCTGACCCACTGACTGTAGTGACTTGTGCCACGTGCTACCTTTTAATACGCTAGAAGAAAGCCACGGGGCTCCAACCACCTCTGATAGCTACACCCTTTACTTTCTCCATCATGACACATGGACGGCCCTCATTCATTCTCGCTATTTTGCGGGCCTAAAGTGTGAGCATTTTACCCTTGCGAAATAGCACGGACCGTCGGATCGTCTCTTAAATTGATCGGCATTTACTCGCCCGACGACTTTAGAAGAAAAGCATACAAGGCATAAATTTTTCAAATAATCAACATAGCCGCCTAGGCCAAAAAACAAGGGGGGACACTTCCTACGACCCCGCGACCCATAACTTAAGTGAATAAAGTAACAGAAGATTAGAAACCAAAGGGTTTAACAAAAGGATAAAATCTAAAAAATCAAAACCCTTAAACCCCTAAGGTTTAGAACAAAGCTGAAGCACTTGGGATTACACCTTATTCGGAAAATTGTCAAGGTACCATAGCCAATTATGGGAAAAGAAGAACCCAATTTTAAAATAGTGATAACACAACCATGATTGAAATAAAGCAATTTATTTCAATTAAATCATATTATCCCTCACCCACTTGCAAAATCCTACATCTCCCACTTGCCTCCTAAACCCCCTTCCTAAATTCTTCTAGAACCCATCTAATCCTAATCAAATTAGCCTAAATCCTTCAATTATCCCCTTTCCCTAAATTTGAGGATGTCACTTCTCAAATTTGTAGTAAAGTCTTCCAAAGGCATTAAAGCCTTTATGCTTTCAACAAGCTAACTTGTTGAATACCCCCAAATTTGGAAGGACTCTTACAAATTTGTCCCCAAAGTCTTTTAAACCATTAATGGTTAACTAACCCTTTGTGGCATGGTTAGAGACTTTTTGCCTAACTCAACCCTCATCTAACCCAGGGGTCTCATCAAGCATTCATTGCTTTGACCATGGTTATCCCTTTATCCCTTGCACAAGAGTTTATCCTTTGGGTAAAAGCTTTATCCAATAGGTAATCTAAACCTAACCTTAACCCTTACCTCCTAAGGTAACCATGAGGTCTTCTCAAGCATTTAATGCTTCTTAACCCTTATTTCATGATGCAAGTCTTTAAGCATCACACTTATACTCATTTTTAGCAAAGCATTTAATCTCTTTGGAATAGAAATATAATCTAATAATCATTTTTAGAAGCATTTCCGTTATCTTAATTAATCATATAAGCTAGTATATCATGTTAGGATAGTATTTTACTAATCTTGTCATCTTATCATCACTAGTTTAGTTCATATCTAAAATCATGCGTAAATAGCATGCATTCATACTAAGATTGATCAAAAGCATCCCTCATTCTTGCAATTGTCATCCCTAAGTCACTTTGCTCAGTGATCTGAGAGCAAAGGCATTGGATTGAGGGGTCTTGTGAGATAGAGAACAATGGAACACCCCTTGGGAAGTTGAGCTATTCCACATAGCTCCATAACTTTCACCAAGAGTCCCATTGGTGTGTGGGTAAGTCTTTGAATAATTTTTATAATTTCAGTTTTATTGAACCACTTTTCCCGCATACAGTTATTATATTGTTTTCTACTAGCTTCTTTGAAGCTGATTCATGTGGTTCTCCCAATGGGGTATATTTCCTTCATGGTTTGGAAGTTGTTTGAGTATTCACTTGGTTATTTGTAGAACTTGATCCAAAAAGAATGATTTTGGGTTGCACTATATTAGCATCAACAACACCATCATTTACTGTGTTCTTGTTTTTGTTCCAAAATCTTGGCTTGTCTTTTCCTTTAAAGACCTCTTTGTTTTCTTTGAATATCTTAATTACTCCTTGTTCAATTAGGACCTTCTCTGTTGCTAAGCCTTTTTCAATGACATCCTTTAAAGTGAACAAGAAAGCTTTTCTTAGATCATAACCAATTTCTCTATGGACATTTTGTGTGAACATCTCTACCATTTATTTTTTGTGGAATTTCACAAGAGCATCTACTAGCTAAATTCCTCCATCGTTGCAAGAATGATGAAAAAGACTCCCCATCCTTTTGCTTGGTGTTGCACAAAGTGGTGACTGATATATCTGTCTCTATGTTGTATGATAAATGTTGGATAAAAGCTTCTACTAGATCACCCCATGACTTAATTCCAAGTGAAAGTTTGGAGAACCATTCCATAGCTTGATCACCTAAGCTTTGTGGGAATAATCTCATCAAGTATGTTTCTTTTGCTGCTACCTCAATGCAAGCTATGAAAAATTGTCTTATATGTGCCTTA
This sequence comes from Cryptomeria japonica, assembly GCF_030272615.1. Taxonomy (NCBI): domain Eukaryota; kingdom Viridiplantae; phylum Streptophyta; class Pinopsida; order Cupressales; family Cupressaceae; genus Cryptomeria; species Cryptomeria japonica. Next base: position 285,874,270 of record NC_081411.1, read on the forward strand.
GGGTCTCCTTTGCCTCTATACTTATCAAACTTAGGTGTCACGAAAAGTGTAGGAAAAGGAGGCATTGAAATGCTTTTGTCAAATGGATAGGGACATATGTCTCTCATTGTGTAAGTTGGCTTTGGTGTATTTATGTGCTCCATTTTCTTTTGTAAATCTTTTATTTGTTGTTCCAAATTGTTCTTAGGTGGAGATCGACTTCTTGGACCATATCCCATGCCTAAGCCACCGGGTGGAGGAGGAGGATACTGCATATATGGATGGTATTGACTGTAAACATGTTCATATGGAGGTCTATAATGATACTGCGTATAAGAACCACCTAGTATAGAGTCATAATAAGGAATGAAATATCTGCTTTGTCCATGCATATCATATTCTATAGGCATGTCATGAGTTTGTTCTTGTGTAGTGCCCCCAAATTTGACATGGGGTTTTCTTGTGTCCATATTTTGAGCATGCCTCTAGATATCCAATTATTTTGGAGGTTGGTCCTTAGCATTGGTATGTAATTGTGTGTACTTATCTACATAAGACTTCCATAAAGGTATGCATAGACGGAGTTGTTCATGAGATTCTCTTTCATGAGTATCGTAAGCTTGACCATGTGTATTTGGGACCACGGGTTTCCGAAACAAAGATGATGGTGACTCAGGCACAAAACGTGGTCCTCTAGTACCTCCACTATTAGGTCGATTTTCCACTATTTCAGACATGTTAAAATCATGAGGTATTTTAGCTCCACTTTGTGCCATCACTTGTAGAAAATATTGTCTATCTCTTCTCATGATCTCTTAAACCAATCTATTAAAATGGGGACCCATAATATAGTCTTCCACTTCTACTAAATGTACTAAAATTTTGTCCACATTGTCATTTTGTGCATCATTGTTGTTTGTATTATCCATGTTTTCAATATTTTGAATGTTTCTATAAATGTCCATGTCAAGTAATGTGGGATGATCAGAATTGAAAAATATATCGTTGTCGTATTCATAGCCACTCATGTTTGCAGACTCTTGAGCCTCTTTAGCTTCTCTCCTAGATTTTTGGGAACAGGTTTCAACCATGAACTAGGTCTTGACCAAGATGTGTGAGACTAGATGAAAATGGAGAGAGTATGGAAGACCAAGAGTTGGATGGAATATAAATGAATCTGAGGTGTACTTGCAATGTCCAAAGTGTAAGACCAAGTATGTATGTAGCAGAGTAGGTGCGGCTTCCAAAGAGATGATAGTTTCTCTTGATGAGGTAAGTTGACCTTGACTCTAAGTAAGACTAAATGAGACCCAAAGGTGATAGACCTTGATGAGGGAATACTTAGCAAAATGTTGTTGTATGTAGTGTGTTGACAAAGTAAGATGAGGACAGGCAGGTGACTTTTTGACTCAAGTTTAGACAAATGTGAATGTAATGCAAGGTGTAAAGCAATGATGAACTTTGTGAGACCCAAAGATAGGCTGAATTCTAGATGAAAACCAGAAGAAACAACTTAGGAAGCTCAAGGTTTCTGAAACTGATTGTTCTTGTTTGTTGGATTGTAGATTTTTCCAATACTGAACATAAACGCGGTTCTAAAATCTGAGTGCAATTTTTCCAATTTGTGAAGTTGTTGTTGTGACCAAATCTGAATTTTTGACTATTTTTTTTTCGTGACAAGAGGACATAATATTGATGAGGACTCTATGTTTGCAGGTGTTTAGACTCAAAATGACTCAAAAGAAAGTGTGTTGTTTGATGTAAAAATGTTTTTCATATACTTAAAGACACAATGTTTAGATGTTTGATCTTGAATGTTCGAATGTTTAAAAGAAGGCAAGCACAATTCCTATGGTTGGCTATGACAATAGTTGTTGATCCCACATGGGGTTTCTCCCGAGGCTACACTATTCAGAGCGGATACTTAGATGTTTGACCCCACTAGTTCCACCCTCGACACTCACTTCTCAGGGGCAGGCAAGCATCAGTCCCCATGAAAACTCCTCTTGGCGAACTTTGTATCTCTACTAAGAACCGTATGTGTGTGGGCTGCTCCAGAGGTCCGACCTCTTGCCCTAACAACTAGAAGGATTTTGGCTTTCTAAAACAAAAAGGTGCTAGTAAGGGCATCTGCTCGTGTGGCCATACATGCGACACTTTCAGCTCTGTAAATACAGAAGGCTCCTAGCCAGTAGGGGTTATGCCCTACAAGTGATCAAATAAATTTGATAAAATGGGTTTACAGGGAGACATAGTGTCGGTATGAACTAATCAGCACACGTTACCCATGGCTTTCACCATTGATATAGTTATTTATAGTGGTTCGAAAGAGGTGGGTTTTCCTCACTACCATTTGGGTCATTCTCTCCTCACTAGTAGTCCTCACTAGTATTCCTAATGACCACACAGGGAGACATGCCCTCTAGAGATTAAACAAAAAGAGCCTATTGCTCTAGACACAAAAGACACTGGTTCAATTTTAGTGCACGAATTGAAGTGTTTGCTAATCTATGAAAACAAGGCACACAATGAAGATCAAAAGAAAACCTTTGCCAAAATTTCTGCAACAAATATTTGTTAGTAGTTTTGCAATAATACCCCTCCTGCAAGCACACAAGTTAGGTAAATTTTAAATCCAAAAGACTGTGAAATAGGGGCCTTCGACAAGACATTTTTTTGATAGATTCAAAGATCTGATTTTCCATGAATTATTTTGCATCATAAAAAACATACCACCTGTAAAATTTCAAGACATTTCCAAAATGTAAGAAAATCCAAAAACATTTCTAATTTGCTCCAAAAATTATTTTTTTATGAAAAATCATAAAAAAATTCAACAAAAATGCAAAATGGATCCAAAAAAATCTAAATTTTTTACTGGAAACTCCTAATAGAATTCCAAACCTGTATAAAAAATTCTTGCAAAAATTCCAAGTAGTTTGTGATATGAGTAAAATAATGCAAAACCCTAATTTTTAAGGAATTATTTTGCATGAAAATTAAAATCATAAAGAACAGATCCTATGTATAATTTTGAGAGCTTTCAAAAAATGTAACAAAATCTGAAAAATTCGCTAATTTGCTCTCAAAATTATTTTTTTATGAAAATGCATAAAACATTCATAAAAAAATTAAATATGATCCAAAAAATATGATTTGTTTACTGAGAATTTTTGATACTTTTATTGATCTGTAAAAAAAATTGGATGTCAAAATTCAAAGCAGTTTGTGGGATCTGGTCAAAATAATCAAAAACCCTAATTTTTAAAGATGTGATTTTTGAGGAAATATTTTACATCAAATTTAAAATCACAAAGAACAGACCTTGTGTATAAATATGAGAAATTTCCAAAAATATAAGAAAATCTGAAAAATTCTCTCATTTACTCTCAAAATTAATTTTTTATGAAAATTCATAAAAAAATCATAGAAAATGCAAATGTGCTCCAAAAATTCTGGATTGAGAGCTCTTGATACTATCTTCAACCTAACAACAAACTTTGGTGCAAAATTTCCAATTTGTTTGTGAGATCGGATCAAATCTCTCCAAGATCTTGATTTTGTGTCCAAAACCCTAGCTGCACAAGGTTATTCTCCAAATTGTTTTACAAAACAACAATATAGGGTTAGAAAAACCTGCAAAAAACATAGATCTAACAAAAATCCATGTCCCACGGGGCATGCCAAAATGTTTATGGTAAAAATTGAATAACAATATTGAAAGACTAAAATAGATTCAACCACAAAACCCTAGCCTAACAACAACAAAGATCCACCATAACATATGAAGATTACCTAAGACAATGCAAATCAAATGAAATCACAAAATCACATGTCCAATAGGGTTTGGATCTCCATTCTTCCTATCTCCATTGATCTTGCTTGATATATTTGCTCTCAGATTTTATGTGTGCACAAGAGCTCAACAAAGACCAGAAATGTGGTTGCAAGTAGGTTTGATTGCATATGAAAGTTCGAATGCTAGAATGCTTGAAGGGATTGATTAGGGTTGATAATGAAGGAAGCATCTCCTTATATAGAAGACACTATAAGAAATGGAGGGATAAGATTAAGAGGTGTAAAAGATAGATGGTCGGCTAGGTAGAGGAAATAAGGAAATAATGAGAGGGTGGGTAGTGTAGGAATTAAGAGATGAACAACATGTGTCATGGGTAGAAAAGGTTAATGAATTAATTAAATAAAGATTTTTTAATTAATAGAAGTAGGATCAATTAAATAAATAAGATATTTATTTAATGTAAGAAAAGGATAATTTAAATAAATAAATGTATTTATTTAAATGAGAAATAAGGCTAGAAGAGGATAAATGAATTAATTAAATAAATAGATTTATTTAATTAATAGAAGAATTAGGCTTAAATAATTAAATAAATAAAAATATTTATTTAATTAGACTGTTAGGTGTCTACAATTATAATGATGAAAATTGCACACCTTGTACTTTTCCCTTCATTTTGGACTCAATTTTATTGAGTTAAACTTGTGTGCAACAACTAGTATACAAGTTGTTAGAGGACTTCGATTCACATTGAATTCTCACAAGACACATAGTAGCTATATTAGCATTACCAGACACATTGCATTATTTCTTGGTGTGTCTTCAATATTTGTTCACATGTTAAATTGGTCTACCTAGGCGTTTGACCAAAGAGAACACAATCCTTATTAACAAATTCCCTAGAGATTTTTGTATACACCACTCATTTCCTTACCACAAATTAGATATCTAAAGGTCAGGCAATTAGTTTCTAAGTCAAAAGTGTCGAATTGATTTCATGTAACAAATGTTGATTTCACATTGGGTAGTCAAAGTAGATCATTTTTTTGCTACAATTTTGACCTAGACCATTAAACAACCAAATTCATCACTCTATGGTGTAATTCAACAATTTATGATTAACACCAGACACAATTTAGGATACAATGAAGAAACATTCTACATCAATTCATTGGCATGCAAGTGTTAGAATCTATAGCTATATATGTTTACTTTCACTCATTTAGATTACATTCATTTAGTATAGTATATATTTTTATCCCAATGTTTAATATAAGTTATTTGTTCATTTAATTGATTTATTAAATAATTCAATCTTAAATATTAGAAATGAATCTTAATTTTCTTTTTCAATTACAAAAAAAATAAGCGAGCTTAAATATCTTGAATAGAAAAAAATTAATTAAGACAAGTATCAATTTTACTTGAATGTCTATCTATTTACTTCCTTCATGTAGTTTGTAAACCTAACTCATGTTAATGAGTAGCAAACAAGGGTGTTGACCCTGTAGACAAACAACCCATAGGCAACTTTAAGCAACCATTAACAACACCAAACAATCTTGACTATAATATCAAAAGAAGTTTAGAGTAATTTAATCAATATAAAAATCTCTAGCAATATTAAAGTTTATAAAATTTAAAACATTAAAAACCCAAAAAACAACCAACAATTAGCTAAGAAAATAGGCAGCCCTAATCCTCAGTGAGAAATTTAAAAAAGTATTTGTTATTTCCTTCATCATGGGCATCCTTTTAGAGAACCTTCTTCTATAACAAGTAGCTCGTGTAGTTGCAGAGTTGTGCATCACCTTCGAGTTGAATATAGAAAGGTGCACCATCTTCTTTTCCAAATCAATAACCTTCACCTTAAGGGTAGAAAGGTCGTTGCAATAGCATCATATTTAGCACAAGAATAAGTTTTCTTGGTTGAGTGAGTCTCTTTAGTCAGGAGGTCATCCTCTGACATGAGGTTATCCCTGGTCAAGTCTAGCAGCTCCAATTTTGTGCTCTCTAAGTGGCCACTGGTCGTTTTCCCCAAACTATTATCTTCCTCTAAATCGTTAGTTTCCTCCACCATCTCAAAACCTTCCCTAATTTCATCCACCTCAATTTTTCCTCTCTCTGAAGGCCTTCCTGGCAACCTGTTAGACCTCCTAGGGTTGGAGTTACTTGTGTTCATGTTCTCTTCCTCTCTACTATCTAGGGTCATCTCCTCATCACTTTCAATTTCCTCCACATGGGCATGGACTTGGATTTTCTTTGCTTTCTTGGTTAGGGTTGTAGACTTCCCTCTTTTAGTAGAGCTCGAGGGAGTAACACATTGTTTCAGGTCACATAGACCGATCACAACAATGTTATGCATGAAAAGGGAGGTGTTTGGAGTGGTGTGGCTAGGCTGGAAGTGATTGGGGTAGTGATCTAGGAAGGGGCTTTAGGGAAGGGTTTTCTAGCAGGGTAAGTGCACAAAGATGGTGGTCAAAAAGGGGGTATAAGTGGACACTTTTTTTTTCTTCTGAAATCAGGTGAACCTGAACTCGGAGGCAAAATTTGAAAGTCATACACTCAAGATATGAAGACAATCAAAAAACAAATATTGTAGTACTCTAAATCTAGTTTCCAAACTACTAGACTTTTTCAAAATTCTATAAGATTAAGGGGGTCAAATCCTCCGTGCATGAAAACAAACCCTTATTTTTTTGAAAAACATAACATAGTGTCTGACGTGCGCATCACAAAAGTCATAGTTAGATTTAGTATTTTGACAAATCCTTTCACAGAAAGATAGTTAAGAGTGAGCACTAGAAGATGTGTATTTTTTTGTAATTTTTTGTTGAGTATTTTTTTTAATGATTTTTCCAATCGAGCACATCCTGAAAATTAGGTACCTGTTCATGCGCGAAGCATAAGTTGCACTAAAAAAATCGAAAATACAATTTTTTTTTAAATTGTAAAGAATCAAGTGCACTACAATAATATATTAAGTTTTTAAAATTTGGATAAGTATATCAAAAGTTATTAAAAAAATGGTGCACGTATGTCTATGAGAAATATGGAGACACTGGTAAAAGAAATTCAATAATAATATGTTATTGTTGTTCAAATTTTTAAAAAATTATATAGTTAGAAAGCTCAGAATATGGGTGAAAATATGGTGGCAATTTTAGAAATACCCACTTGATGCAGTGTAAACCTGATGATGACAAAGTCGAGAAACCAAGTTGATAAAATAAAACACATCAAAAAGGAGGAAAATGGAGAGAAATCAAACTTCCAAACCATAGCTTTGTCATCCAGACCTATTTCCAAGCCTAAAAAGTCAAAAGTGCGTATGGAGTACCTATGGTATAAAAAGCGCATATGGGGTACTTATGGTGTAAGAAGCGCGTACGCTCTATCTTAACTATAAACAACGTGTACGTGCTAATTTTGTTTAAATTTTTGGAGTGTGTATAATATTATATTGTATATATAATATATAATTTATTTATAATATATAAATATATAATATATAATACTTATATAATAATATATAATATATTAAGTATATATATACACATATGTGTGTGTATGTGTATTGTCTCCCTCTCTCCTCCTCTCAAGTGTGTACAAGGTGCCTTTCTTTCTCTCCCTCTCCCTCTCTCTCTTTCTTTCTCTCTCCCTCCCTCTCCCTCTCTCCCCCTCTCTCTCTCCCTCTCTCCCTCTCTCCCCTTCTCCCTTCCTCCATACCCTCTCTCTCTCTCTCTCTCTCTCCCTCCTCTTTTTCCTTCACATTTTCTTTACTACAAATAGTGCATACGAGGTACTGAGCCTATTAGTTTGCTACCCTACCATAACATTTTTAAGGCATAGGAGTGTGTATGCACTAATTATGAGTTCTAAGTGCGTATAGAATGAAAAAAAATATAATTGGGATTGCCAACATTTTAGGGACTAATAGTGCACACTTGGTTATTAATATACCGCGTACAGGGTACTTAGACATAGTTTTATTTGCCCAAGAGCCTCAACGACCTCAAAAGAAGTTTTTGAGGTCATTGAAGGCCCCACTGCAACCGTGTCTGCACTTCTATCACTATTTTATACATAGAAGTAAGTGATTTTTTTTATTTTTGCATGATTTCAAATGATTGAATTGTTGTTCTTATTAGATTTGTCAATATTATTGTGATTGTTTAATAGTTTTGATTCAAAAAAATAATGATAAGATGCATATTTATAGTTATTTGTTTATTTATGAACTTTTGTTTGCATATATATGTAATATGATTCTATTTAGGACAACAAATATCAACCATAGGAAACAACAAGCGAGGAACAATAGAACAATGAGAGGCTGAAAAGGAAAGACAAAGGCAATGTATGAAGAAATTACATGACATAAGATCAATGGGAGAAGAAGGTATGTCATCCTCAACATCTCAATTCAATTTACCAAATGAACATAATGCACCTAATGCAATTGAAGAAGAGACATTTGATTTACCATAAGAACCTAATGCAATTGAAGAAGATATCACATTGAATAATCAATTAAATGATGAACATACACCTTCTCTATTTGATGAATTGAATGTACACAATGCACCAATGTTAACACCTCCTAGAATCATTCATAGGAAACCAAAGTATCTAATTGACATTGATGAGACTATATTGAAGCCAATGCCCGATAAAATGAATGAATGAACTTGTAGGAGAATTGTTAAAAGAATATGGCAAAACTATTTTGAAAACTTAAATCAAACTGCATGATGTCAATTAATTGTTCAAATGATTAAAAATTTGAATTTTAGAGAGACAATGAAAATTCTAGGCCTAAGATCATCTAAAAGTAATAGTGAAATAACTATTGTGAGAAATCTATTTGATGCATACCAAGCTATTGGTTCAAAATCACATACTAAAGATTCTAATGCTACTCAATGTGTCATTACATCAACCATAATGAACAAGAAAATAAGAAAAAGATCGTTTGATAAGAAAAACAAGTAAGTCATTAAACATTGGTAGAGCAACATTAAGTAAAGCATTACAGAGGGGAGAAAAAATAGAGGAACCTAACAATAATTCTCTTTGGGCATTCTCGGGTAGACTACCACACAAAGACAAGGTTGTTGTTGATGCACTAAGAACTTTAATTGAAAATTTCTGGCATGACAACACAAGAGTTTCACCCAACCAAAGAGATGTTGTTAGAAGGCAAATCGGGTCTACAAATTGTGAGCCATATGCCAAACACTATTTGGATATGACTCAAACAAAATTTTATGAAAGATTCCTTTAAAAGTTTCCTTAAATAAGAATTTCTCAAAGATTTTTTGAAATGGCAAAACCTTTTTATATTAAGATTAATCATGTACGCACCACGTGTTGTTGTAGGATGCATATTGAATTTTCCATGCACTATGATATTTTTCGTCATATTTGTTCTACTTTGCACACTAACGATGTTTTGCAGGAATGCAATATACAAGAACCTCCTAAGTTTTCTTGAAGACAAACTTAAAAGGATCCACATTATGGCCGAACCACGAAGGGGTCTATTGTAGATTAAATGTACAATTAATACAATGTATTAACATAAATACATCAAAAACATGTAAAAGCTATAATATAGAGAACAATGATTTATCGGTGCCTGAGATGCTTCTCCAATGGACTGAGGATGACTCACCATCGATGGAGAAACTGTCACTATTACCTATACAAAAATGATAAAAGATTAAATACAATTAATATAATGATAAGTATTGTAGGTTAAAAATAATTAATGTAATATATCAAACAAAAGTGTATCAGATCCTAAGATGCTTCTCCAGTGCATGAAGGAGGGCTCGCCATTGATGAAACAACTATGGATATTTCTTGTATAAAAAAATTATAAGATTATAATTTATCACAAGTTCACATGTACACGTGTGCATATAATCATGAAATCAAGAAAACAAAGTAGAGATACATACCTCTGCCCTCTCTTGATCCACAGGAATCATGTGCATTCAACAAATCCACATAGCTCAATGGCCATTGTACATGTAAAACAGACAAAAAACACTAATCAATCTACAAACCCCAACTAAGACTTGATTTCAACATTTTCAAACAATTGTACAACTAAAAATTGATGAATACTAAGAGGGGGGGGGTGAATTAGTATGCCAAAAAATCTCTGCACTCAAGCACTTTGCAAGACTAATAGTAAACCGGTAAAATAGTTTAGCAGACAAACTGGTTAACACACATGAAAATCAAATAGCTAATAATGCATTCACCTACAAAAGCAAAAACACCATAACACAAGAGATTTTGACGTGGAAACCCAACTGGGAAAAACCATGGTGAGATGGAACTCACAAGTGACTATCTGCAGAATAGGAACCAGATCGGTTAAGGTCTTACAATGTTCTTTACCAGAAAAGATCTTGTTAGGAATCTCAATCTCTGTTAGGAGATAAGTTTGATCAAAGACTACCTTGCTAGAGGATTTTAGATCCACAGATGTGAACCACCTTGTTAAAGGATTTACAAAAGGCTTTTGAGCCTACTCAGTTAAGGGCTACAAACTTGTCAAAGATGTGAGTAATCAACAAGTGTTTGATCTAGCTAGTAGCACAGACTGCTTGGTTAGATCCTTGATAGCTCATTCCTAATGCACTCCAGCATTACTTTAGTCTTCTATACATTCATATTCTCTCCAACTCCTCAACCACCTTAAATCCTAGCAACAACATGAAATTTTGCTACAACCACATCAACAACCTAAAACCCTAGACATGATGTCCTTATAAAGGAATCCAATAGGATTACATAGCAATTTCCTAGGTTCAATGAACCTGGACATACTTGGTACTACGACACAACAAGCATCGTTAAAGTGTCGACATCGTCAAACAATCGATGGATGGTAACTCATCACAAAATGTTGGTTGGTAACTCATCACAGAGTATTACCGGTTCATACAAAATGTCGGTTGCTAGTTTGACAAAAATGAAGACTGGTAAAATGTGTTATGTCGCTTTAATCCTTCGTACCGCTTGGTATCCATGAACTGCTTGGGGTCAACATGTCACTTCAGACCGGGAAACACATTCTGCAAAACACCAATAGTCTAAAGACTATAATACAACATACCGGTTGGAACAAATACCGGTTGTGCTCTAACTCATACATATAAAGGAGATTTCAATGCAAGTGTGTGTCCATCAATGACAATCACATCATAAACATAAAAAATGCCAACAATCTCCCCCTTTGGCATTGATGGCAACACTTAGGAAAATAAAATTTTGACATCTAAGTGTTTTACAACAAAATCATGCCATTAGCAAAATTGCTCCCCCTAAGCATATACACTATCCCTTTAACAATACAATGTATAACACTTTTGCATATAAAGCATAAACATTGAGATATTCAGAGCATATATCAAAATTTTGATTACCAGATACTTCTCCCAAATAGAATTCTTCTCCCCCTTTGCCAACAATGACAAAGTACAACTGAACAACCCTCTTTTCATTTGATATTAAAATAATAAAAGTTTATGACAATAAGGCATAATACTTGTCAAAAATAGATTTCAAGTCCTGCAAGAATTGTTTCATCGACAAAGACCAGGACTCAAGTAGGGAGGTGGCTACTTCTTTTTCTATCTGCATCTGGGAGACCTATTCTTCCATGGCATCAATTGTGCTCATCTCCTATGTAACGGTCAAGGCATCTAGGTTTAGATAGCACTTCTGAAGAATTTACAATCATGGGAGTAGAACCAGTTGTAGCTCCTGCAAATCTCTAGACTAGGTGTTGATCTCTTGCTCCATTTTTGCTGACTGGATGTGAAACCGGTGAACGGTTTGCCCATAAGTTGTAAAGGAATCATAAGGTGACTTGAATGTGCTCATAGAGGACTGCAAGTCTATTTGAAGCTTTTACTTCTGAGCTAGCACATCATCATAGAATAGATGGGGTTGGCAGATCTTGCTAAGTAGCAAAGTCCCCTCATCTAGAGTGTCCCTTATATCCTTTTGTTCTTTCTTCAGTTCAGACCGGAGCTCATTCAACTTCTTCACTAGAGCTACCTTTAAATAATTTCAAGGTGCTAGTTCGACTTCTTCATCCACTACTATACATAGGAGCTTAAGTTTAGCTAGTGATGAATTGGTGTTGGGAAGATTTGTACCGAGTATCAAATCGGTAAGAGTTTCCATAGCCGCTTGAATTACATCCTGCTCCTTTTTCTTTCGAATAATTTCAAGGTGCTCTTGAGCAACCTTGATGCTCTACATTAGCTCTATTTCACTTGTAGACTGGAGATCGATAGGACTAGTGAGATCAGCCGGTTTGGCTTGACTCTCGGTTGCCTTTGGAGTCTCCATCTGGGTGCTCTTCTCCGCTTCTCCTTCTTTCTTCTTCTCCGCTTCTCTCCTCTTCTCTGCTTCCTTAACCTCCTCTTCTTTGTTCTTCTCTGCTTCTTTCCTTTCCTCCTCTTCTTTTTCTCCCTCTTCCTTCTTCTTTTTCTTTGCTTCTCTCCTCTTCTCCTCTTCTTTTTCTTCCTCTTCCTTCTTCTTCTTCTCTACTTCCTTCCTCTTTTCCTCTTTCTTATTATCCTCTTCTTTCTTTTTCTTTTCATCTTCTTGCTTCTTTTTCTCTTCTTCATCTTTCTTCTTCTTCTCCTCTTCATCTTTCTTCTTCTTCTCTTCTTCATCCTTTTTCTTTTACTCTTCTTCATCCTTTTTCTTCTTCTCTTCTTCATCCTTTTTCTGCTTCTCTTCTTCATCCTTTTTCTTCTTCTCATCTTCATCCTTTTTCTTCTTTTCTTCTTCATCCTTTTTCCTCTGCTCGACCTCTACCTTTACTACTTCCTGTCTGTCCTCGACTTGCTTATCAACCTATTCAGCCCATTGCTCCTATCTTGTTGTCTCAGATGGTGTTTCCTAAGTAACATCTTCTATGTATAGGGCATCGACATCAATAGTGTCGACCGGTTCATCAACCGGGTTTCCTTCATCATCAAATGCTTCATCCAGTTTAGTTATAACCGGTTCTTTCTCAGCTTGCCGGTTGGCTTCTTGGGCTGCTCCTCAAACATAGTTTCCTTTGAGTCCGGTGTAGTGCTTTTTGTCTTCCTTTTCCTCTCAAAGACTTTAGCCATTGCTTCTTCTAGTTTCTTCTTGGTTGGTGACCGTTTGGTCACTTTTGGACTTCTTGTTGTAATCGGTGTTGATGCTATAGGCACTGCCTTTGCCTTCTTCACTGTAGGTTCTTTTCCTTTCTTTGCAGTGGGTTCCTCGATCGGTGTAACCCTTTCCAGATAGGTTCTGACCCTCTTTGCCTTAGGATCAAGCAACAAGGCAATAAGGGTAGAGGCATACCCTTCCAGCATATCATTCATCACCTCATAGCCCATTGGCTCCACTTCTTCCATTGTAGGCTCAACAGCCTCCATTATGCATTGATCCACCTTGATGGTGAAACATATATTGTCCTCATATTTCTTGACGATGTCACCTGATATTCTCATTCTTTGGCTCATTTTCTATCTGAACTAACAAAATACTTGTTCAGAACATCCGGATAACCAATTCCAATTGCTTGAATGCTTTCCTTAATTTTCTTAGTCACCAGTTGGTCAGCAGACCACTGGACATCTCCTACTCCTGGAAAGTAGCCTTGGAAATAGAAGAACAACCCAACCAGTAGTTGCCCAAACTTGAACCTTAGTGCATTATCCTATTTGATCAACTTTAGATTCAACAGGAGTTGTCTCTACATATCAGTGCACATGTCAAATGATGCATCCTCCATTATCATCCGATAAGTGGCATTTACCGCTACAGCAGATACAGAGTTAGTTTTGCTGGTAGAGAATGTCCAGCAACCTATCACCATGCATGCATACTTAACCAGATCATCATTGATAGAATTGACTATCATGCCTCGTGAGTCGCTCACTGAATTGGTGAGCTTGGACATTTTAGTTTTGCTTACCATCCTTAGGGCTGACACTTCCCCTGTGTTGTAGAAATTGGTGACTGCATGAATTGCCTGTAGCGTGATATCATGTGTTCTCTCCAGGTACATCTTGTCACCATGGACTCTGCTCGGAATGATCCTTATATGATCCTCTATGAAATCCTCTAGGAAGTAAACAACATTGTGGAGCTTCTTCTTCTCCAAAATATTATACTCCGGTTTCATCTTTTTATCCTTTCCATAAAATAAACCTAACTGGGAGTGGATAGCTAGAGACCCTAGGTCTTCAATCTTGCAATCTATGTAGTCAAAAATTCCCTCTTCTACTATCACACCAGCCAGAACTTGTGATAGGGCATTATACTTAGACTTTCGTTGAATAAAACTTGCAGACTCGATAGATGCACTAGAACTGGTATGAGATGCAGAAGCCATGATAGAGATTTTAAGAACTTGAGAAATACTTTTTGAAACACGTGAATTTAGGGCTTGCAGATTCTCCTTCACTTCAAACTCTATCGGTTGCTGAATCACCGCTTTGTGTTCTCCACTTGACCGTTTGCAGTTTGAATTTGAATCTCCTTCGCGGTTTCTGAATTTCTCAAAATCTCAGCTCAAATCACCTTTTCGTCGCTCTGCTCTTTGAAAAACTTTTCTTCGCTCGAAAACTGATAGTGAGAAATGATTTGAAAAATCCTTTTAAGCATATTTCTCACCTACTATAATTAATGCTCCTCCATTAGGGTGTAAACCCTAATTTTTCCTTTTTACTATTTCTGGTCTTCTACCAAATGATAGGCATCACATACTGGTTAAGTTCTTTTACCGGTGTAAACCAGGGGTTCGAAACATTTCGCCGTTTGCTCCCCCTAAGCTTTTCTGAAGCTCAGTTTGCCGGTTCCGTAATTTCCACACTAGGTGCAGAAACCGGTTCCTCTTGTAACACCATTGGTTTCTTCTTCCAGGTTTTGTTCATGTACGCTTGAATAGTGTCAACATCAATGTTTCCTTTTGGAGTGACCAATATATCTTCAGATATGTTCTTTCTTGATCTACAGAATCTGGCAATGTGACCCGGTTTGTTGTAGTGATAGCAGACCAATCCAGGTGCTCTCCAAGGTCCATTGTTCATGTTTCTATTCTTCCTTTTGCATGTTGCAGCAGTGTGACCATGACCATGATAGACCATACAGTTTTCTCTCCATCCGGTTGCCGCTTGATAGCCACTGCATCTTTGCTGATGATTGAAGGCATTAAATCGGTTGTCATTCTGATTCACAAAAGGTTCAAGACCATCTCTTTAGGTCCTCTAAGGATATCTATCAATTTTGTTCATAACTTACCTGCATTCAGATGCTCTATGCCCATACTTGTTGCATGCATAACAATTACCATTGAATCTATAGGATCTAGGCTTATCATTTAGGAAATAAGGAAAATTGTTGTAAGCCTTACTCCTACACACATTGCAGTATGTCCTTCTTTAAGACAATTGAAGCAAACAGGTTTAAACTTTTGCTTACCTTTATCCTTTGATGTCGGTTGTTTTTTTGATGTTCCAACATTTGTACCAGAGGTCTCACCTTCCTAATGACCAGAATAACCAAGTCCATTGGTATTCTTGACTGGTATGGCAGATTCAAGCTTTTTCTCTAGCTTGACAGTACTCTTGTTGAACTTAGCAAGTATTTCCTTTGACTCGGAGAGTTCTTTGGAAATAGCAACATTTGTTTCCAATAGGTTTTCATTCTCAGATATGGCAATGTTTAGTTCTCCTTGCATGTCTTCCTTTTCCACTTTGCTTGCATGGAGTTGAGCAGTTAGGGCACTGATCTCTTGTTTCATTTTGGAGATCTCATGATCTCTTTCTTTCACCAGATCTTCAGCTTTCCTCCGGTTCTCAAGCTCTTGACACATCTGGATAGTTAGTCCTTCCAACTCCTTTCTGAGGTTGGAGTTTGATTCATTCAACTTATTTACTTTTGCAATTAGAGCTTCCATGTCTACTGCATCTGAAGAACTATTTTCAGATAGCTCCATCAGCTTTTCAACATGTTCTCTCCTTTTTTCTTGAGATGCCTTGTATTTGACCATAAGATCATCATAGGCTTGCTCAGACTGAGTGAGCCGATGTGTAAGTTCCCTTATAGAGTATTCCCCCATATCTCTTTCCAAGTGGTACTTATAGAAAGGTTGGCTCTAATACCAATTGATGAATACTAAGAGGGGGGGGTGAATTAGTATGCCAAAAAATCTCTACACTTAAACACTTTGCAAGACTAATAGTAAACCGGTAAAGTAGTTTAGCAGACAAACCGGTTAACACACATGCAAATAAAATAGCTAATAATGCATTCACCTACAGAAACAAAAACACCATAACACAAGATATTTTGACGTGGAATGGGAAAAACCATGGTGAGATGGAACTCACAAGTAACTATCTACAGAATAGGAACCAGACTAGTTAAGGTCTTACAATGTTCTTTACTAAAACATATCTTGTTAGGAATCTCAATCTCTGTTAGGAGATAAGTCTGATCAAAGACTACCTTGCTAGAGGAATTTAGATCCACAGATGTGAACCACCTTGTTAGAGGATTTACAAAAGGCTTTTGGGCCTACTCGGTTAAGGGCTACAGACTTGTCAAAGATGTGAGTAATCAACAAGTGTTTGATCTAGCTAGTAGCACAGTCTGCTTGGTTATATCCTTGATAGCTCATTCCTAATGCACTCTAGCATTACTTCAGTCTTCTATACATTCATATCCTCTCCAACTCCTCAACCACCTTAAACCCTAGCAACAACATGAACTTTTGCTACAACCACATCAACAACCTAAAACCCTAGACATGATGTCCTTATAAAGGAATCTGATTGCATGTCGGTCCAATAGGATTACATAACAATTTCCTAGGTTCAATGAACCTGGACATACTTGGTACTACGACACAACAAGAACCGTTAAAGTGTCGGCACCGTCAAACAATCGATGGATGGTAACTCATCACAAAATGTTGATTGGTAACTCATCACAGAGTATTACCGGTTCATACAAAATGCTGGTTGCCAGTTTGACAAAAATGAAGACTGGTAAAAATGTGTTATGCCACTTTAATCCCTTGTACCGCTTGGTATCCATGAACCGCTTGGGGTCAACATGCCACTTTGGACAGGGAAACACATTCTGCAAAACACCAATAGTCTAAAGACTATAATACAACATACCGGTTGGAACAAATACCGATTGTGCTCTAACTCATACATATAAAGGAGATCTCAATGCAAGTGTGTGTCCATCAATGACAATCACAACATAAACATCAAAAATGCCAACAAAAATGTGTTCAATTACCTTCTTCCCACGTATTGGCATCTTCGAGGAATTCATTTTCTTAGGACGAGGCCTAGACACGGAGGGGGTACCCTAAAAAAATAAAATTAACATGAGATATTAGTACAGATAATATATTAAACATAATTCAAAAAATCTAAAATGAAATGACTTGTATATTTCATCAAAACAATATGATACCATATAGCCTTGTAGGCCAAAATCGATCACTGAGAGCATGATGTCATCAATTTGGGACATTTTGTCCCTTGTCAACACCTACAAACCAAAAATTGGACCAAGCATTAAAGATAGTATATTTTGTAATTTTTTTGAATTCAAAGTGTACTATTATATTTTAACATGTTACAAAATTTATACCTAAGGCATTGAAGTTGCAGCTATAGTAACTGTGGGAGGAGTATGGGATACCACTGTTGCATCCTGAAATGCATATTATTTGTCTCAATTTAAATCAATGTATAAATGAAAACTCATTTATGTAATTAAAAATTTAAAGTGACTGATAAATAAAATCCTATGAATTCAAGTCAACACACCTATGTCTGTCATTGATGGGCAAACACCATGTCCGTCAACTCCTCTGTCAGCGCCAAATCCGTAGTCATGCGGGCCTGACATCTACTCTTGCAAATCATGCACGAATGAGATGTGGATCCATTTGCAGCGGGCACGTCATTCATCCCTGAGCATATCCCCGAGCAACTGACACACATATGTTGAATGGGCTCTCCGTCGCCACCTAGAGCAACTAATGGCTCATCATCCAATACAAGAGGGTGTGCTAACAAAGTCCCATGTTGGATGATGGCACTAGTAAATGTTGTGGCTGCCTGAAGAGTCTGTAGCTCCATTGACTCTTTCAGGTCTAGTGGGACAACCTGATGCACCTTGGATTTGAGTGCTAGGGGGTGATGACTCTCCGGGGCTACTTGCTTGCAGGCTCCAGGTCTATCTTGGGAAAAGTTGTCACCTTTGCCATTGAACTCTCTCATGTCAAAATTATTTGGCCCCACATTGAGGATAAACTCACAGTATACTTTTCTCAAAAAATACAATGGCACCTCATAATTATTACAAGGTGGATCATCAAAGACCATCCACCACCTCTACCAAAAAAAATTCTTCTTCTGCACATTGGTACACCAATGTATGAGAAACCTCTTTGCATTAAAAGGTAACGACTCACCATTTTTAGGATCAACAAAAAGGGCACATATTTGTTGTTTACTAATATTTTTGTTTTTCACTCCCTCGTATAATAACCCATCAGTATAGTATTGATGACACCTATCTCTAAAGTTTCCCCATTTTGTAATTTGTGTGGAAATAGTGTGGCACCACCAGCTAATGTTTCTAGGCTAGTGGCGAGGGATTTATGATGCTCAAGCTCAAATATTTTCAATTTATTAATGCCTATTTAATTAGAAATGTTTTGTCCTAATTGATTAATCAATTTCTCATGTGTTTCAAGTGTGCGGTCAAAAGGAGGAACTGGAGGTGTATCTTGTGGGTTTTCTTCAGGGTTTTTTCAGGAGGTTCATTTTGTTGTTCTTGTTGTGGATTATCAAGAATCTGGTTTTTGAAACAAAAAAATAAAAAAATCTAATCAAAATTAACAAAATTAAATTCAAAATGTAAAACAAATTGAATAAATGGGAAAGAAAGACAAAAATTAAGAAAAACTAACCTTGATCCATAGCGTCTGGAGGAGAAATGAGGCAACCTGTTCGCAGTTTCATGGAGGAAATGGAGGAAAAAACACTGTGATCACGGGAAAATAAGACCCATTTTTTAAAAAAAAAATTTAACAGGTACTGCGTACTCGGTTCTTTAGGGCTTATGAGCGCGTATGCGCTCACTTTCCTAAAAGAAGCACGTACACACTACTTTTTTTAGGCTCGGGAACAATGAACCTTAGCGCGTACGAGGTGATTTCAAATTTTATAACCGCATACGCACTGCTTGTTTTTTCATGTTTTTTTGGGTGGTGTCCACTTTTCTAACCACCATCTTTGCGCACATACCCAACACCTAGAATCCTTAGGCATTTCTTTTTGTTTTGGTGGCCACTAGGAAAATCCAAAATGGTCGTCATGGGTAGTGAGTTAGAATGCAACAGAGCCTTAGTCACAACAATAGACTAGGGAGGATACATGACTAAGTGGAAATGGTAGATTTGAAAGATGAGACCCTAATGACTTGGGGGATAGGATTTTTATCATAGTTGTTAGCTGAGATTCTAGGGCATCCATAATGGAATTTTCAAGGGAGTTAATCATGAAGAATAGAAAATAGGTAAAAGCGCTATGACAAAAATGATTAGGAATTGGGAGATGATAGTAATAATAAACCTTGGACCTTCTCTCAAGAGTGAAAAACTTCATGATCATTAGGCATACTGGTTCCATTGCAGCTCACAATCAAACCCTCCATACATCTTAATAGGTTGCTTTCTTTCCTTAAAAAAGAGGGCCAAGCCATCATTCTTAGTGACCTTAATTTTCTTTTTCCATTGTTTTCCCCTAGTGGACAACCTAATAGCTTTAGCTATAACATATTCTTTCACTACGAATGAAATCTCACCCACCTTAACTCTTTGATTCTCCTAAGAGTCAAAAACTAGATGAAGATATTTTCATCAAATCCATTAATACATTCTATGAACTAAGAGACTCCACCCTTCAAGCATATATTCCAAATGAAACCATCATATTTTCATTTGAAATGGGTTCTCAACTCAATTCTCACCTTGTCACCTCCCATGATAATAGGAGTAACAAACAAAACAAACTTAGCCAAATTTTGTTGTCTCAAAAGCCAACATGTAGGTAATATAAAATCCTAGAGAAATATAGAGTAGATGGAATGATTGTCATAGTAATGAAAATTATTGCTAAGCACCATCCATTTAAAACACCAAACATGCCACCTAATACCCTAGTACAAAAAAAGAAGCTAAAAAGGAATATATATCCTTCATAATCTATAAAATATAATTGAAATTAAAGGCCATGTTTTGGATGTAACCAAAAAACAAATTTTGAATCTGAATTGGGATATAGTCAACACATTCATCATTATTATTGTGCAAGGTTGTCATTTTGATATGGTCCAAAGGCCACTACACTAGCAAGCTATGTTGGCAATTGACACTCATTAGATTCATATGTTGTCATTGATGGCAACAAGATTCTATAAAAGGCTTATACCGGCAGATACCAACATTTGGAGGCATACATCGGCAGATACCAGCATTGGAGTAATCAGGATCATCACCAGCACCGACACCGGCATCTAACACTTCAGTAAAGCCAACATCGGTCTGGGATCTGAAAGGTTTTATTTGTAAAATTATTTTGTAATTATTGTATAGGGCCGACATTGAATATCTTTTGTATTGTAAGCCGACATAAGGCATATTGTTTGTAAAGGGCATATAAGTCAGTTTGTTAGGTCATTTTGATATATGACAAGATAGTAGAATAAGGTGATGCAAAGGATATCCATGTAGGTCATTTTGTATGCGAAAGTAATATCATGATGGTTTATAAAGAATTCTCGGAGGAAAGGAGATACTGATAGAAGGGTTCAGGGTTTATGAACCGATAAAGAACAAAGCTATAACCGAAACTATTTTTGGCATTACAGATGCATTTTGTGAGTTCACCATTACTATTTTATTTCAGCAGAAGCTTGTAGTCAGTGAGACTCTTTTGTGTTAAGCAATGTGCTCTAGGCAGTGTGCCTTCCTGCATGTGCAGGCCCCCATGCTATGTAATTGTAAGGCTAACCGGTGAACAACTGAGAGTGGGGGGGGGGTGAAGCAGTTGTTAACAAATTATATCAATTAATCCACTTAATAACCTTTAACCATATTAAGTACTGGTAAAGCAGAAACATATGTCGGTAGGAACAGATACTGGTAAACAATACAACTTAACAATTAAACAAATAATCAATACAAAGCAACCATACCACATAACACCATGATTTGTACATGGAAAAACCGGAAAGGGAAAAAGCACGATGGGAAGCCTACCCATAGTCAAATGATACTTCTATAGAAAGTAGGTGATACAATGAGGGGCCTGCACATGCAGGAAGGCACACTACCTAGAGCGCACTGCTCATTACAAAAGAGTCTCACTGACTATAGAGAGTTTATAACCACCTCAAGACAAATAGACAACAATCCAGAATAATGAACTACCAAAGATAACATCTTCCATGCTTGATTACAGTCCTAGTGAAGCTCAATACCAAAGGCCTTTGACCTCCTCCTTAATCCCAATTTGATCACCTATGATCGACCAAATCTCCTTCGCATACGATATTGCATTTCAAGACCATGACACTTATTCCACATTCTCATACCATGATCTACAATGAGATCTTACATCATTTTATACCCACCCTAAGGCCTAAACCAATTAGGTCAGCCACCTAAAAGATATTACAATAAGATCATTACATAAATCCATTTTACAATGATATGCCATGTCAGCTTAAGACCAAAACAATAGTTACCAATCCATAGAACATCTTGAAACATCCCGGTAACGTGTGGAGTACACGTTAATATGATATCGGTTCATAACCTAGATAGGCACCAAACATATTTTGGGTCCACCACACTAAAGCAATGTCTTCAAGTTGTTTGAAGCACAATCAAAGAACATCTTCAGCATCCTAAAATCCATGTAGAAGTTGCACCAACACCACTTATGCATCCTATCAAGATTCCTCAGTAAATGCTCTGTCGGTAAAACCTTAAACCAATGTCGGTAAGAGTTTACAAGAGTGTACAATAGCATCTGATCACCAATTCAATACCAACTAACCAAAACATGCTCCAGGAGCATGTAACACATAAAATCAAACAAAATCCATTGATCCAAACATGATGGAAGTGTCCAACAGATAGTCTCTTCTGCCAGTAACACTAGATCTTCTACCAGTAACCAAAACCTGTCTGCCGGTAACCAACCATAATAGCTAGTGTTGACATCAATGACAAGACATCAATGCAACATATAATCAGTTCATCCATAATGCCAACAATCTCCCCCTTTGGCATTGATGGCAACACTAGATGTAAAAACCATCTAAGTACCAAAAAAATGTCAAACAATTCTCCCCTTGTGGAAGATAACCAACAATCTCCTGAATATCAATAACTCTCCCCCTGTGAATGATATCCTTGTAAAGTTCTGAAATTATTTTTCACATCACTATCTCTCCCCCTTTGACATCAATGCCATAAAATTGACACAAATATCAAAGCAAGATGTAAACATCTGAATCTCAAAGCTGACTACTCCCCTTGAGTAGTAGCACCACTCATCTATGTCAGAATAAATAATATCTTTGATAATTCATATCGGATTGATGACAAACTACATCAATCAACTCTCTATTGGAGGGGCATAAACCCCTAACCTGGCTCTCAAATACTCAAATGATTCCTTAGACAATAGTTTAGTGAATATATTTGCAATATGTTCTTTAGTGTTCACATAAACCAATTTGACTTCCTTTCCTTCTACCTTGTCCTTCAGAAAGTTATACTTTATTGATATATGCTTAGTCTTAGAGTGAAATACCGAATTCTTAGACATGTCAATATTTGCAGAGTTATCACAGTAGATAACTATCGGTTCACTACAATTTACCTTGATATCCTTCAACATTTGCTTCATCCACAAGACTTGAGTGCAATTAGTTGCTTCTGCAACATATTCAACTTCTACTGTACATAAAGAAATGCATGACTATTTTTTGTTGATCCTTGAAACTAGTTTCTTACCAAGAAAAAAATCTCCACCAGAATTTATCTTCTCGTCATCAGTATCTCCTACCCAATTTGTGTCAGTATATACACATAAAGTGAAATCGTCATTTCTAGAATACCATAAGCCATATTCTATTGTTCCTTGTAAATACCAGAATATTCTCTTTACTGCACATTCATGATTTTCTTTAGGATTACTTTGATATGTAGAAATGATACTTACTACATTCATAATATCCGGTGTAGTTTGAGTTAAGTATAGAAAACCACCAATCATAGAATTATACCTTGTCGGATTTATCAATGTAGAAGTATCCTTGATAGATAATTTCTCACTTGTCACCATAGGGGTACTTACCGGTTTGGATTATCCATACCAAACTTCTTCAACAATTTCCTCAGATACTTAGTTTGACAGATAAAGATGCCTTTGTCAATTTGAGTAACTAGCAAACCTAAGAAAAATTTCATCTCACCAATCATGGACATTTCAAATTCATTCTTCATGTTGCTAGCAAATTTCATGCACAATTTATCTTCTCCTCCAAAAATGATACCATCAACAAATACTTCAATAATCAGAATATCATCATCAGTAATTTTATAATATAAATTACTATCAGCACTGCCTTTAGTAAAACCAAGCTTCAAAAGATATTTATCTAGCCTTGCATGCCAAGCTCTAGGAGCTTGTTTCAATCCATATAAAGCTTTCTTCAATCTGCAAACCATATATTTATCATCTGTTAGTCAAAATCCATCAAGTTGCTCAATGTATACTTCTTCCTCAAGTTCACCATTCAAAAAATGCACATTTAACATCCATTTGATAAACCTTATAGTTCTTATAAGCTGCATAGGCAAGAAATAGTCTAACAACTTCAATTCTGGCTATAGGTGCAAATGTTTCACCATAATCAATTCCTTCCATTTGAGAATATCCTTTACAAACCAATCTAGCTTTGTTTCTTACAACTTTACCATCCTCATTCAATTTATTCCTAAAAACCCATTTAGTTTGAATAACATTCTTATTTTTAGGCCGGGAAACTAAAGTCCAATTCTCATTCTTCTCTATTTGACCTAATTCATCTTGCATAGCCTTTAACCAATGTTTATCCTTACAAGCTTCATTAATAGATGTTGGTTCAATTAGAGAAATAAGACATACCTCTTCATTTGTGAGTCTTCTTGTCATAACTCCCTTGTCCCTACCTCCAATGATTTGATCTTCAGAATGATTTAACCTTACATACCTTGGTGTCCTCTAAACTTCAGGTTCACTACTCTGATCATCATTCACAGTTGAATTGCCTGATTGTGCCAGTGTAACCGTTTCAATTTCCTGTACTAGTTGAGGCATTGTTGTTTCAGTTATGATCATTTCCACTATCTGTTCCTTGTCATATGATATAGATTGATTTATGTACTACTCATCCACTTTCACATTATCACTCTCCACTATTTTCTACAATCTTTTGTTATAACATCTATATGCTTTATTTTGAATTGAATAACCAAAAAATATCCCTTCATCAAATCTAGGATCAAACTTTCCAATTGAATCATCTCTTTTGATATAGCATTTACTTCCAAAAATTCTAAAATATTTAATAGTAGGTGTATGTCCAAACCATAATTCATAAGGGGTCTTATCGGTTTCACCTTTGATGTGAACGTTGTTGAATGTGTAGACCATTGTACTCACTGCTTCTCTCCTGTAGATGTGAGGAAATTTGGCTTCCATCATCATAAATCTTGTTGCATCCAAAATGGTTTTGTTCTTTCTTCCCACTACTCCATTTTGTTGAGGATTCTGAGGTGCAGATAATTGTCTCACAATAACTATTAAATTCATGAGAAGTGAACTCACCGCCTTGATCTGATCTTAGACATTTGATTTTCAATCTAGTTTCTATTTCAACCTTTTCTTTAAAGATCTTGAATTTTTCAAAGGCTTCAGACTTCTCCCTAAGAAAAGTCACCCACATCATTCTAGAATAGTCATCAATAATCAACATGAAATACTTATCACCTTGAAAGCTTCTAGTCCTTGTTGGACCACATAAATCAGTGTGAATCAAATCAAGAAAATCATTAGATTTATCTTGTATGCTTTTAAATGAAGTTCTAACTTGCTTTCCCAATTGACATTCCTTACATACCGGATTATGAGGCTTCATAATCTTAGGTATATCTCTAACTGCCTTAGTTTAACTGATCTTAACAATACAATCAAAATTAACATGACACAACCTCTTATGCCATAACCAACTCTCATCAATATGAGCAATTAAACATGTCTTATTACTAGTGTTCAAGTGAAAGATGTTACCTCTAGTCTGAATACCGGTTGCAATCTCCAAACTAGTCTTGTTAATGATTTTACATTTTCTATCTTTAAACTGAAGTTGGAAACCCTTGTCCACCAATTGAAGAACACTTAAAAGATTATTCTTTAAACCTTCTACATAATAAACATTATCAGTATTATGCTTACCATCCAAAGAAATAGTATCTCTATCTTTGATCATACATGCTTTGTCATCTCCAAATCTGACTTGACCACCATTGTATTCTTGCAGGGATAGAAATTTCCCTTTATCTCAAGTCATATGATGTGAGCATCCACTATCAATTACCCATTCATCCTTATCTTCAAATTTTGCTGCCAAGGCCTTTTCTTCATTCATGATAGCTGGTTTCAGTTCATCTTCCTTTAAAGCATAGAACACCCATTCCTTTCCATTGTCAGATCCACTAGCAGAGTCTTTTGTCAGTTCATCCCCAGAGTCATCACTTACTCCTTCCTCATCTACTATGTAGCATTGTTTACTTTTCTTGAATCTATATCTGTTCTGGTTAGGCTTAAATGATTTCTTAACTCTTTCCTCAAACCTTGCATTCCTTTCAGGACATCTAGATGCAAAATGACCAATCTTATTACATGAAAAACATTTAAAAGGTGCATTTCCTTCATATTTACTTCCTGTCGGTCTTTTAGGTACTCTTCTAGCAAATAAGGATTCAAGTTGCTCAAATTCTTCATCTTCTTTCCTCATATCATCCAATTATTTTGCATATAAGGCTTTCCAATCACTTTTGTCGGTAGATGATGATGATGATGCATGAAAGGCAGGTTCAGATTTTGTAGCTCCAGAAGGTCCAAATTCTTCAAGCTCAAAAGCAGATAATTTCCCAATCAAAATGTCTCTGTTAACTGAAGTGTTTGCCATTGTTCTCAATTCATTAATTGCAATTTCCTTCATCTTGTAAGTCAATGGTAGGGCTCTCAAGACTTTGGAAACTATTTCATCTTCACTCAGAGATCCTCCACAACATTGAATTCCTATAACAATCTCATTTACTCTTTCCATAAACACATCAATTCTTTCATTATCTTCCATCTTCAAGTTTTCATATCTTACCTGGTAACCATCAAGTTTAGAAATTTTGACAGTAGGATCACCTTCATTCAGAGTTTGAAATTTATCCCACATAACCTTAGCCGATGATTTATCAGTCAATCCCATGATCTGCTAATCAGTAAGTGCACACAAGAGGGCTTCTCTTGCTCTGCAATCATTTTCAGTATTTTTATCCAAGTCTACAGGAACATGATTGCCAGATGTTGGATCATAAGGTGTGTATCTTTTCTCCGTGATCTCCCAAATATCCTTGTTAAGACATCTAAGATGAGTCTCCATTCTAATTTTCTATATCTCATAATTTGTTCCACCATGCTTAGGGATTTCTCTTTTGAAAATAGTTGCCATAGGATCTACCTCAAGAGGTTAAGCTTCTGCAAAAGAGGACCAAAGCTCTGATACCAATTGTTAGGCTAACTGGTGAACAACTGAGAGGGGGGGGGGGTGAATCATTTGTTAACAGATTATATCAATTAATCCACTTAATAACCTTTAACTAGATTAAGTACTGGGAAAGCAGAAACAGATGTCGGTAGGAATAGATACTGTTAAACAATACAACTTAACAATTAAACAGATAATCAATGCAAAGCAACCATACCACATAACACCATGATTTGTACGTGGAAAACACAGAAAGGGAAAAACCACGGTGGGAAGCCTACCCATAGTTAGATGATACTTTTGCAGAAAGTATGTGATACAATGAGGGGCCTGCACATGTAGGAAGGCACACTACCTAGAGCGTAATGCTCATTACAAAAGAGTCTCACTGACTACAGAGATTTTATAACCACCTCAAGACAAATGGACAAAAATCTAGAGTAATGAACTGCCAGAGATATCACCTACCATGCCTGATTATAGTCTTGGTTAAGCTCAATACCTGAGGCCTTTGACCTCTTCCTTAATCCCAATTTGATCATCTATGATCGACCAAATCTCCTTCGCATATGATATTGCATTTTGAGACCACGACACTCATTCCACATTCCCATACCATGATCTATAATGAGATCTTACATCATTTTATACCAACCCTAAGGCCTAAACCAATTAGGTCGGCCACCTAAAAGATATTAAAATAAGATCATTACATAAATCGTGTAGCGTCCTAAAATTGTGACACTTGCAATTTCAACTACATTTGGGTCTTCACGATGGCGGCGCAACGTTGAACCTGAATGGAGACCCCGAAACCTACTTGCGACATCAAAAACTGCATCTTTTTGCACCTTGGCCTGATCCTCCTTACACCCTGCTATCCCGGGAGGTGGGACCATGGCACCCAGCGCCCTTGTCCCTGGCCCTATTTTGGGCCCAGTCTCTTGTTGGGCATCGGGTCTTCAAGTTTGCATCTTTTTGCACCTTGGCCTGATCCTCCTTGCACCCTACTATCCCGGGAGGTGGGACCATGGCGCCCAGTGCCCTGGTCCTTCAGGACCATGGCGCCTAGTGCCCTGGTCCCTCAGGACCTTGGTGCCCAGCGCCCTGGTCCCTGGCCCTATTTTGGGCCCGGTCTCTTGTTGGGCATCGGGTCTTCAAGTTTGCAATTTGGAAAATAATGCTCCTAGGTCAGCCTAAGGTCGGAAAAATCAGTCTCCTAACCCTAATTGACAAGTATATAAATTACATTTCCCCTCCCAAAAAGGGTGGTAGGAAAAAAGGGCAAAAAAATAGATATGTGCAAGAGGCGGAAGCGATATTCAAACATTCAAACATTCAAGCATTCAAGCATTCCTTCAAGCAATTGAGCATTTTAGGTCTCCATTCAAGGCTAGGTGTTGCATTCAAGACAAGGATTCAACCATTGAAGAGGAGATCACCTAAAACATACAACATACAACATCATTACACCTTCACATTTAAGAATACAAACATTCTTACAACAAGGTATTAGTACTTGATTACATTACAAACACTTACATTTACAGCATTCTCATTTCTTGGTTAATTCCAAAACCGGGGTTTGACCTAAAGGCAAACCCCTAATCCCTAACCCCCCAATCGTCCTCTCTTTTCTGTGTGTAGGTTGTAGGTACGCGGATGTAATTGAAGATCTGGAATCCTTGTGCAGAGATGAACAGATCCCCCTTCGTTTCGCGGATTTTTCGGAGGACCGTGTGCACTCCGGGCGCCATCGTCCTGTCAACTTTCACTCAAACTTGCAGGACAACATCATCTCGACATTTTACTGCTAATTTCAGGTCCGTAGCTTCATCCCGTGTCCCTATCTCCGTCTACAAGCGAATCTTTCTTACTTTACATGCACTCCTAGTTCAATCCTTCTATCTACATTCTTTACAAAAGAGGGTATCCTTGCTGCCACAACCATTGAAACTCATTTAGAATTCAATCTTGCATTATGTGGGATTGGATCTTGTGAGTTTCAACCCCTCTTTTGAATGTAAAGCCTCTCCTAAGTGAAAACCGTCAACCCTAGTGACCTCCTTTCTCTCTCCTTGGAGTGGGGGAACACCTAGGGTTCGATTTTCCGCTTTACAAATCCATATTACAATGATATGCCATGTCAGCTTAAGACCAAAAAAACAATAACCAATCCATAGAACATCTCGAAACATCCTAGTAACGTGTGGAGTACACATTAATATAATATTGGTCCATAACCTAGATAGGCACTAGACCTATTCTGGGTCCACCACGCTGAAGTAATGTCTTCAAGTTGTTTGAAGCACGATCAAAAAACATCTTCAGCATCTTGAAATCCATGTAGAAGCCGCACCAACACCACTTATGCATCCTATCAAGATTCCTCAGTAAAAGCTCTGCGGGTAAAACCTTAAACCAATGTCGGTAAGGGTTTACAAGAGTGTATGATAGCATCTGATCACCAAGTCAATACCAACTGACCAATACATGCTCCAAGAGCATGTAACACATAAAATCAAACATACTCCATTGATCCAAACATGCCAGAAGTGTCCAACAGATAGTCTCTTCTGCCGATAACACTAGATCTTCTACCGGTAACCAAAACCTGTCTGTCAGTAACCAACCATAACAACTAGTGTTGACATCAATGACAAGACATCAATGCAACACATAATCAATTCATCCATAATGCCAACAGTAATATCTTTCATATGGCCAGTGAATTGATATTGTCGGTCAAAAATCCCACCATGGTTTTTACTCTTTGAGTTTTTTCACATATAAATTCTTTGTGTTATGGTGTTCATTCATGTGGCTGGTTTGTTTACTTCATGTTATATGTTTCTTCATTTACCAGTTTATATGTGTATGTTGCAATAAGCTAAAATATTATTATACCACAGAACACTGATTCACCCCCCCCCCCCCCTCTCAGTGTTCTTGGATTCATTGTATTCCAACAATTGGTATCAGAGCCTAGTACCTCAGAGGAAGTTTAATGGCTTGAGGAAGATCTTGAAACCAGAATCATTGAACATGGCTATGGAAAAGCAACTTGAGATGGTACTTGAGGATTATGATGTTGAAAGGATGAAGAACCTAAAACTGCAAGATGAATTGAATTCTGCTAATGAATTCATTCTTGTTCTGCAAGAAAGGTTATCATCTGCTCAAGATAACAGAAAGGAACTTTTGCAAAATCAGGATGATGAAGAGAAAAATGCACTTAAGGAACAATGTTAGAAAATGAGTCAAGCACACATGCTCATGAAAAATGAAATGCAAGACCTGACTATGAGGATGTCAAAACATATTGAAGACAGAAAGAAGAAGGAAGAAAATTTTGCTATATCTCTAAAGAACAAATTAAGAATGTGGCAGATTGACTCATGAGAATAATCTATTGAGAACTGATTTGGTACAATCCTGGAATAATGAACAAGAGCTAGAGAGACAAATAATGACTATGAGAGATGATCTAACTACTACAAGTGAGTATAAAGAAAAATTCAGGATTAGTGCTGCACAGTTGGATGATTTATTGAAAAGACAAAGGCAGAGTGATGATTCTAGAGAACTTGGATTTGTACAAGGGCAAAGCTCCGGTACTACAAATGAAGATCAGACAACCAGTATGCAGAACTCATCAAACCAAAGGAAACCGATAAGGAAAGCTAATGCTTACAAATTCAACGGTAGATATTTTGTTTGTAATAAATTTGGGCATATGGCTAGACAATGTAGAAATAGAGCAAATCAAAACTACAATTCAATTCCCGGTCAATGCACAAATTGGAAGAAATATGGTAATAAGTCAGAAGTTTGCAGAATGAATGTTAAGTGCCATGCATGTAGAAAGTTTGGACATTTGGCTAATCAATGTAGGTCAAGGAATGACATCGGATATGTCAAAGTAATTCAAAAGAACAATGTTACATGTTATGCATGTAACAAAATAGGTCATATTGCTAAGTACTGTAGAAACAAGACTACACCAGTTAGCAGTGATAAAGAAAATGAGAAAGGAAAGAAGAAGGTAGATGAAATACAACAAGACTACACCAAGAGATGGGTTAGAAAATCTGAAGAACCAAGTGGAGATGCAACTACACCGGTAACTACACCATGAACTCCACCAGTAGACCAGAGCATTCTTGCACTGGCAGGAAATTCAATTGGTAACTGAGGCATATGCCTTAGGGGTTGGCAAATTCATTGCAAATCTTGCATATTTTTTTTGGAAGAGATCTGGAAAGAGATCTAAAGAGTAGTATTGATCATTGATGGAGGTTTATTTGGCATAAAATTGTGAAACCGGCATCCAGTAGGACATACCACTAAGCATTTATGAGAGTGATGAATTAGGGTTTACTTGCTAATAAAAAGGGAAAATGGACTCATTTTCACTCACCCAACACTCGAGCAAACCAGAGTGAAGCAAAGGCGAATCATAGGCAATCATGAGCAAGCAAAGGCATACCAAAGAATTTCAAGGAAGTTCCACAAATTGCTATGAAGGAAGACTCTACTGGCGCATTTTTTAGGGTTCCCGATGGCGTGGTTTATGTGGAAGATGTCAAGGCCTATATTCACTGCATCTTGGAGGATTTAGGCTATGAGGAAATCAAGGGAAAGTATCAATCTGAGATACTAGGTAGCTCCGGAACAATCAAGCCAGAATATCAAATCATTGAAGACTTAGGGTTAACTAGAATCTTGTATGTACCGAAATTCAAGGAAGAAGTGATCAGATATGTTGTGAGCATGGTCCATAATGAATTTATCTGGCTAGACCGGCCTCACATGATCATGAAAGAAGCAATTTAGGCAATCACCGGCTGACCCAAAGTTGGACAGGAACCAGGAAAGAAGATCTCCAACACCGCGGTTGAGAAGCTCACCAGTGCAACCCATGATGGAAGATCAATGAGGGTCAGCACCATCAAAGATACAGATGTGAAATTTTCCAGCATGATCATCAGCTACAAGGTAACTCAATCAAGTCGATCGAACTCTGTTGTCAGTTCTTGTATCCATGTTGCATATCAAATGATAAAGAATAATGAAAAGTATGACTTGTGTGAATGGTTAAGGAGTGAATTAATGTTAAATATTGGCAAGATCAAAGGTGTTAAGAAGGGAAATTTCCAGTTCAGCAATCTTATTGTCTTCTTGGTGTTATATTTCATGAATGAGCTACCAGGTTTGGGAAAGAAATGTTGGGCTCATGACATATCGCTAGGTATGCAGATCAAAGATGCAATCACCGGTCTTGGAAGTAACAGGGATGAGAAGAATTGGGGCTACTTTAAAACTTTTCAAGAAAACATGAGACTAAGGGAAAGAATCTCCAAACACATTGTGGAGAAATACTCCACTGATTTTTGCTTCATGGTAAAAATAGATGAGACATTGATGGAAGCAGTGGAACCTAGAACAATATGGGTCACTGAATTGGGGTATGAAGTAGATGATAGCATCTTGGAGCTATATGCTAAAATGTTGATTGATGGTCCTTTGGATGATAAGGGTGAACACTTTGGCACTACAGAGGAGAAGGCTCTTGAGGTTAAAATTGGTTTCAACAAGAAAATGAGGGAAAAGAAGATAGACAAAATGTCTGCATTTGTTCAAAATGTAATTAATAGGATAGATACAAAACTAGGTTTTGGATCTAAACTGGTAGATCAACCAGCAGCAATTTGTGCTCCTGAGGTAAAGAGGCCTGAGACTTTCATTTCTTCTATCACTTCTGACTTTGATCAAGAGGATAATCAACCTCTTGCATTCAGAAGGGTACAGAGGAAGAAAGCTGACAAGCCTCTGGTAGAAGAGAAGAAGGTGGAACCAAGGAGGAAGCTAGTAAGAAAGGTAACAACTGCATCCACACCTTTGGCAAGGAAACCTACTCAGAAGAGGCAGCCTGCTCCATCTGCTCCTGCAACCCCCAACAAGAAGAAAAAGAGTACGATAGATGAAGCAAATGAATCTAGTAATGTTACCATCATCTCCCCAATGACTTGTGCAAAATTGATAGATGAGGTAACTAACGATGGAATCTTAAATAATGTGTCAAATTTCTATGAAGATTTAGAGGATAATGAGAAAAATGAAATGGAAGAAGCAATTTTGTTACATTTAGATATATATAAGAAGGCTTTGGTAGATATTTAGAAGGAAATTCCTTTATCATTGTATAATAAGTTAGATGCAAGGAGATTAGATGCAATCAGGAGGGACAAAGAGATTAAAGAAGTTGAACTTTTGAGTATGTGTGGTTCTATAAATAATAAGGAAATGAAAAGGTGTATAGAAGTTGCAAATAGAACAATCTTTAGCAACAAACCCCGACAAATAAGCTAAATGATGGGTAGAGTCAATGAGATAATAAATGAGACCAGAGATGGTTGGGCTAAATTATTCCAAAAGAATCCTGATTTTCTCACTTCTCAAGAATAATTTTCTATGGCAACAACTCCCACCATTCCAGACAAATCTAAAGAAAGGAATTTTGGGAAGTTCAGATCAAAATTTGAATGAACCGGTAGTTAAACCTAAAACTGATGAGAGTGTACAGACTAAATCGATAGACACAACATTTGTACAATCTGAGCAAGGAAAAATAGATCATGTACAGGTTACAAATAATATTTTGGACAATACTCCACCGGCAGTAACAGATAGTGCACCATGTGGCAAAGCCACTGGTGCAAAAGAGGATGAGAAAAGGGATACACTGGGAGAGGATAAGGTAAAGGAGACTGATAAGACACCCTGTACCATACTGGCAGTTGATTCCCCAATAAAACTTTTGGCAATTGACACTTCTTAAGTTGAGAAGAAATCAATCACAGAGATGAGTTCCACAAAGCTAATGATGATGGCTACTCAAAAGCTAATGAAGGAAGGATCTGCAGACAAAGGAATAATAGATCAGTCAATAACAATTTTGCATAGATTGATTCCTGATTGTATGATTGAAAATGAAGCAAGCCCTTCCAGCAAGCTTAAGGCATTGACATAGCACATATCTAAAAACTTTCAATCATTACATTAGCTTTCTGACAAGAAATCACTTGAAAGATTTACTCTAGCCAAGAAAGCCGCTTTTGACTAGATTATTGAGATAGAGAAGAGGAAGGTTGAAGAGAAACTTATACTTATTGAAAATTCTTTGAAACAGTGTACTAACATCTACAGGGTCTATTGTAATATAGAAATTCTTACAACAAATGCAGATAAGAGGTTAAAGGAGTTACATGAATAGATTGCTAATATTGCTAATTCTTTTGATGGACTAACTTCACTTACAACATCTATTGATGGACAAATTCTGACTTTGGAGAACCAAATTTTTGCTTTTGAAAAGGAAAGAGACAAGATTATTCGGACAGCAAGAAGTCTCAGAGGTTTGGTGAGTCCAAGATTGGATTCACTTGGTGTACATAAGAGGGAATGTATGGATATGCTTGCGAAGCCCACACCGACAGAAGTCATAGAGAAAGAAACACTTGCACATTTACTGAGTGGACTTGTATCCATATCTGAAACATTCAAAACCTGTTGGGATACCTATGTACAGTTGCTACAGAAAGCTTACCCAAAAATCTTGAAATTGGTCAAGCTGCGGTAAAGTAATCTATAATTATTCTTTCAATTTTTTCACCGGTCTTTGGCACTGATGTCAAAGGGGGAGTGCATGTATGTAAAAAATGTATAATCCTAGGGAGAGGATATCAGACAGAGTATATTGCAGACAAAGTGAATCAGCTCAGGGGGAGCATGTTTTAGTTGAGCTGATAGGGAATCCATTTTTCAAATGAGTCTTGCCATCAATGCCAAAGGGGGAGATTGTTGGCAATTGACACTCATTGGATTCATATGTTGTCATTGATGGCAACAAGATTCTCTAGAAGGCTTATACTGGTAGATACCGACATTTGGAGGCATACATCGACAGATACCGGCATTAGAGTAATCAGGGTCATCACCGACACTGGCACCGACATCTAGCACTTCAATGAAGCCGACATCAGTCTAGGATCCGAAAGGTTTTATTTGTAAAATCATTTTGTAATTATTGTATAGAGCTGACATTGAATATCTTTTGTATTGTAAGCTGACATAAGGCATATTGTTTGTAAAGAGTATATAAGTCAGTCTATTAGGTCATTTTGATATATGACAAGATAGTAGAATAAGGTGATGCGAAGGATATGTATGTAGGTCATTTTGTATGCGAAAGTAATATCATGACGGTTTGTAAAGCATTCTTGGAGGAAAGGAGATACCGATAGAAGGGTTCAAGGTTTATGAATCGGTACAGGACAGAGCTATAACCAGAACTCTTTTTGGCATTGCAGATGCATTTTGTGAGTTCATCATTACTGTTTTATCTCAGCAGAAGCTTGTAGTCAATGAGACTCTTTTGTGTTGAGCAGTATGCTCTAGGTAGTGTGCCTTCTTGCATGTGCAAGCCCCCATGCTATGTGATATCTTTCATATGGCTAGTGAATTGATATTGTGGGTCACAAATCCCACTGTGGTTTTTCCTCTTTGAGGTTTTCCACGTATAAATTTTGTGGGTTATGGTGTTCATTCATGTGGCTAGTTTGTTTACTTCATGTTATATGTTTCTTCATTTACTAGTTTATATGTGTATGTTGCAATAAGCTAAAATCTTGTTATACTGGCAGAATATTGATTCACCCCCCCCCCCCCTCTCAATGCTCTTGGATTCATTGTATTCCAACAAGCTAGCAAGTTGGGCGCCAAGTCAACGTGCGAGCTCTTTGTGATAGTGAAAAAAATAACTATCACCAAGTCATAGACGCCACACCATTGATCCAAGTCATCAAACTAACCCTACCATTGACTGTAAATTAAGGCTACCACCTTTCAACCCCAAACGTCATGATAATCAGAATCAAAAAATCCAACCAATAATCACCCCACCTTCGAGCATAGATCACCACAATCCATCCCACACAACCATGATTGAGTGAAGAACAACCATCATTATTATTATGCAAAGCCATCATTCTAATATGACATCCAAAGACCACCACACTGGCAAATCTAATCTATTTGTTACTTCTATGAAGATAGACTGATATTATATTTTATAATGTAATATATTTATTTTTGATTAAGGAAAACAGGTTTTAAGGGGACCAAAAACCCCATACAACAGGTTTTGAAGGGACCCGAAACCCAGAAGATTTTACCAGCCTCTAGAATTCAACAAAGTAGGCTGCTCGATGATATTAACAATGAAAACCACAGCCAAAGACCAACACGACTGCCTCATCAACTTCCAACTAATGCATAACGATGCTGCTAAAAAGAGCAGACATAGAAAACCAACAGGCCTACCTGATCCAGGAAAGAAAGGATCAGCCCCAAGAACCAACACAAGGTTTTTACAGGGGGACCCTTAACCTACAAATGCAACCATGGGTGGATCTAGACACCCATAACCTCCATCATAAACTCCAAACTACAATAATTGATCATACAAACCCAATCTAGACACAAAGGGTTTTGAAAGGCTCCCCTAACCTTGAATCTGGGTTTTGAACTAGTACCCAAAACCATCAAAGGGTTTTCCCAGGATCCCTTAACCTTCAACAAAGAAAACAAGTCACCAGACTCAAAACCAACCCTTAACCAAAAACAGGGACAACAACAAGCGAGGCTGGGCCCTTGAAAACTACCAGCATCCAGCTTGCCTAAGAGAAAAACACGGCTCCCACAGCCTGACAAAGGGTTTTTCAAGGCTCCCAAAACCTGCAGCTTGAACAACAGAAGTAATTGGATAGCCTCTTCCAACCATCTCCCCACCTCAATAGGAAAGATGTCCACCTCAATAGAACAGGAAAGAAGGCGAAATGACAGCCCAAAGTCCACAACTGCCTACAGAAACCAAACCAATCCCTTCCACCAAATCTCCACCTCCATAGGAGATAGGGTCACCTCAGACAAACAAGGATAGGAAAGGTTCTGAAGCCCATTAATCCCTCTCATCATGTACCACCGAAGCAGCTCCCTAACCACAAGAAGAGGGCGACCCAGCACAGAAAAAGGCCCTGGAAACTAGAGGAAAAGAATAGAGAGAGGAGAGGCCAAAAGCCCAAAAAGGAAACAAGCAACATAAGCTCTTCCCTACACCAGGAAAGTGCGCAGAGTCCACCATCGAACATCTCCACGAGCATCTCCACAAGAGTTACAACTATTATGCCGCACCAAGGGCCAAAACAAAAACAACAAACCTTGGCCGGACCAACACCAGCAACAATGCAAAAAGCCCTGGTATGGCTTCTCCAAGAACAGAGAAAAACCTAGCTAAAGGCAAACCACTCATCAGCCAAAAAGAACAGAGGGGGACTCTCACACCCACCTGGGACAAAACCCAAAAGCCCCAAAGACTGAGGGCGATGACCCTCGAACAAGTCAGCAGTGAGATCACCTGCAGGGCTCAAAGAAGGACCTCCAACCCTACTGCACACCCCACCGCTCTTCCCAAGCATCCCATGACCCAACACCAACCAAACATCACAAAAGCCAGCCGCAGGGGACATGACCATCGCACACAAACCAAGGGAGGGAGGTCCAGAGACAACCCAAACACCACAGAAGCACCAAAGGGCATAAAGACTTCAGGTTTTTCTACACCCACGGGTACTCAGCCGCAACAGCCACCAAAACACCATCAACAGTATGGGGCAGAGAACACCGAGCGTCCAAACCTACAGCACGACCAAACAGTGGGCAGTCATGGGCACCATCATCATTGTCATCGTCTGCCTCTCCATCAACGCATTCTCTAGCGGAAACCCTACGTCCTCCTCCTCCGCCGCTCTCCATTCTCTAACACAATGAATATGTATAATGTAATATATTTGTTGTATTTAGAAAAGAAAATGTATATATAATGACACTAAGGTCTAAATCTGATGGTAGACCTTAGTTGTCATATCAATATTTTAACAATTACTCATATGAATCCGTTTGTTGAATGTTAAAAAATATATTATAAATCAGATATATAATTTATTACAGTTTTACATAAACTTCTAAGTGTATATTCAAAATCTCATTTCTCATCATTTCAAACTTTTCATTATATTTAACAATAAAATTTTCTAAATATTAACATACATCCATCAAATTTAAATCTTATAAATGTCAGTTGTGAAGTCCAACTAGCACAACCTATAAAGTTCCTCACGACTCTTCACATTCTCAATGCCTTTTGACTCTTCATTTCAACAAATATTTTTATAAAAAATTCAATAACAATCAAAAGATTCATTCTTCCACCTACTCAGACTTGTCAGGACCTGTCTACTTACGAACTCCATCGTGAAAAGACTGAGAGATCAGGTAAGTATGTTGAGAAAACCATCATCTGCTTAGTTATTTTTAATTAAGCCAATTTCCCTATTTTATCAAGTTGGTTTATTGGAGTTATAAATTAAAGAAAAAGACAATGACAAATAGAGGAGCGTGACACATATTCATGGATTTTAGCTGGTTTGTACTGCTCGCCAGATGCCACTAAATGTTTATGGTTTGTTCTGTTCCAAAATAAATATATATTAGTGTTCCAAGATTTGCTATATTGTGATCTTGATTTGTGTGTGTTTGGTTTTGTTATATTTTATTGTTACTTGTTTCTATGTTTATTGGAATCATATAAATAAAGACAGGAAGATAGAAACATATTCATGGACTCTAGCTGGTTTACAATGTTCCTGAGCCTCTAAGAAATGTTTCCACTGTGTTCTATTCCAAAATAGGTACAATAGTATCCTGAGATCACTATATTGTAATCTTGATTTTGCATGTACTGTTTGGTTTTGTTGTATTTCCTTGTTGCTTGTGTTTGATATATTCTCTGCACAACAGTAGACTATTGCAGGATATACTCATCGTTTTCTGGTTGTTATGATGGCTTAAAGAGGAGTTTGCATAGATTAGTGGAGGAGGGTCGGGAGTTATATAAGCAACAAGTGGCGTATTGACATGAAGTTCCTTCAAAGACTTAGGGTTTAGAAGCAAGACTACCTACCATATGAGGGTTTATAAGTTTATCGTCTTAGTGTGAATACAACCTACGTAAGAACTCACTGACACAATTTCCTTCCCGAGAATGAATGTCAGTGCAGGTGTATCAGAGGTTTAGGGTGAGTTTAATCATACAATGTTTCCGGGTTGGATCCGAGAAGTAGCAGAACATTTTGAGTTGTCCAAGACGAAAGCACATGCTGCGTGTAGTTGTATGATCTCCAAATGTTCGGAACAAGTCAGAGCAAAGATCAAGATGTGGCCCAAAATATTGAATCGAGGCATTGCTCAAGCAGCTTAAAAACTTGGGGAAAAACATATCAATCAACAAATATACAGTACATTTTATGAAGCTCTAAATTAGGGGGCGCATGCAGATGGAGAGACGAGTGTATTAGGGTAAGTTTAGATAATATATTTTAAGTTTTGATTTGTTTAGGTGGTTCATCTGAAATCACACTAGCTTGTTGAGTAGGGTCCGTCTATTACTCTGATTTCAAACAAGCCACCTATGCAAGTCAAAACTTTGAGTACATTGTTTAAGTGAAAATAGTGTAGCAAGATATTTGGATAGTCTATGCTTTCAAATTTAATATAAATTGTTATTTACTAGAATGTCTTTCACTATGGTTCGACACTAAAATATGAAAAAAAAACAAGTTGGATAAGTTGGAAAGGCATTAAAAGCAATGAGAAGTTGAGGAGAAACCACTTCATTGAAAAGGAATAAGTGGGTGAAGTTTCAACAAGAAGTGAAATTTGCACGGGAAGATATGGACAAACTAGAGGTGGGTGTTCACACAATTATAGATGTGGATAGGGTTAGTGAGTATATGAATGCTTTTGTCGGTTGATTATGGAAATAAGACAAAATAAACTAGTTAACAACAAAGAATAATTTGAAGAAGTTTTAGTAAATGTAAGGTGGTGAAATGGGGTTTACTAGTCTAAACACACAAACTAGGAATCAAACACATTCAAACAACATCACATTGAGGTAAATAAATCCAATAGACCCAACCGCAATCATATTGGAAAGAGTAGGGCACAATAGGATTCACTCACCTATTTTTGTTGAATTATTGTACAGTTAGATAGAATGCAATGAGTAAATGCAAGAACTAGGGCTAATGATGTAAAATTGAGAGTAATTATCATAAACAAAAAAATTTCGAACAAATATGAAGACTTTGACCATAGCTCTGGAAATAGGAGTCAGAGAGGAGTCTATGTTTGAAATTTGAGCTCAAAAGTGTTGGACTATGGGGCCAGGTGACTAGTCTTGAAGGTGTTAAATGTAAATATTAGAAATGGTTTTGGGATCAGAATGTCGCTTAGATTTACCTCTTGAAATTTTATCGAAGAAGTGTTAGACACTATTCAACAATTGCCACTGTCCAGGGTTTTCTAGTTCTTTAAAATCTTGTTCAATTTGTCTCAATTTGTACTTTTTGGATTTTTATTCCTTCTCTTCTAAACCTATCTTATGCACACACAATAGAGGAAAAATGTTGTTGGGTTGATAGTGGTTTGCCTAGGTCAAAGCCCAGGTTTGGAGTTTAAACCCTATGATGAATAAAATAGAAAACATAGCTTACCCTTGTAGGGTAGATGCTAGATCTAAAAATGAAGTGTTTCAGATAAACTGATGAGAGGTTATTCTTGATGGATCTCTCAACTTTACAATTATCATCTCAATATTTTTCTTGTTGTTTTCTATTTGTGCTAATACGTTTTCTTATGTCTCAGGAATATATTGTGAAGTTGTTGGATGGGTTTATTGCAATTGTCCTTCACTAGATTTTTCATGAATTAGCAAATGAGGGTTTTCATCAACTCCTAGGGGATTTTGAATTCATGCAAATTAAACAAAATTTACTCAAAACCATTTATATCTAGTTATTTAATCAAAATTTACACTAAAAATGAATAAAACTCGCATGTCAACCTAAGGGACATTGTGGCAATATTTTTGTAGTGATCTAGTGGCAAATTGGTGACAAAATGGAAAATTTCCAAATACGAGCACACTCCTCTAACGTTGAAAATTGTTATTTTGCAGAATAGAGGCTAATTTCAAATAAGCTCAAACTCTTGATTTTTTCTCTTTTATGTTAAGTAAAATACAAGTTCATTATAATTTGTTCACATTATGGCTTGGTTCAGGGTCAAAAAATGGTATGGCCACTTTTTGGTTCCCCATTTTCCTACATTTATATTATTTAGCTCAACCTATGACTCAAGGACATGTTTGTTAAGAAAAATATGTCTCAACATGTTGTAATTACAAAAGGTTAATATTTATAGTAAGTTTATATTCGAGCATGGATGGGTCTAAAAAATTTCTCCAAAGCTACAAGTTTTCCAAATAGACATGCTGGTAAATGTTCAACCCAAGGTCAAGTCTAGATTTCTATATATTAATGTTTTTTATTTTTAAAAGTTTTGAAATTAATTTTGAGATGCTTCTAAGAGGTTTTTTGGGGCGTAAAAGTGGTTGTAACTAGAAAACTGAGTTAAGTTTCACAATATTTCTAATTATTCAAATGGTTCATCAATCAACCCCTCAAATCAAAAGTTATGGCCTTTCAATGTTGGGCCTCTTGAATTGAGAAAATGTAAAAAATGTGTTGGACATAGAAAACGGACATAAGGGGGAGTTACATATGTTGGGATGTGTTTTGATACATCATAGGGAATCTTCGATTAGATAAGTTGGGCATCATCTTTTTGGGTGGTTTTAGCTCATGGTTTTATAAATATCATTTGATAATTTCATCTAGATCACATCTCATATATATATTAGGTGCTTGAGATTGAGGTTGGGTGTGAGAGTGTTATAGGAATTGAGTTTCCTCTAGACCTCTAGTTGGCGATAATCCTGTGAAATATTTTTCTAAACTTATTGTACACCCAAGTACACCCTACCAAAATAAGAATCATGTGAATCCAAGTAAACCCTACCTCCATCAAATTATTTATATTCAAAAATTAATATCTATTAGAGATCAAATATAGAAAGATTCAGTCGTCAATTAACCATGCATCATACCTACATGAGTGCCCAAAATTGTAATGAGTGTATCATCATTCCTTTTAGACTCAAAATTAGAATCAAGTTTCTTCTTTTTCTTCTTTGCACTACTTATGAAATGTTCAGACTTACTATAGTTCCAAAAAATAGCTTTGTGTTTTCTAGGAAATTCACTTATATCCCTTTAGACTTGGATTTATCACCCTTTTTAACCTCCTTGGATTTTTCCTTAGCTATTTCATGAATATTTGGGGCCTCCTTGGCATTGATAGAAAAATTCATGATCTTTCTAATAGTTCAAACAATTTACTGACCAACCCCCTAAATCAAAATTTATGGCCTCTTGAAGTTGTGTCTCGAGAATTGGAAAATGTGTTGGACACTTAAAAGAGTTGTAAGGGGGGCTTACACAATTTGGTGTGTTTTTTACTCATCATAACACATTTTTTTATTGGAGATACGTTGGGTGCCACCTTTATGGGTAGTTTAGCTCATGGTTTTGTAAATATCATTTATCAGTTTCATGTATCATATCCCCTATATATTATGTGCTTGAGATGGAGGTTGGGTGTGAGAATCTTATAGATGTTGAGTTTCCTTTGGATCTTTGGTTGTTGATAATCTTGTAAAAGCTTGCTTTGCAAGTGTATTGTAGTCCCATTAATTTTTGAATAATATATTGGACAACTTTTTGGAGTGTGGGTTTTTTTTTCTGTTGAAAGGGTTTTCCCCATGTACTATGCTATGTTGTGATATGAATGGTATTTATGTTTATTTTCTATAATTTGTGTAAAGATCTAAAAAAAATGCATAATTCTCCTCACAAGATTAGTATAGGATGTTGCTCTAGAACCTTATCTTCTTTAAAATATTATATTTTGCAAACCAAGATTAGTTCTAAAAATATTCAAGGATACATAAAGTGCCTCCAAAGAAGTTGGAATTAGTTAGATATGGTTTATGTGGATGTGTGTTTTCATCTTATGAAGTTAAAATTAGAAGTGAACTTAATTTATGTGGCACAACATGTTCTTTAATTGGGGATTATTACAATGTTATCTTTTATATCCATCTATAATTTATTTCATATGGTTAATGTCATTCTATCACTAAATGCTATGCAACTTTTATGGCTTACACAATCTTTACTTTGGATGTAACCAATCTTCTAGCTATTGGGGTCAATCTATTGGCCTATGCTAGCCATTGGTTCCTCCATAAGATCAAAAAATAGGTTCTAGGATTTTAATTTGATGACATGATCTTCCTTGATTGAAACAACTTTATCTTTAACCCTAGAGGCACATAAACTTCTATGTGTAAGATTATAGTAGACTTACATTGTTCGTCTACATCTCCTATCGCAACATACTAAATTTTATTTGGTGTGCAAAACTTACACACAAAGTCCATTTAAATTATATATCCTCACTCTTCACTATGTTGGCCAATTTAGCCACAAAATCATGAATAATAGGCTCCCTAGACCTCTTAGAACCCATATTTTTGAGTCTCATCTCAAGCTTAACCATCCATAGAGTTTCAATGTTGATCATACAATTTATTTTTCAATTGATGGTGTGTGATGACACCTCCATATTGTAGTCCATGGAAAGATTCTTCTTTCCACTAGTTTGAAAATGCTAATCTTTGAAGCACATAATAATCCTACTAAAAGATATAATGGTGTGCCACTAATTGTAACCCCTTTACAATTTCACAATCTTGTTTGGGCCCTTGTTTTAGTGAGTCCTCATATCTTATTTTAACCCTATTTCTGACATTGTCACTGCCAATCATATGCTTGTTTGGTGACTAGATCCTATGTCCTAGGCCTATGCTCCTTTTCTAGGAGGGCTAGGGTACTTAGTGTCATAGCCCTAGTGGACTAGGATGCCTAGTGCCATAGACCCTCAAAAAAGGGCATAAAAGAAAATGTGTGTGAGAATTGATTCCCACCATTCATGACTGATATTTATAGTTTGATGTGACCATTCGAATTAGTCAAGTAAAATAGGGAAATATCTTGTGAACCCTATGTGATGGTGGGAAAATGGTGAGTGATAGATCAAGAGGAAAACTAACCCTTTCCCTCAAAGTGAGATGAGAGTTTCACTATTGATTATCCTTCATGCACTTTTCACCATTACATTGGGGAGATAAGGGGTAATTCACTAGATCCAATCTCCACACAAAGTTGATAGATTGAATTCTGAATGAAATAAGGATGTTATGATGATCCCCTTATTCCCTTTTATTTGATTTGAAATGGAAATTGATTGAATTATGTAGTGCAAAAGTGACAAAGAATCGGTTACAACTTGATATTTGAATATGAGATGAAGTTGTGCACTTGGATTTGGTAGTAAAATGTCGAGAC
Organism: Cryptomeria japonica; assembly: GCF_030272615.1. Taxonomy (NCBI): domain Eukaryota; kingdom Viridiplantae; phylum Streptophyta; class Pinopsida; order Cupressales; family Cupressaceae; genus Cryptomeria; species Cryptomeria japonica. The sequence continues at coordinate 285,918,478 of NC_081411.1, forward strand.
AAAGTCGCACTGCAAATTTGACGAAAATTTGTCTAGACCGTGGCAGGAATGTACACGATGCTCTGAAAAATCCGCGAAACGAAAAGGGTTTTTCCACCTTTGCAAATGAAGCCCAAATCTAAAAGTACAATTGTGCACCTGCAACCTACACACAGAAAAGAGAGGAAAATGGGTTGGGATTGGGGGTTTGCCTTTAGGTCAAACCCTAGTTTTGGAATTAACCAAGTAATGAAAGAAAGTACTTGTAAGTAGATATAAAAGAAAGACTGAATTGTAAATCACCTCAAGGGAGGTTGTAGTAGCAACGTTGATAGAAATGCTTGTGTAGAATTGAATGTTGAAAGCAATCTCCTCTTCAATGGTTAAATCCTTGACATGAATGCAACACCTAGCCTTGAAGGGAGACTTGAGAATGCTCAATGCTGGAAAAGAATGCTTGAATGCTCTTGAATGCTTGATCACTTGTGAATTTCCCACTTATCCAACTTATTGAACTTCAACCTATGAAAAATAAGAGGATGAATGCCCCTTAAATACATGTTTTAAGGATTTGAATTTCATCACAGGCTGACATCGGGGAGATTTCCCGCTCACTGCACAACCCACAATGCTTGCACTAGAAAGGTCTTGCCCCAAAATAAGGTAGGGATAGGGGTTCTATGCCCCTATCCTACCCCTTTCTCCAAGGTAGAGTGTGGACAGAGTGATGCGGAGGCCAAGGAAGAAGCAGTTTTCACAAGTCGGGCACTCTCCGGTCCCCAATCAAGCTAGAGGATTCGAGTTTGCATGTGTGAGGACCATAATATAGTCGTAAATTGCTAGGGTGGAAATTTTATGACACAAAACCCTATATAAAGGTATCATCTCGAATTCATTTTCACCTAAGCATCATCTAGCTATTGCCAATATTGCATTATAACAGACAATGAAAGATTGTTGGCATTTCAATAAGGATATTGAGAAGGTTGTTGATGATTATGGATATAACTGATTAAGGATGTTTACTATCTTGATATTATTATTTTGTCATTGATGTCAAGAAATTGATTTTCTAATTCAGTATGATGTTGCCATATCTTGAGAAGTATGATTTAAAGAATATAAAGATGTCGGTAAAAGACACAGGAAAGATTATGATGAATAAGGTATTCAATGGGCAACTATTACCGAGTCAGACAATGATGAGATCATGATGTTTAGATTGTTTTAACATCATACATATGTTGTAAATTGTAAGGATAATACTATACTATGTTACCAAGCAAAGAACCTAGTCGGTAAACCCTAAGGTTATCGCTATCGGTTAATGAAGGCAAAATGTCTACCGAGTGAAGTTTAGTATTCACCGAGTTATAATCGAGTTGTAACCGAGCTATAACAAAATGCATTAAATGATTACAGACGATATTTAATGAAGGAATCTGATGAGCTGGAACTGATTAAATGATTGGTATGTCATGCATGAAGTTTGTTAAGAATCTAAGGCAATGGAAAGTCGACATGAAGATCTACAACGCAGATTGAACTGCAATACCCTGGCACAAGTTCCAAGAAATGTATGCAAGTGCCAAGGCGGGGTAAAACATTTTTAGATCGAAAGATGCATTGAACTTGGATAAGATTGGAGATCTGATGGCTATGATTGATCATGGGAAATGTGATCAAGGAGATTAAGCGGTTACCTAATTGTTTATAAATAGGAAACTATTGATAAACAATTTATGCGGGCAAGTGTATGCACAGGGATGCTACATAGTGATTACCAAGCACAAAAGCTTGAAGACCTGTTTGAATAACAGAGTATAGAAGCCCAACAGATAGACAAGATTAGTTCTATGTCTAGATTGTATTGAACAAATATGAATCTGCTTTTGCATTTTAGATGTGAAGTTGCAGATAGAGTTTTATTACTATTATTTTGTGAAAGTGATAGAAAATCTCTTAACCAAGTGGACTTAATAGTCTTATTTGTAAAACCCTCTAGCAAGGTGACATTCTGATTGAGTGTTTGAAATCCTTTAACAAGGTCACTTCTAACAAGGTGAAGATCCTAACAGATCTGAGGGAAATCCCTTAACCGGGTCACATCTAGCAATGTGTTTGTAATCTTTAACAGGATTTGCTTTTAACCGAGCATACTCTAGAAGAGTATATTTCTTAGTGGGTCCGGAATCCCACAGTGGTTTTTCCTTATTTGGGTTTCCACGTTAAATATGGTGTTATGAGGTTTATGATGTTTATATGATTTTGAGTTTGCATGTTTAACAGTTTTGATTATATTATTGAAGTATATGTTACCGAGGTTGTATCTGATGTTTTTATGGAAGATTAAGTTTGTATGATTCACCCCCCCCCTCTCATCTTATTGGCTATTGGATCTGTACTTACATTTAGTATCAGAACTATCAATTGGTATCAGAGCTTTGGACTCCAAAAGAAAAGTTTAAAGGCACTTGAGTTAAAGATCCAAAGATGTATAAGAGGGATGCACCGAAGCTGAACAAGTCAAGTTTCTCTACATGGCAGAAAAGGATGAAGTTGCATCTATCAGGAGTTGGAGAATATGTTGTATACTATCTAGAGAATGATTTTTTTGTATATTAAAGCAATGATTGAAATAACATCTGCATTGACCGATTCAGAGTTTAATGATCTAGAAGGCTGCAATGATGCAAAGGCTATGTGGGATAAGCTCATATCAGTATATGGAGGAGATGAACATGTTCAAAGAGCAAAAGTAGATAGTCTAAGAGGACAATTTGAATCTATGAGGATGAATGAAGGTGAGAACATAACTCAGTACAGTACAAGACTAAAGGAGATTGTCAATCAAATCAAATGAGCAAGTGGAACTATTGAAGAAAAGGATATAACAAGTAAGTTTTTGAGAACCCTTCTACCGGCTTATGCAATCCGAGTCTCTGCAATCAATGAATTGAGGTTTGTACCTAATATGCCAGTTTCTTTAGACGCTACTATTGGTAAGCTATATGCATTTGAGTTAAGTAATTTTGATAACAGTGGATCTTCGGTAAATAAAGTTGAATCTACATTTAGTTCTTTTCATCTTGATGAACCTAATGATTTCAATGAAAGAAAGTATAAGTACTCTGAAGGAGATCACAGTGGAGCAAATGAAAGATTTCATAAGAACATGGAAGAAGTACATAAACTATATGAGGAAATCAGAAAGCAAGAAGAGTTTGAAGCACTATTTGCCAAAAGGTTACCGAGAGGCAAAGGTAAGTATAAAGGAAAACTACCTTTGAAATGTTTTAATTGTGATAAAATAGGACATATGGCTTCTAACTATCCTAACAAAGATTTTACTGAAAACAGAGATTACCGAGATGACAGACAGAAAGATAATCATTACAAAGGACACCGAGACTTCAGAAGAAGAGATAGAAAGACATGCTTAATAGCTGATGAGGAATCTAATGATGACAAATCAGATGAAACTGATACAGAGGAAGTCATTTATGTGGCTATCAAAGATGGATCAGATGAAGAAAGTTATGAAGAAAAATCCCTAATATCTCACATAAACACTAATGATTCTTGGATCATAGATAGTGGATGCTCACATCATATGACAGGAGATAAACACAAGTTTGTTATATTAAAAGATTATGATGGATGCTATGTTAGATTTGGTAATGATGCACCATGTCTGGTGAAAGGTAAAGGATCTATAACACTTCTTGACAATGCAAGATGCAATGATGTTTATTGGGTTGAAGTTTTGAAATATAATTTGTTGAGTGTAGCACAGCTAAACAACACAAGTTACCAAGTCAGATTTTATGAGAGAAGGATGATCTAGTGATGACAAGGAACAAACTGAGATAGAACACATGTTTGATATCTGAATTTGAACCAAGAATAGTAAAAGAGGCATTTAACAGTGAAGATTGGATAAATGCTATGATAGAAGAGATTGATCAAATCAAGAAAAATGACACATGGACACTAATCCCAAGACCAAGGACAAAAATGTAATTGGAACAAAGTGGATTTTCAGAAACAAGCTAAATGAAAAAGGAGAGGTCATTCGAAACAAAGCAAGACTAGTTTGCAATGGTTATGCTCAAGAAGAAGGAATTGATTATGGTGAAACTTTTGCACCTATTGCTAGACTTGAAGGAGTAAGAACATTGTTGGCCTATGCTGCTTTCAAAAACTTCAAGGTATATCAAATGGATGTCAAATTTGCATTTCTGAATGGAATATTAGAAGAAGAAGTTTTTATTGAACAACCTGAAGGATTTGTTGAAAACAAGAATAAAGATCAGGTATGTAAATTGAACAAAGCTTTATATGGTTTGAAACAAGCACCTAGAGCATGGTATGAAAGATTGCACTCTTATTTGATGAAGATTGGTTTTATCAAGACAAGTGAGAACAACAATATGTACATGAAGAATGATGAAAATGGAATACTGATCTCAGCCATATTTGTTGATGATATTATATTTTGTGGAAATGACTCTTTATGCAAGAACTTTGGAAATGAAATGAGCAAAGAATTTGAGATGTCATTAATCGATGAGATAAAGTATTTTATAGGTTTACAGATGCTGCAAACGAAAAATGAGATTTTCATTACTCAATCCAAGTACATAAAGGAAATATTGAAGAAATTTGGAATGGGGGATTCAAAACTAGTAAGTACTCCTATGTCTACCAATTGTAAATTATCAAAGAATGATGAATCTGCATCTATTGATGAGACACTTTACCAATCTATGATTGGAAAGCTACAATATGTTGTTCACAGCAGACCAGACATAGCACATGCAATAGGTATAGTTGCAAGATTCTCTACAAATCCTAAGGAAACACACATGACAGCAATCAAAAGAATTTTTAGATACTCGAAAGCCACTAAGGATTATGGCTTAGTATATCAGAAAGGAAATGATTTTGATTTAAAATTTTATACTAATGTTGATTGGGCAGGCAACATTGATGACCGAAAAAGCACAAGTGGAGGAGCTTTCTTTTTAGGAGAAAGACTAGTAAGTTGGCTTAGCAAAACAAGGATGTGTTTCACAGTCAACAGCAGAAGCTGAATACATTGCAGTAGCATTGAATTGTACCAACATTGCATGGATCAAACAACTGTTGGAAGGTATAAATGAGAAAGTTACCGAGCCAGTAACCATATTCTGTGACAATACTAGTGCCATTAATATTTCAAAAAATCTTGTTATGCACTCTAAGACAAATCACATCTCTATCAAATATCATTATCTTAGAGAAGAAGCTCGAGAGAAGAAAGTGGTGTTGGAGCATGTTAGCACAAAGGAACAAATAGCAGATATCTTCACCAAGCCACTACCAAGGGACACTTTTGAATATCTCACAAGTCAGTTAGGGGTCCTACCCCTATCTTCTACTCACTGACCGAGTTCGGTGAAAGCATCAATCCGATGATTCTATCGAATTTCTTTTAGGAGTTGATGCTGATTTACACCCTTTAGGATGTTTTCTAAAGGTGTACAGGAAACAATATAGGGAACAGGAATTAAAGACAAAATGCTCTGACCAAGACTCAGTTGATACACAACAACAGGAAATCACTTCATACAAAAAGAAATTATGTTTTAGTTCTTTACTTTTTGGCACTGTTGTCAAAGGGGGAGAAGACTAATATCAGGGAGAAGACTAAAAGAAAACTGAGAAGACTACAGATTGGAAAGAAGACTGAAGAAAAGAGGAGAAGTCTAATGTATGGGGGAGAGCATTTCAGCATTTCAGAATCACAGCAATCCAAATCTTTTAAGGTCAAATCAATTGGTTTTGCCATCAATTCCAAAGGGGGAGATTGTTGGCAATATTGCATTATAACAGACAATGAAAGATTGTTGGCATTTCAATAAGGATATTGAGAAGGTTGTTGATGATTATGGATATAACTGATTAAGGATGTTTACTGTCTTGATATTATTATTTTGTCATTGATGTCAAGAAATTGATTTTCTAATTCAGTATGATGTTGCCATATCTTGAGAAGTATGATTTAAAGAATATAAAGATGTCGGTAAAAGACACAAGAAAGATTATGATGAATAAGGGATGAATAAGTATTAAATGGGCAACTATTACCGAGTCAGACAATGATGAGATCATGATGTTTAGATTGTTTTAACATCATACATATGTTGTAAATTATAAGGATAATACTATACTATGTTACCAAGCAAAGAACCTAGTCGGTAAACCCTAAGGAACCTAGTCGGTAAACCCTAAGGTTATCACTATTAGTTAATGAAGGCAGAATGTCTACCGAGTGAAGTTTAGTATTCACTGAGTTATAATCAAGTTGTAACCGAGCTATAACAGAATGCATTAAATGATTATAGGCGATATTTAATGAAGGAAGCTGATGAGCTGGAACTGATTAAATGATTGGTATGCCATGCATGAAGTTTGTTAAGAATCTAAGGCAATGGAAAGTCGGCATGAAGATCTACAACGCAGATTGAACTACAATACCCTGGCACAAGTTCCAAGAAATGTATGCAAGTTCCAAGGTGGGGTAAAACATTTTTAGATCGAAAGATGCATTGAACCTGGACAAGATTGAAGATCTGATGGCTATGATTGATCATGGGAAATGTGATCAAGGAGATTAAGTAGTTACCTAATTGTTTATAAATAGGAAACTATTGATAAACAATGTATGCGGGCAAGTGTATGCACAGGGATGCTACATAGTGATTACCGAGCATAGAAGCTTGAAGACCTGTTTGAATAACAGAGTATAGAAGCCCAACAGATAGACAAGATTAGTTCTATGTCTAGATTGTATTGAACAAATATGAATCTGCTTTAGCATTTTAGATGTGAAGTTGCAGATAGATTTTTATTACTATTATTTTGTAAAAGTGATAGAAAATCTCTTAACCGAGTGGACTTACCAGTCTTATTTGTAAAACCCTCTAGCAAGGTGACATTCTGATTGAGTGTTTGAAATCCTTTAACAAGGTCACTTCTAATAAGGTGAAGATCCTAACAGATCTGAGGGAAATCCCTTAACCGGGTCACATCTAGCAATGTGTTTGTAATCTTTAACAGGATTTTCTTTTAACCGAGCATACTCTAGAAGAGTATATTTCTTAGTGGGTCTGAAATCCCATAGTGGTTTTTCCCTCGTTAAATCTGGTGTTATGAGGTTTATGATATTTATATGCTTTGGAGTTTGCATGTTTAACAATTTTGGTTATATTATTGAAGTATATGTTACCAAGGTTGAATCTGATGTGTTTATGGAAGATTAAGTTTGTATGATTCACCCCCCCCCCTCTCATCTTATTGGCTATTGGATCTGTACTTACATTTAGTATCAGAACTATCACTAGCAAGTTCACAAGTTACAAGTTACATCCTTGAGCAAGCATTATTGAGAAAATATCTTTGAATTTCAGCATTATGGAGCAACAAGCTACAACAAACTACATGAAAGTATGTTTTCATGGTTGATATTTTCTTGTCATGTCATGTCATTATATCAACCCTTCAAGGTCTTATCCAAAGATCATTGCATCACCACCATTATCAAGCCTAAGGTAATACCATTTCAATTCAATATTTCCTTTCAAATTTAGCATCTTCCCTACTAAGGGTAAACTCTCTTTTCTTCATCATCATACCAATACAAGGTTTGACTTAGGCAATTCCCTATACAAAACATATTTTCCTTATTTTTTGTGTGCAAGTTATAGATTCAACAACTAAAAGTTGCAAGATGATAGAGAGTAGACTGAGACAAATATTTACATATTTTTTGATAGGTAAAAACTTGGTCTATGCTGATTTGTATATATGACTGACACTTTTTGGTTGAATTTTGGAGGGAATTATCTATATAACATCCTGATGTAGAATCTAAAGTTTTAGCTGATGAAAGAACCTTTAGGTATAGGGTGCCTATCAAACTTGACTGACACTTTCAGCTCCATATTTCAATGGCAAGTTTCTTTCTAAATCTTATTTCTAGTTCTATACCTTTGTGTTAGCTTTTTGTTATTTTTCTATTTGTTTATTTCGATTCTATTTAATTTTGCATCACTTGACCTAGTTCTTTCATATTCACATCAAATCATATCAAATAAAAAAGAGAAAATAATCAAACATACCATCCAGATCTCCTTTGGGACTAAAGTTCAATCTTGTTAATGTTATGTCCCTCCTTGACATACTTTCCTATTTATGTACCGATAGACATTTATGGACTTGTTTAGGCTCATTCATGATACGCTTGGTAAATGCTTATGGTTTGTTTATGTTTATGATGATATTGGTTTGATGAAAGATATTTCATGTTGACAACTGATACATTATGTTTCTATGTGGATGATGGTATACTTTGGATTATGTTGATGATTGAGATTTGTATTTGGTTCTCTATACATATTCTTTATATACTTGTTGTGGCTTATATTTATTTATGATGATAACGTGTTAGCTGATATTCTTACTTTATGTTTATGCTAGATATGATGATATTACTAAAGATGTTGCAACTTTTCTATAATGTATTTTTGTGTGGACATGGAAGGGATGAAATTATTGTTGGACACAATGGATCACTGAGAGGGGGGGGGTGAATTAGTGATTTACTCTTCTTTTCTTTCAACAAGAAGATACCTGTAAATAAAACCAACTGAATGTTGACCTCCAGCTCAAATAGTGTAACCAAGGTGTGTGAAAGGATTTGCTAAACCATTAATATGCCACATATGCAAGGATGCAACACATAACACTAGATATATATGAGGAAAACCCAATGTGGGAAAAACCTTGGTGAGAATAGCTGTTGGAGATCTTCTACTCCAATCCAGCCTCACAAAGAAACTCTGATTACAAAATTTAGGGCACCAACCCAAGGAGCACCAACCCCTGATTTATGAGAACCAACTCAAAGGAGCACCAACCCATACACAATTTATAGGCTACTACCTAAAGGAGCTACAACCCCTACACTAAGCTAAAACTTAGTGAAAGCAATATAAAACTTAGATATACAAATAGAATCATTGTTGCAAATGAATTTTTGAAACCTTACAATATTCTCCTCTGTCGGTTTTACCCTTACCAATCTGTATTCTCTCCACTCACTCTGCAACTTGACTTTTCTGATCACCTTTATCAATCCCTCTTTCACAATGTCTTTTTCTTCTTAACTCACGCTCAATCACACTTAATCAGACACAACTTCTGTCAGTTTATAACCTTTATATTCAATGCACTCTTCACTGGTTGTTCCTTTTGCCCTCTTGCTCTGCTTCACCTATAAATTAATACTCTTCTTATAAACACTTTTAGGTGCTTTTCTCTTCGGCTCTCAGACAACAATATCACACTTGTCCTCTTACTATAGTAGCACCTTGCTCTGTCTCGAGTTGTTCTTTTTATCCACTAGTTTCCCACCAAAACACAATTCAAAAATGGAACACTTAAGGTTTCCTTTTCCCAACACAATCTGCATTAGATCCTATCCAGTCTGTCATGTGTCGATCACCTATACTCTAGGGATGCATATATACATGTTTTCATTACCCAACGCATTCTTGCTAAATATAGCAATCACGTACAAGATTTTCTACTTTGAAATCCGTCGTCACATAAAACACTCAGATATTTCCTTTTCGAGGTCTTCTTGAGATCGGATTTCCTTTGCATTGATCTAGATGCCAACTACTCCCTGATCTTCCTTTGTCAATATTTCTTCCTCAAGCCGCATCAATCAGTTACAATCCCATGATTTGTGGTTGTTTCATTTATGTCAATTAGTTGTTTCACCAACTGTGATGATGGTGGCTTTACCGTCCCCTACATATTTGCCACCTCGACTCCACATGGCATCACCATGGTCAACTATTCAGCTCACCAACACACAGTCAGTTCTTACTTGATCATTCGGAAAACTCATATCGGTACATGCCTTTACTAGTGAGTCCTTCTTTTGCTAACCAACAGTACACACTACACCGATAACACATCCTTGGCTTCAGTGGTTTATGATAACTTTAACATTCTGCCTCTTCATCATAAACAGGAGCTTTACTAGTTATCACTTAACATGTTCACCCACACATGCATCTCATCTCATATAGATGAAGTCTCTAATAGTCTCAACAACTATTTGTCTTTCACCATACCGGTTCATTATTCTTCATCCTGAATGACATACCTCTGTCGGTATCTTGCTTACAATACTGGTTGACATCAATGACAACTCAATACCAACAATCTCCCCCTTTGGCATTGATGTCAAAATTCCTTTTTCGGTTTCACTCCCCCTTTGATAGCAATGGAAAAGGGAACCTTAGTCTGACACCAATAATCTCTCCCTAGACAACTTCAACTTAAGTCATTCTCTCCCCCTATGTCCATGCATCATGAATCAAGACCCCCTGAACCATGCATTTCTCATGCATTTAAGTGCTACCAGATGGTGGAACAACTCCCATTTTTTGTCTTGGGTACTCAAAAGAACCCAATGGAAGTGGCTTGGTGAATATGTCAGCAATCTACTCACAGGTGGGAACATATTCTACCAAAACCTCCTTGTCTGCTATCTTCTCCCTCAAGAAGTGATACTTGATTGCAATATGTTTTGTTCTGGAGTGCATTACTGGATTCTTGGAGATGTTGATTGCACTTGAGTTATCACACTGGATTGGAATAGGTTCCAGTATCTCCACCTGTATGTCTTCCACTGTCTGCTTCATCCATAAAACCTGTGAACAACATGTAGTGGCTGTTGTGTATTCTGCCTTAGTAGTAGATAGTGACACTGAATCTTGCTTCTTACTATGCCATGATACTAACTGGTCTCCTAAGTAGAAAACACCTCCACTTGTACTTTTTTGGTCATCAATACTTCCTGCCCAATCTGCATCAGCATAAGCCTGCAAAGAGAAGTCTCCTTTCTTTGGATACCACAGGCTATGACTGATAGTCCCTTGCAGATACCTGAAAAATTCTTCTGACTTCATTTAAGTGAGACTGTTTAGGAGTAGCTTGAAATCTTGCTACCATGCAAACAACTTGTACAATGTATGGTCTAGATGTTGTTAAATACAACAGACTACCAATCATAGACCTATACAGTGTTTGCTCAACTTATGGTGATTCATCTAGTTTTCTCAACTTACAATCAGTAACCATGGGAGTGCTTACCGGTTTGCTGTCCTCCATTTGAAATTTCTTCAGCATGTCTTTCGCATACTTGGCTTAGGAGATGAAAATTCCTTTTTCCTTCTGAGAGATCTACAAACCAAAAAACTAGGACAACTCACCCAACATGGACATCTCAAATTTTGTCTTCATCTGATCTGTAAATTCTTTGCACATGATATCCTTGTCCCCACCAAAGATAATATCATCCACGTATACAAAAACTATAATCATGTGATCTCCATTTACTTTGACATACAAGTTTTTGTCTACATTCCCTTTCTGTAATCCTTTCTCCTTCAAGTATTTATCTAACCAGGAATACCATGCTCTGGGAGCCTACTTCAAGCCATACAGAGCTTTCTTCAATCAGCATACAAAACTCTCATCTTCATGCAATGAATACCCTTCTGTCTATTCCATACACACCTCTTCTTCAAGATTTCCATTGAGAAAGGAAAATTTCACATCCATCTGATACATTTTATATCCCTTGTAGGCTGAGAAAGCTAAAAAATTCTTATTGCATCTAACCTAGCCACCAGTGAAAAGGTTTCTTCAAAGTCAATACCTTCAACTTGAGCATACCCTTTGCAAACTAACCTTGTTTTATGCCAGACTATCTTACCTTCTTTATTCATCTTGCTCTGGTAGACCCATTTGGTACCTATGACATTCTTGTTTGTCGGTCTAGGAACAAGTTCCCAAGTCTGATTTTTCTCAATTTGTCTCAATTCTTCATCCATGGCATCTACCCACTTCTCACTTTTGCTAGCATCATCCAAAGTTTTTGGCTCTACTTCAGTCATGAGATAGAAATTTACCTGCTCACTTTCCCAGCCTAATCTCCTTCTAGTCTGCACACCTTCATTCTTATCTCCTATGAAGTTTTCTTCCGAATGATTCTTCTGCACATACCAATTGGGAGTCTTGTTTGGTACATCTTCTACTGGTTCATTGTCAGATTGGTCTTCATATTCCACATCTGACTCATCAACATAGGGTGCAAGTGCAGATTGTCCTTTGTGTGGATCTTCATCTATTCTCACATGTACACTCTCAACCACCATTCTCAACCTCTTGTTGTAGCATTTGTAGGCTTTACTGTTGGCTGAATATCCCAAGAAAATTCCTTCATCACTATGGGAATCAAAACTTCCCAGTCCATCAACATCTTTCTTAATGAAGCACTTACTTCCAAACACTCTAAAGTGTTTGAGTGATGGTTTTCTTTTATTCCATAACTCATAAGGAGACATTCTACTGTTCACCCTTAACTGAACTCGGTTTAAAGTGTAGAAAATAGTATGAACTACTTCCTTCCATTATATGTCCGGTATGTTGGACTCATTCAACATTATCCTGGCCATCTCTTTCACTGTCCTATTTTTCCTTTCCACCACCCCATTTTGTTGAGGTGTCATTGCAGCTGAAAATTGTCTTCAAATTTCATGTTTCTCACAGTAGTCAACAAATTCATTTGAAGAGAACTCTCCACCCTGGCCATATCTTAAGCACTTTAACAGGTGTCCACTTTCATTTTCCACCATCTTTCTAAAAATTTTGAATCTCTCAAATGCTTGTGACTTGTCATGAAGGAATGTTACCCAATTCATTCTTGAGTAATAATCTATGAACAACATGAAATACCTTTCTTCGGCCAAAGCTCTTGTTCGTGTTGGCCCACATAAGTCGGTATGTATCAACTCCAATGGTCTTGAGGTGTTATATTCTTTTGTTTTAAAGTTGACCTTTACTTGCTTACCTTTGACACATTCATCACAGAATGTGCTTGTCGGTTTTATAATCTGAGGTATGTTACTCACATACTGGTTCTTGCTTATCTTCATCAGATTGTCAAAATTCACATGGCCTAGTCTCTGATGCCACAACCAACTTTCATCAACCTATCCCATCATGCACTAGGACTCATAACATTCCTTCATATTGTAGACATTACCCCCTATTCTCTTTCCTTCTGCTACCACCTGACTGGTACTCTGCTTCCTTGTCTGGCAACCGATAGAATCAAATGAGAATTTGTACCCTTTGTCACATATATGACTTACACTCAGCGGGTTATGTTTCAAACCTTCCACATAGTACACATCATGAGCCTTGAACTTTCCATCAATATTCAGTGTACCCCTGCCTTTGATTTTGATGGAGGAGTTGTCACCGAACCAGACTGTACCACCATTCTAATCATCAAGCTTGATGAACTTTTTCTTATCTTTGATCATATGATTTGAGCAACCACTATCAACTACTCATAAATTCCTCCTTTCAGCATGTAGAGCAGTCTGCACAATCAGGCTAGACTCTGTCTTGTTTTTCTCCTTCTCTACCCAAACTGTTTTCTCTTCTTTCTTTTCCACTTCTATCACTTTATGTTCCGATTTTGATTCCAACTTTTCATCTGGTACAACTCTCTTTTGCTTGTCAGTTCTCAGCTGACAATGCTTTGCTATGTGACCAAAATTTTGACACTTATAGCATTTCACATTAGCACCAAAAGATGTACTTAACACATTCTTGTAGGACATTTGCATGCCACTCCTACATTCATAACTCTTGTGACCAAACTTATTGCAATTATAACACATGATATTTGTACTTTGTAATGCAACAAATGAGTTTCTACTCTCAAAACTAGGGTTGGCATTCATTTTGCTATAGTCTGCCATTCTATGACTGAACTTATTGTACCGATGACAATAACCATGAAAATTTGGTACATACCAGTTAGGTTGTCTTGAACCTACAAACGGCTGCCTCACCGGGGTGCTTCCTTTCATGTTGCTAGCCCTTGTGAATCCTTCATGATCAATGCTTGCATTTCTCCTTGGATCTACATGCTGGTGCATTGAGTATGGTCTCTAGTTCATTGATTTAGCAATATTGATTTGTGTATCGGTTTCTAGGAACATCTGCATATGTCTTTTTGTCGGTATCCTTGCCCACTGTGAATGTCTTCTTCTCTTCACCTTCCTTAGTAGAAGTGAATTGAATTTTCTTATCCACCGTGTCTTTACTATTTGAGCTTTGACCTTTTAGAAATCCTAAGCCACCGGTATCTATGGATTGCTTCTATTTTCTTAGCATCTTGTCCAAAGCTTCAGTGTTGCCTTCATACTTGCTTCTCACTTTTATTTCTTCCTGACTTTTCTCCAAGTCCTTCTAGAGTTTCACTATTTATGCTTCTAGATTCTGATGTTCCTTTTCTTTTTCACTCAGACTGGTACTACTAACTTCACACATCCAATTGGCCTCTTCCAACTGAAGTTTTAGATTTGCATTAGTTTTTTGGAATTCTTCAAGAGATTGTTCCAACAACTCTTGTTCTTCTACTACAGCCCTTTTTACCTTCTTCAACTCTCTTCTTGTTTTCTTTAGCTCATCTAAGGCACTAATGAGTTCTTCTTCAAAATCTACTTCACCTTCTTTCTCTTCCTCTTCTGCTTCTTCAAGTACTGGTACCTCTTGAGCCATAAAAAGGTTTTCTCTTACTTCATTATCACTGTAGCAGACATCTGAGGCACTTTCCTCATTTGTGGTATCATCTTCATGTGTGTAAAGATTTCTTTGCTTCTGGTAGCCTTTTCTACCATGCTGGTAGACATTTTTATTCTTATCCTTACTAAATGATTTTCTATCTTTTGTTTGATCATCTTCATTCTTGTCACCATACAGACATTTAGCAGTAAAATGTCCAATCTTTCCACAGTTGAAACATTTTAAAGGAATCTTGCCTTTATATTTGCCTAAACCTATCTTGAGTTTTCTGACAAGGTTTGTCATGATGTCATCAGAGTCTTCACCAGTAGCATCATGAATAGATTCTTCTTTTCCTTTTATCGATGTCTTGAATGTAGCTTCTTTCTTCATAGCATCAGTACCGACAGTCCTTGTCTCATAAGCAGGTAGGGAGCCATACAACTCATCCATTGTGAAGACTTTCAAATCTGTTGCTTCTTCTATTGCCGAGACCTTTGTATCATACTTAGATGTAAGAGATCTAAGTACTTTCTTCACTCTAACCTCATCTTTTATTTCTTCTCCAAGCCCTCTAATGGTGTTTGTTGTTTCATCAACCCTTTGGAGATAGTCAGCAATCTTCTCTTCATCTTTCATTTTCAAGCCCTCAAGTTGTGCTCTCAAAGTCTGCAACTTTGCTTCCTTGACTTTAGCATTGCCTTCAAAAATCTTCTTCAACTTATCCCAGGTCTCCTTGGTAGAAGAGAAGTGTATGCCTTTAACAAATTCATTATCAAACAACCCACTAAGAATGACATTCTTTGCTTTAGCATTGTTCTCATATTCCTTCTTCGCATCTGGATTAGTAGGAGGATTATTAGGAACTGTATATCCATTTACAACCAACATCCATACATCACAACCTAGAGAGGACAAATAGGTTTCCATTCTTCTACTCCAAAAGGCATAGTTGATACCATCAAACATAGGAGCTTTTGAGGAGGTTGATTCATTTCTTTCCATCGTGAACACTTGACAAGATCTACCCAAGCTAGCGAATGCTTTTGACAAAATAGGGAGCCTAGGCTCTGATACCAATTGTTGGACATAATGGATCACTAAGAGGGGGGGGGGGGTGAATCAGTGATTTACTCTTCTTTCCTTTCAACAAGAAGATACTTGTAAATAAAACCAACTGAATATTGACCTGCAGCTCAAATAGTGCAACCAAGGTGTGTGAAAGGATTTGTTAAACCATTAATATGCCACATATGCAAGGATGCAACACATAACACCAGATATATACGAGGAAAACCTAATGTGGGAAAAACCTCGGTGAGAATAGCTGCTGGAAATCTTCTACTCCAATCCAGCCTCACAAAGAAACTCTTATTACAAAATTTAGGGCACCAACCCTTGATTTATGAGCACCAACTCAAAGGAGCACCAACCCCTGCATAATTTATAGGCTACTACCTAAAGGATCTACAACCCTTGCACTAAGTTACAACTCAGTGAAAGCAATATAAAACTCAAATATAAAAATGGAATCACTGTTGCAAATGAATTTTTGCAACCTTACAATATTCTCCTCTGTCAGTTTTACCCTTACCAGTCTGTATTATCTCCACTCACTCTGCAACTTGACTTTTCTGATCACCTTTCTCAATCCCTCTTTCACAGTGTCTTTTTCTTCTTAACTCACACTTAATCAGACACAGCTTCTGCTGGTTTATAACCTTTATCTTCAATGCACTCTTCACTGTTTCTTCCTTTTGCCCTCTTTCTCTGCTTCACCTGTAAATTAATACTCTTCTTATAAACACTTTTAGGTGCTTTTCTCTTTGGCTCTCAGACAACAATATCACACTTGTCCTCTTACTAAAACGACACCTTTCTCTGTCTTGAGTTGTTCTTTTTATCCACTAGTTTCCCACCAAAATGCAATTCAAAAATGGAACGCTTAAGGTTTCCTTTTCCTAACACAATCTACATTAGATCCTATCCAGTCTATCATGTGTTGATCACCTGTACTCCTGGGATGCATATATACACATTTTCATTACCCAACGCATGCTTGCTAAAGATAGCAATCAAGTACAATATTTTTTACTTTGAAATCCGTCGTCACATAAAACACTCAAATGTTTCCTTTTCGAGGTCTTCTTGAGATCGGATTTCCTTTGCATTGATCCAGATGCCAACTACTCCCTGATATTCCTCTGTCAATCTTTCTTCCTCAATCCGCATCGGTCAGTTACAATCTCGTGATCTGTGGTTGTTTGATTTATGTCGATTAGCTATTTCACCAACCGTGACGATGGTGGCTCTACCGACCCCTACATATTTGCCACCTCAGCTCCATATGGCATCATCATGGTCAATTACGCATCTCACCGACACACAGTCGGTTCTTACTTGATCATTCAACAAACTAATATCAGTGCACACATTTACCAGTGAGTCCTTCTTCTTCTGCTAACCGGAAGTGCACACTACACCGGTAACACATCCTTACCTACGGTGGTTTATGATAACTTTAACATTCTGCCTCTTCATCATAAAAATGAAGCCAAACTTCAAACTAAAATAAGTTTTACCAATTATCACTTAACATGTTCACCCACACATGCATCTCATCTCATACCAATGAAGTCTCTAATAGTCTCAACAACTATTTTTCTTTTACCATACCGGTTCATTATTCTTTATCCCGGATGACATACCTCTATCGATAGCTTGCCTACAATACCGGTTGACATCAATGACAACTCAATGCCAATAGTTATTCCACTCATTTATGAGTGAGGTGTAATGTTGTGATTCTCTTTCACTTGTATGTTTATCTTGTGATTTTATATACGTATATATATGTTGTGCATAGACATTGGTGTTATGCAGGCTGCAGGTACTAGACATCGACTCGACCTAGTCTCACAGGTCTGAGCGTGTCTCTAATCCCAATGGAAAGTTGATTGGAGAATGTTATAAGGTCTTCTAATACTTGAAGCTTAGATGATGTCTTGTCAGTTCTAGTGTTTTGGTTAAGTCGCCTTGTTAGGAGTCATGGGGTATTTTATTTAATTATTATTTTGGGTTGATTTTATTAATTTGTGGTGGTTAACTAATTTATAAATAATGTTTATTGTTTATTATAATATATTAATGATGATTTTATGGAATTTTATTGTAAGAGCATTTATGTTTATCTAGGAATATAATTATATCTTCTTCTTTTTTTAATTGGTGATCTCGGAGTTGAATTTAGTAAAAATTTATTTATTTATTTATTTTTCCTTTTTCTTTTGAAGGATGAAGTGGAGTGAGCTTTATGTTTTGCTTTAAGTTGCTAATTGAGTCTTCATGCAGGGAAAATATATTTTTAGAATTTTTGCATGTATCTTTCTTGAGGGTTTCTTTTTGAAACATTTCTAGAGGAGAATTGCATTATTGTTGAATTGCTCTAGAAAATTAAGAAGATTGTCATAATGTTGGTAATTTGTAAGTTTTTGAAGGGAGAATTCACTCCTAGTTTTCATAGAGGTTTTTGGATGTGTTTGGGTGAATGTGGATGCATCGGCTCATCTTGAATTTTTTCATTGTTTGTTGTGTATACATTGGAGAAGATTGAGCAGATTTCGTTTTGGTTGACAGTTCTAGATTGTTGGTGTGTTTCATCTTTCTTTCAACTTATTGACCATTCTTCTTGTTCCAAGTTGGTGATTTCCTTATTCTCATTTTTATTTATGTATATATTTGATTTTGAAAAGGAAAGATTGTTTTCTATATGTTTGAAAATTGTCGTTTGTAATATTGGGAAGAATTCTACACTTTATTATTCATATTTCATTTAGTATGTAAAGAGTTTTCACTTTTGATTCTTACCGATATTTGTCCCTGTGAATGTGTTTTCTATATTATGACTGTTTATATTGTTTCTGAGTGAGATGTGTTTCTTTTCGGTTGATTTGCTTGAGTCGGATCTTGATTTGAGTTTTTTTGTGGTCAATTGTTAGACTAAACTTTGTTTTTGTGTTGTAATTTGGCTTTGAGTATATGTGTTAAACCAAAAGGCAGATGCATTGGAAGATCTGACATATGCACTAGTCTGTGCAATGTATGTGCTAAACTATATGCCATAAGTACCACTTAATATCACAAAAGAACAATTTTATGTGTCATATGCGCTAATCTGCATCTCAGATGCACCACAAGAATGTATAAATGCACAAAACAAATGTGTCAAAACAGTTATTAAATGTGCCAATCTATGGTCTTTGGTCTTTTTCAATTGTTTTCAAGATTTTATCAATCCGAGTCAAACTAGAGACTTATTTTCGGAATTATGATTCCTTGTGGTGATTTTTTAGAGTTAATTTATTTGAGTTTTGAGTAATTTCTATTGTTGCATAAGATGTGCTCAATTGGTATACGTGTTTGGATCAGTTTCAATTTGATGGTTCAGATTATTATATTGAAATGGATGATTATGAATTACATGATTTTGTGAGATACTTTTTTATTTATATTTGAGCTTTAGATTCTAGGAACATGCTAGGGGGAGTGGCTTCCAAGTGAGTGTCAAGGCCCCTAAGTAGCTGCTAGGAGATATCACTAGTAGTTTTTTTTTAAGCAAGTGACAACCTTAATGAATTAATTTAGGGGTTGGATAGCTTTCACATTAACAATATAATTAAGGTGCCCCACTCATGACCTAGAGTGCTAGTTCAAGCTCGGGATGAGATTGGGAAGGCCTTGTTGGCACGACTATACTCCCTTGTCTTCACAAGAGGTTGAGTTGGTTCCACATGGATGTCATTTGGTCCCTGGGGTACAAAGAAGCTACTAGGATAACCATTGTTGATAGCAGAGATGACACTTTCCCCTATGTGTGTCCTAGGGTCTCAACCTTTGTTTTATGTAAGTCTTTGGCAAGTATTTTTTTAACGGTTAATCCTATGTCTTGTGTTGATAGTCTTTTGTTGTCGCGATCATTCTTTGTGTTTCATTGGAAATTAGGTGTCAGCCTAAGTTTAGTGTGTGTGGGGCCTTATGTCATTCTTTGGAGCACGGGGGGTGGATCCTTTTGGTTCCACATGGTCGGGTGGTTTGATGCCTTCTTCCATTAGGGTTTTCTTCATTGGATGATCATGTACGTAATGGATACTTCTACTTCTCTTTGATTTTTTTGTACTATGGGTCTATGGAGCAATTAGCATGCCATGATCTCCTATATGAAGAAGACAATGTACATTTGTAATGATTTCTAGTATATGATGTAATGTGTATGTGATGATGACTTATGTAGTTCTCTTTAAGTAAAATGAATATGGATATAGGTCAAAATGTATGGATAATATTGTATACTAGAAGCCTTAGATGGACTCTATATGTGTTATAAGTGTTAGATATTGTTTAATTCTTGATTAAGTATTTAATGGTTTTTACTTGATTGCTTTTCTATGATATAGGTGGTGAATAGAATGTTAGTATAGGTAGAAAGAATAAACATGAATCATTTCTAGGGGTGAGTGCAAGAAGTTGTGTCCACTTAATGTGGAAGTTTTAGATAGTAAAAAAGTGGAAATCGGGTGGAGTCGATAGGAGACGAATTGGGATCCCACCTACGCACATGATCCTGAGCCGAAAATCAAATGGGATCTTGAGCCTAGAACCCCAAACGGGATCCCATTTTTAAATGAAATGGGATCTCATTTTGAATATATAATTTATTTTTTAAAACGGAGTGGGGTTCATTTTTTCCATACGGGATCCTGATTGAAGGAGTGGAGCCCTCCCCAAAAGGTGCCAACAAGTCACCTGCAAGTCTTCCAAGTATGCCCAACACCCCTTTTTTCCAAAAATTCATATTTAAATTAATTTAAAAAATTAGATTTTTAGTTTAAATTTGTTTTTTTTCTAGTTTAAAAATTAATTTTTTTGTTAAAAAAAAATTGGATTTTAGCTTAATAATTTTTTTTTCATTAGAAAAGTATGTTTTTAGTTTAAAAATTAGTTTGAAATTTATTTTTTTAATTATTGATAATGAATTTTTTTTATGAATTGATTAGATTGGGATTTTTTTTAATGTTAATCTAGGTTTTAATAATAGTAATTTTTTTATAAAATTATTTTTTCATGGTTGATGAATAAATTTAATAAAAATGTTGAAAACCTTGAAACGAAACCAAAACCCAAAACAAAACTAAAAACCAAAACATTTAATACAAAGTCAAAATGAAAACCAAAATGAAACTCAAACATTGTTAAAAATTACCAAAGTGAAAACCAAAACATAGAAATTTAACTAAAATTTAGAAAAACCAAAACCAAAACCTTTTTTTTAAAATAAAATGAAAATGTTGAAAAACCAAAACTTATAGGATCACATACATGACCATTTGACCCATATGACCTAATATATGACCATATAGGAGTGCAGTGGACCGTAAGGGGTCATATGTAGTCCTAAGGGGTCACGCATGTGTTCAAACACATGCGCGACCGTTTAGGACCATATATGATCCCATAGAATCACATCATGTCCTAAGGGGTCATATTTGGTCTTAAGGGTTCATGCATGGGTTTTAACATGTATGCATGTGACCCTTTAGGACCATATATGACCCCTTTTAACAACTAGTGTATACAACATACCCCTATGACCACATAGGATCACATCACGTCCTAAGGGGTCATATTTGGTCATAAGGGGTCACACATGTGTTTTAACACATGAGTGACCCCTTGGTCCACCACATATGACCCCTTTTAACATCCTAGTATCCCAAGGGGTCATTGAATATGTGGTCCTAAAGGGTCATGTACACATGTGTTCAACCCCTTACGACCACATATGACCCCATAGGATCAGGCATAGTGTCCAAAGGGGTCACGTATGTGGTCCTAAGGGGTCACACATGCACATTCTAATGTACATGTGTGACCTCTTAGGACCACATACATGACCCCTTAGAACACTATGCACAATCCTATGGGGTCATACATGTGCATGGTCCTAAGGGGTTGAACACATGAGTTAGAATGTCTGCATGTGTGGCAGGCCTTTAGGACCACATTGTGTCCTAAGGGACCATGTGCATTTGTGACCCCTTAGGATCACATATATGATGATCTCTTAGGACACAATGTGGTCCTAAAGGTTTGTCACACATGCACACGTGAACTAACTCGTGCGTTCAACCCCTTCTAGGACCATGTATATGTGTATGACCCCATAGGATCACATAGTTGACCCTAAGGGGTCATATGTGGTCCTAAGGGCTCACACATGTACATTCTAGAGCACATGTGTGTGTCCCCTTAAGCCATCTCCTACTTTCAAATTCATTACCCTTTTAAGCCACATGTCCTAAAATTTAGTTTGATCCCCTTTCTTGTTACCTGTTTGAATTAGGCCTGCATCCCTTTTTAAGCCATGTCCATATTATACCATGAGTTAGAATGTCTGTATGTGTGTGATGGGCCTTTACGACCACATTGTTTTTTAAGGCTGGGTCATATGTGGTCCTAAGGGGTCATGCATGTACATTCTAGAACACATGTGCATGTACCCTTAAGCCATCTCCTATTTTCAAATTCATTCCCCTTTTAAGCCACATGTCCTATAATTTAGTTTGATCACCTTTTTTGTCATCCCAATTAGGCCTACATCCCATTTTAAGCCATGTCCATTTTATACCATGAGTTAGAATGTTTGCATGTGTGTGACATGCCTTTACTAGGAGCACATTGTGCTCTAAGGGGTCATATGTGGTCCTAGAGGGTCATGCATGTGTTAGAACACATGTGTGACCCCTTAGGACCACATATGAGCCCTTTTAACATCCTAGTAGTTGGGGTATATTGTATACACTAAGTATAAGATGTTAAAAGGGCTCATATGTGATCGTAAGGGGTCACGCATGTGTTACATATGACCCCTTAGAACACAATGTGGTCCTAAAGGCCCGCCACACACATGCACGCGCTCTAACTCATGCGTTCAACCCCTTCTAGGACCATGTACATGTATGAACCCATAAGATTGTATGGTGTCCTAAGGGGTCATATTATGTGTTCCTAAAGGGTCATGCATGTACATTAGAACATGTATGTATGCCTCCTTAAGCCATGTCCCATTCCCCTTTCAAGCCACATGTCCTAATAAATAGTTTGATCCCCTTTCTTGCCACATGTCCAATTAGGCCTACATCCCCTTGAGACATGTATATCTAGTTAAAAGACACATGTCCAGCCCCTTAGGACCACACACACACACACACACACACATATACATATATATGATGGTCCCTTAGGACACAATGCCACCTTTTTAACATTAGTGTATACAACATACCCCTTATGACCCAACTTGACCACATAAGATCTCATATTGTGTCCTAATTGTATGACCATCCCCTTAAGTCATGTATCTTAAATGATTAATTACAAAATTTGTAGATGTTAATTTGAAATTCCTATTCTAAGTACATGAAATTAACTAATTACAACCATACCCCTCTTAACATACTATTATGACCATACCCCATTTAACATACTAGGACCTATTAAATATATATAGTAAATGCCATATATTAAATAGCATAATAGGTCATATTAACTATATATGAAATTAAGTAATTGTGATCAAATTAAATTTAATTATGACCATGTCCCCCTAAGACACATGTAATTAGGACATGCGTGTGTCTTAAGGGGATGGTCCTAATTATTTATTTAAAATGATCCCCTTAAGCCACATGTGTGTCCTATTTAAAGTAACTTCTTCCCCTTAAGCCACATACATCCTATAATTTAGGCCTATCCCCTTAAGCCATATACATCCTAATTAGGTCTATCCCCTTAAGCCACATACATCCTAATTAGGCCAATCCCTTTAAGTCGCGTGTCTTAAATGATTAATTATAAAATTTATAGATGCTAAATTTGAAATTCCTATTCTAAGTATAAAATTAACTAATTATGACCATACCCCTTTTAACATGTATTATTACGACCATACCCCTTAAGCCACATGTGTCTCCTATTTAAAGTTT
The DNA here is from genome assembly GCF_030272615.1 of Cryptomeria japonica. Classification (NCBI taxonomy): domain Eukaryota; kingdom Viridiplantae; phylum Streptophyta; class Pinopsida; order Cupressales; family Cupressaceae; genus Cryptomeria; species Cryptomeria japonica. The sequence goes on from NC_081411.1 coordinate 285,942,204, forward strand.
CTTCCCCTTAAGACACATACATCCTAATTAGGTCTATCCCCTTAAGCCACATGCATCCTGATGCCCTCCTAAATGGCACAATGTTAGTTTAAGATCAATCAACACAAAACACACAAGAAGTTAGCGTTAGTCAATCAAAAACTAAAACATGAAGGCATTCCAAAGGAGACACTAAAAACATGCTAATGAATCTAACTAAAGAAGTAAGACAATGAGATATCTCCAACTATCTCTTAACATGATATTAGCTCCTTCTCCCTTGTTCCTCTCCTCTCCAAGTTCCAAAATAGTGTAGCTCTCAGCAGCTTTTTGCACTATGGATGCTTATGGAGGATTGAGATTTGTAGAATAGCTCCAAACATGAAATGAAAAGCTATTTTTAATGCTAAAATGATTGATTTTACCAAAAAGACAAGATTTAGTTATGCTATGCTAAATGCTCTCTAAAATGGCTATAGTCTAAATGCTTACAAGTTTTCAGGATCTGGATTATGAAGGAATGGGCTCTATTTATAGGAAAAATGGAGCAATGGATGGCCAGGATTGAAAGGTTTAATCAAGGGTCAAGCTTGAAAGTTGAGGATCCATGTGCACAATTGACACCAATGAAATGGTGACAAATGTCAACATAGGATTGGGTTGAGAGAAGAGGTTGGAGGCATTAAAGGCCTGAGAAGACCTCATGGTTATCTAAAGACTAAGGGTCAAGCCTAAATTAGGATTACCCACTGGATTAGGAGTTAATCCAAGGATAAACCTTTGTGCAAATGATTAAGAGATAATCATGGTCAAAGCATTAATGACCTGATGAGACCCTTGGGTTGGGTAGAGGTTGAGTCAAAACAAATGTTTTAACCATGTGGGAGGGTTGAATTAACCATTAATGGTTATTGAAGACTTTGGGGGATTAAGTGGTTGAAAGTTGGAAGCCTTTAATGGTTTTCAAAGACTTTGGGGTTTTTGGTGGTTGAAGGTTGAAAACCTTCAATGGTTATCCAAGACTTTGGGCCATTTGAGAAGTGACTCCATTTTGCTTATGAATGTGACAATATTTAGGGGATGGATTAGGCTAATTAGGAAGGGGTTAGAAGAATTTAGAAGGGGATTAGATTTTGCAAGTGGATTCGGTGGGTGAGGGAAAATAGGATTTTATTTAAAATAAAAATTCATTTATTTCAAAATGTGTGCAAGTTGCATTTGTAGGAAAATGCAAGTGGGGTGGGGATAATGATTTAAATAAATGTTTTATTTAATTTATTTAAAAGAGGAATAGGGGGATTTAATTAAATAAATAGATTTTATTTATTTAATTGAATGGAATTTGATTTAATGAATTAATTAAAATAAATTGAATAATTTATTTAATTAATAGAAGAATGTTTGGGGATAAATTAATTAAATATTAATTTAATTAATTGATGGCTAGTGGATTTTTAATCAAATAAATATGAAATATTCATTTAATTAAAATGGACAGATTTATGTGACTACATTTGCCCCTCTTTGAGACGGTGCAGTTTATCGCATCGTTTCAAAGAAAGAAAAACTGGTGTGAAGAAATGCCCCATAAAATATAAATTTAATGGGTGGTATGCCCCCTCGAGAGATGGGCCGAAAAATATCGAAAAATCGGGCGATCTCTCGAAAAAGAATGAAAATTGGCAGGGTGATAGAAGAGAAGAAGTTAGGGATAGTGGTGGAAAATAGAAGAAAACGGGGGAATCATGGAGAAATGGGAGGCTCGGGAAGTTTACGGGGACCACGGCGATGAGCAAGGCGAAGTTACGGTGACAGCGGGGGGTATAAATGGGGTGAAAGGGGTGAAAATAGGATCATTTGTGACCGCGACCAGTTGAAAACTTGAGCTCTGACAGTGACATTTGGAGGAGCAAGGAGGAGCTACGATGCCGTTTCCGATCACCGAGCACCGATTTGAGCGAGTGCGACGATTCCAGCGCCCAGCCGACTATGGACCAGCGTACGCAAATTCAAAAACTCACTTTTCATGCATTTTTAATACGTTTTTAGCTAAGTCCAAGTCAAGTCGGAGCAAGAGCGCTAGAACTAGGTTTTTAGCGCTTTTGCTCCATGAATTAGCGCTATTGTGCCGCAATAGCGCTTTTGTAAGCTAGTTTGAGCGCTTTTGTTATTAATTAGCGCTTTTGTAGGCAAGTTTTAGCACTTTTGATAAATTAGCGCTATAGTATGGTTAATTGAGCGCTATTGATGTGTAATAACGCTATTGTATGGAAGTTTGAGCGCTTTTGATTTTATAGCGCTATTGTAGAGCTGTTTGAGCGCTATTGATGTGGTTGTAGCACTATTGTGTATATTTAGCGCTATTGTAGATAAAATAGCGCTTTTGCCTTAGGATAACAAGATGCCCCAGTTTCGGACAAAATAAATCTCCGGATGACTAACGATTGAGGGATGGCGAGGTGCAGTGGGAGTTGTTTTGAACCATAGCAGCCCGATGAGACTTAGGTCATTTGTTAGGATAAATGTCTGCTGAAGTCTAGGCGGCCATGATTGCTTACCTGTTGAGACCCGAAGATACTTGATCAAAGTATCTGATGATAGTCTAGGTTTAAACTTAAGAAAGTTTGATAACAAAACAACTGATGGGGGTTGGATGAATGTCTATGTGCAGGAGGATCTGCGCGTGTTGCAGTTACGCGAGCGCCACCCCACGACACAGGGATTGCGGGATCGATTGACGCAGATAGAGATAGATTGTATTGCAGCTACTGGCCTCTACGAGGTGATGCATATGCCCGTGATTCGGATGAATCACGGCTTGATCATAGCATTGGCAGAGCGATGGCACAGTGAGACGTGCACGTTCCATCTGGCCCAGGGCGAGATGACGGTGACGTTAGAGGACGTGTGGCGTATCCTTCAGATTCTGATTCGGGGGCAGCTGGTGACATATGATCGATCTTGGGGGACGGTGTCTTGCCAGAGGATATTTGATGAGGATGTATATATTGATGATGGCTCGATTGCATGGGAGGATATAGCGGCACTATATGAGCCCCTTCCAGCAGTATTGTCAGGGATCGTGGGGGGACTTCTGTGTCCAGACAGGCGGTCACATGGATTGGCGGTCGGGTGGGGACAGGTTATAGAGATGATGGTGACTGAGGGGACCCGATATGCCTGGGGGTCGTGCGTGTTAGCGCACATGTATCAGGAGTTACATGAGGTAGTGTACCGAGGGAGAGGTTCTCTTGCAGGAGGCATGACGCTGCTGCATGTGTGGGCATGGGAGCACTTACCAGTGACTCGACCAGTGAGTCTGAGATTCCGAGCCGTGGACCGGCCCTATATGTTTATGTATAGTGGTATGATGAGCCAGCCCCACTTGGGGAAGCTAGAGTGGTGGCGGCGGGCATTGGATGACCTAGATGCAGTGATCTGGCGGCCATACTTGGAGTGTGAGCCATGGGAGGATGATGCGGAGGCACTACCGTATTGCTTCATGACCTGATTCCTCATTGGGAGGACCTTGTATCATGTAGAGAGACAGGTGTCGGGACGAGTGATGAGGCAGTTTGGACGGCAGCAGGGACTGCCTACCGGATCAGGGGAGTATGCACGAGTGATCCGAGAGCGGTATGCATGGGGTCCAGTGCTACCATATGATCAGGCACTGGCAGAGTTTCGGACATTGCAGGCGAGGCCATGGGACTTACGACCGAGGGTCGTGGATGCAGGGGTTACAGCAGAGTATACACAGTATCGGGCGGCGCACCCGATCCTACGGATATCAGACCCAGCTGAGCCGATCCCAGCATTTGAGGATGAGAGAGGACGAGGACGAGGACGGAGAGCAGGAGGTCGAGGAGGAGGAGATGGAGGAGGAGGAGATTTAGGAGGAGGTGGAGGAGGTGGAGGAGGTTTGGGGATGCCGAGGCAACGGAGAGGGAGAGGTGGACTACCTCTGCAGATATCACAGGGTCCTTTGATGCAGGGAGGAGTGCAGCTGAGTGGGAGGGGGATGGAGAGAGAGATCCCGATGGCTATAGGTGCAGGGGAGGGTGGTGCAGGGGAGGCACCTAGTGGAGGGGATGATACAGGTGCGGCAGCCATGGACATGGGGGAGGGAGCTACTGGGGATCTGCGGGAGCACATGATAGGTTATTTGCAAACCCGGGTAGAGAGATTAGAGGCAGAGGTAGCAGCTAGAGATGTGCAGCTATTTGCACGTGAGTCAGAGCTGACAGTGGTGCTGCGGGAGAGAGATACTGCGGTGGAGAGATTGGCGGAGCTGCAGGAGAGAGTCCGAGCTGGAGTAGGAGCACAGGGGCCTTCAGGGGAGATTATGAGGCAGTTTGGGCGAGCACAGGCTGAGATAGAGTACTGGCGAGGTTTATATGAGCAGGTTGTGCCATTCAGTCAGCGAGCTCTCAGTTATACCCAGATGCGGCATACGAGATCAGAGCGATCACAGAGGATGCAGAGCAGTGGGGGAGTGATGGGTCCTTTGAGGCGGGAGAGATCAGGAGATGCAGGAGGGAGTGGGGGTTCGATGAGGCCTCCACGGACAGATGGATCAGGTGGTGCGGGTACCAGTGGTGGAGCAGGTAGGGGGGGTGCAGGTACAGCATCTGGCCAGAGTGGCATTTGAGAGAGCATTTTTGCATATATGTATTGTATCATTGTCTATTTTTGGACTGTATCTTGGATGGCTCTTTGGTAGCCGATTTTGTAGACTTCTTTGTACTCTGATATATGAGATGATATATATGAGGAGATCCCATATTGTGATGATTATGCATTTGATTATGTATGGATGTTTATGCATGATTATGTTTGCTTGCGTAGATGGATATGTGTACATGTATGCATTTGATGAGATGTTTCTTTTATGCATGTTTTTATGATTATTTATGTTGTTGGATACTGACATATGAATGCAGGTTTATATGTGTATGATGTATTTGATTTGTGATGTAATGCTTTATGTATGGAATGCCATGATGATGATGTATGCTTATGCTTGATGTATGAACAGGATTTTTTGGTATTTCCTATTGCGATGCAATGATAAGATGATTTATGTGATGATGTCAATGCAATGGTTTTGAATGAATGATGTATGTATGGATATGCATCTAGATGTGTTTAGATGAATGTAATATGGAGAAACAAAATGTAAAGTACAAGTGTTTATATGATGAATGCAGATGAAGAAACAAATGTAAAGTACAAAGGTTTATATGATGATATTAAAATGAATGCAGATGGATAAACAAATGTAAAGTACAAGTGTTTTAAAATCAATGCAGATGGATAAACAAATGTAAAGTACAAGTGTTTATATGATAATGCCTAAATGAATGATTCTAAATGCGTTTTAAATATGTTTGTAAGTATAAATGATAATGGGATGATACGATAACTGATGGGGATAATAACTGCTCCTTAATGTAATGATAATAAATGCAATGTGAAATGAATCCTAACATGAGCATTATAAGATACTTAGTAATGAATGAATGCATCCTTTTACTATAAAGAAATGAATGCAAATAATAAATGATGAAAAGTTTAATAAAATGATAATGGATAATTGATATGAAATGAATGCTGATTTAAATGATGTAATACAACCAAAGACAATTTGATCCCATGAATGAATCTAATTATTTATGATTGATGAAAATGATTTTTAAATGAAAAGTAATGTCCATAATGAACTATATGCAATGTTTTTGAAAAATGACATGAATGGACGTAATGCAAGATGCACCTAAATGCAAGGATGATATGATCATGAGGAATGCAAGGTTTTTAAGACTTTGCATGATGCATTGATGATGTATTAGAGTACTCGGTCGTGATTGTATCCAAGACCAGTTTTTATTAGTCATTTTTGCATGTAAAAGCCTACGTATGAATGAATGAGTGGATGGGTGATATGCAACGGAATGCAAGATATAAACATATGAGGTGAAATGATGATCCATAGTGCTCTATTTTCATCATTGAGCTTTAAAATGTTGGAAGAGAATACAAGCATCTTGACACAATAATTCAAGATGACCTGAGTATTTCTTTCATGGATTTTAATATAGCAAGTTAATACAAACGACTTGATATAAGGGTCAAGTCGACCAGAGTATTGCTTGCGGAACAGACAAGGATTATCTCCTTTCGTGCATGACTTGGATCGTCCTCCTTGATCTTAGGCTGATCAGATCCTGAGACAAGTGCATACCGTACTAAGAAAATAGAACCTTTATCCAATTTGGAGGAAGAGGAACCAAAGAATGAGCGTTGTACCTGCAACCAAACAGCATATTTACATAAAGAATAAAGAATATGGATCCTTGGTAATGGTTCATGCCCATATGGTCGAGGTATACGCTGTTGTCAGCAAGCCGTAGTGATCGATGACTGCATTTTGCATAAGATCACATAGTTTGGTGAACTCCCCACGTAGACACCATTAGTGCAGGCCCCAGAACTTCATCGGAAATAATGCGCAAATGATACAAAACAATGCTGAAAAGATCCTGATACAGATAAACAAATGAATTACTCACGAATCAACCAAGTATTTGATAGCTTAACATAATTTTCTTGTCAAAGAAAATGTCACTTTTGTCTTTGTTTTGGTAAGGAAGGATGCATCCTTGTTTTTAAAGACAGTTTCTGATTTGTTGGATGTGGATTGTGTGGTTGATTGATAAATGGTCATTGTGTGAGTACTATCAATGTTTATTTTGTATCTGATCGGATAAATATGTACAAGGTGTTGTCATGTTTTTGTGTGATTTTTGATGGGTTTTCCGATGTTTTTTTTTTTTGGATTTTGTGAAACAATTTTGAATGTTTTTGGTATTTTGAGAGTCATTTTTGAATGTTTTTTGGATATTTTCTGATGATTGCCTGAATGAAGAGCGTAATGATATATAAGACAATGTAGAATCCACTTCCATCACTAGGGTAAGGGTATTGCCCCCAGTTTGTAGACCTGACTTATGAAAAGGTGGGATGCTAAATGCATGGAGTACTATCTTAATTGCAGATCAAATAACAAGCCATGGTTGGGATGGATGGATGTATGTGTGCATGAATATGATCGCAACGAGCCTGAAAGATAATGAAGCCATAGCCTTTACGAGTGGCACTTGTTTGCCAGGTTTTCACCATCGTACTTACCCAAGGTGCCACCGGAGTGGTTGTTCACCGTTTGGATGCATGATTTTCCTTTACTTTTTTGAATGTTTTTGTATTTTCTTCAGGACATTTTCTGAATGTTTTTAGTATTTTTTGATATGCAAGGGAGCCTGATGCCTTGTACACCTTAGGTATAAAACCTTTTGAGGTGCATGCTATTGATTGGATCTGCAAGCGGTTCTCCTTCTGATGTAGCCAACTGATATGCCCCGGACCCGAATACAGCAGTGACAACATATGGGCCGAGCCAGTTTGATTCAAACTTGCCTTGATGTTCTCTGTTTGGTTGGTTGCGAGGATTCTCTCTAAGAACAAGATCACCTACCTCAAATGTACGAGATCTAACTCGGTGATTGTAGCTTCTACTCATGCGTTGCTGATAGGCTTTGAGGTGATTGTATGCAGCTTGTCGCTTCTCATCTAGTAACTCCAAGTCCTGAAGATGGGATGCTCTGTATGCATCGTCATCGATGAGATTGTGCAATGAAACTCGTAATGATGGTATCTCTACCTCAATAGGCAAGATAGCTTCTGCACCATAGACCAATGAATAAGGAGTTGCACCTGTAGGGGTTCGAATGCTAGTTCGATATGCCCATAATGCTGGATTCAATTGAACATGCCAATCACGACCGGCATCATTGACTGTCTTCTTTAGGATTCTCAATATGTTTTTATTGGATGCTTCGGCCTGACCATTGCCTTGTGGGTAATAGGGAGTGGAAAAGTGGTGTTGGATATAAAATTTCTCACAAAGTTCACGGACATCCTGATTTTTAAAAGGAAGACCATTATCTGTGACGATGGACATGGGTACACCATACCGGCAGATGATGTAGTTGAGGATGAATGAGGCGATCTTCTTGCCGGTGACTTGGGTAAGTGGAACAGCTTCGATCCACTTGGTGAAATATTCGGTGGCGGTAATAATGAATTTATGGCCATTGGATGAAGATGGATGAATCTTACCCACAAGGTCAAGGCCCCATTGATAGAAAGGCCATGGTGTTGTGATTGGTTGCAGTTCCTGTGCTGGTGCATGTATCAGGTCGCCATGAACTTGACATTTCTTGCATTTCCTGACAAAGTAGTAGGAGTCCTTTTCCATAGATGGCCAATAGTATCCAGCTCGCATGATCTTCTTGGCTAGTGACGGACCACTTGAGTGAGTCCCGCAAATTCCTTCATGTACCTCTTCCAAAACCTTTGTTATCTCACCTTGTTCCAAACATCGAAGGAGAGTACCATCAAGACTACGTCGGTATAGGGTTTCGGCAATAATGGTATATCGAGCAGTTTGGCGAATGAAGGTTTTACGTTGGTTATTCGATTGGTTGGGAGGAAGGGTATGATCGCGAAGATAGGTGTATAACTCACCGTACCATGGGGATTCTGAATCGACAAGGCGACATATCATCTCGGATTCAGGGATGTCATAAGCGGGAATCTAAAGCTGTTCTACCAAGAACTCGTAGCGTGTTGAATTTTGTGGAAGATCTAGGAGAGATGCGATAGTAGCCATAGCGTCAACAGCTCGATTCTGATCTCTTGGTATCTGCTCAAAAGTGATAGTAGTGAATGATGTCTTTAGAGTGTCCACCATTTGCTTGTATGGCATGAGTTTATCATCCTTGGTCTGATATTCATCTGTTGCTTGTCGAATGACTAGTTGGGAATCGCCATATACTTGCAGTTCTTGTAATTTCCATTGTACGGCTAACCTGAGTCCTGTGATCAAAGCTTCATACTCTGCTATGTTGTTTGTGCATGGAAATGTGAGCCTATAAGACTTCGGGATGCTATCACCTTGAGGTGTGATAAACAAAATGCCTGCCCCCGAGCCATGCCTAGTGTATGAACCATCAAAATATAGTTTCCATGGCTGCGCTTCTGTGATCATGAATATCTCTTCATCTGGAAAATTGGAAATGAGAGGATGATCACCTATGAGAGGTGCATCAGCCAACTGATCTGCAATGACCTGCCCTTTGATAGCTTTACGGTCCACATACTCAATGTCAAATTCACTTAGAATCATCACCCATTTGGCCAAACGACCTGTCAATGCTGCTTTGCTGAGTAAGTACTTGAGTGGATCAATCTTTGCGATGAGTTGTACCTTGTGTGTCAATAGATAGTGCCACAGTTTAGTGGCTGCTAAGATTACTGCTAGGCAAGCTCGCTCAATAGGTGTGTAATTGAGTTCATAGCCAACTAGTGTGCAAGAGATGTAGTAAACAGCACACTCTTTGCCTTCTGCATTATGTTGTGCCAGTAGCACACCCAGTGTTGTACTTGTTGCTGAGATATAAAGTAACAACGGTCTACTTGGATCTGGTGGCATCAACAATGGTGGATTCATGAGATAGTCTTAAAGCGTCTGAAATGCTTGTTGGCATCTGGTATCCCACTGAAAGCGGATGTTCTTGTGTAGCAAGTGTGTGAATGGGTGACACTTATCAGCCAATTGTGCAATGAATCTTCGGATGGATTGAAGTCGTCCTTGTAGTGTCCTTAGCTGACTGATATTCTTTGGAGGTGGCATGTCCATTATTGCCTTAACCTTTGCTGGATCGACCTCAATGCCTTTGCTTGAGACAATGTATCCTAGAAGCTTCCCGAAGGTCACTCCAAAGACACATTTCTTTGGGTTGAGCCGAACATGGTATTGTTCTAGTCTATCAAAGATTTTATCTCAGATGTGAAGATGTCCTTCTCTAGTAAGTGATTTTGCTAGTAAATCATCCACATAATCTTCCATCATAGTATGCATCATGTCATGGAAGATGGTGGTCATTGCTCTTTGATAGGTCGCTCCTGCATTCTTTAGACCAAAAGGCATTACATTCCAGCAGTATGTGCCCCATGGACATGTGAAGGCTGTCTTATGTTGGTCCTCTGGTGCGATCTTTATTTGATTGTAGCCGGAAAAGCCATCCATGAGTGAAAGCATCGCATGTCCTGCTGTTAGATCCACTATGATGTCGATATTTGGTAGGGGAAAGTCATCCTTAGGACATGCCTTATTTAGATCTCTAAAGTCTGTACAAATGCGGATGCCCCCTTTTGGTTTGCCGACAGGCACAATATTGGAGATCCATTCTGCATAATCAATTGGTCTAATGAAACCAACATCTAGGAGTTTCTTGAGTTCTATTTTGACTAGCACTGCAATCTAGGGATGCATCTTACGAAGCTTTTGCTTGACAGGTTTGGCTCCTTCTGCTACGGTGAGGTGATGCATGACTAAATCAGGATCAAGCCCAGGCATGTCTGCATATGACCATGCAAAGTTGATCTGACGCTGCTGGAAGAATTCGATAAACTTAGGCTATTCCTCTGGAGTGAGAAGAGATGCCAGATGTATGATATGAGGATTTTCAGGAGTCCCCACATTGTATTCTTTAGTCTCCTCAATGAGAATCGTCGATCGTTCCTGTTGTGTACTAGCAGGGAGAATGTCAAACCCTTCATCCTCAAGTGCCTCAGAGAGGTTTTCACCGTTGGATACACTCTTTCTTTTTACTATTGTTGGATCAAACAGTGCCACAGTGTGGTTTTCACTGGAAGATCCATGTTTTAATGTTATATTTTTGCAGCTGAAAGGTTTGGCATCCGCCCCAAAGTATGCTGCGCTATTAAGTTCAATGGCGAATCCAGCTTTGTGATCCCCGCTTGGTAGATTATCCCTTAATTCCAAAAAGTCAATGATAGCCTCATCATTTTGGAAGAGGTCAAGACATGGAGGATTTGATTGGTTCCATTCGATGAGTTCAGGGTGGATAATGGGCATTACTTCATCAATTAAGTTAAGTGCGGGAGATGTATCAGTGAGGGTTAAGACAGTGTGGTGAAGGTCATTGATGGTACTCTCCTTGTCAGAATCAGGCGTAGGATGAGACATAGGGTCTATGGAAGATGTTTCCAGCTCAGGTACCCAAGTGGTCTTTATCTGTGCTTCTCCGTAAACAGGGATGTCTTTGCGGGGTGGAGGTGGTGATGTGTCTTCCTCATCTGAAGTGTTAAGTTGCACTGAATCGAATTCCCACTCATGTGAGTCGGTCTCTGAATCACTCTCCAGCATCTGATTGCTATACCATACTGGGATGTCTTTGGAGTTAAATACAGCAGGTGTGATTGGTTTGTGTATCTTTGTAGTGATCGGTGCTGCAGGAATCGTGATGGGGTTTAAAAGATCTGTCACTGGAAGTATCGGCAATGGTGACTCAGTGGCTTCTGCTAGAACTACTGGCGCCATAGATGTTGCTGCGGGTTCTGATACAGTTGCTGCTGCTATTGGTGTTATTGATGGGATTACTGGTTCGTTTGGTGGGATGAATGATATTAATGACGGTTGCGGTGGAGTTGTGAGCCTCAATGGGGGAGTGGGGATAATGCTTGATGGTGCTTTGATTATGAAAGGTGTCCTCTTTGCAGTAGGCGGGCAAAATGGTTTGCTAGGTTTTCCTTTGAATCTGAGTTTAGGAAGGATCTCTTTTTCAAAACCTAGGCCTGTATTACCTTTGGGCTTGAATTTTGGTAACAGAGGTTCATGTCATCCTTGTTTGCAGGATCCCAAAGCACTCTGACCATCATATCCCATTCTTTGCATAATGAGGAGGCCTTTGCCATACTGTTCTGTAGGAAGTGTAACTCGTGGTTTATCAGTGGTGATGGGATCTTTATAGATCCATTCCGCTAGGTCCTCATCTTGTGTTTCTTCCTCTTGACTCTTCCCAAGGATGAAAGGCGTCAAAGCACATGCGGGCGTGACTATGGGTTTTTGGAGTAACTGTTGTGGTTTACCATGCGTTCTAGGAGAAGTAGGCATTTGTCCCACACAAAAGAGCTGACTTAAGTTATATTCCCCGGGACCTTCCTCTGCGACTTTCATCTTAAGCTTTTCTTGCTTGGGTATAGTGGTGTTCAAACCGGCAAGAGAGGTGGGACTTACATATGATGTGGAGGAAATGGCTTCCCTATTATTAGGAACAGTAATCTCTGGTTGATGGTTGATATTATGGCAATATGCAAAGGGATTTGCATCGCCCAGGATTGTGATCTCTGCACCATTATGTGGGAACTTGATACATTGATGATAGGTAGATGGAACGGCTTGCATGGCATGTATCCAAGGTCTCCCTAATAATAGATTATATGGCAGAGGAAGGTCCAGAACCTGACAAATGATATGCTTTACCACAGGGCCTACTCGGATTGGTAGTACCACAGCTCCTTTGGATGAACGCTCTGCATCATCATAGGGCCTTGATGGTGATCTTCTTGCGAGGATCCACTGATTCTATTGCATATCCCAATGCTGTGACCAACTGTAGTGTGCAAATGTTTAGGTCTGCTCCATTATCAATCAAGACTCGCTTGATCCTGTGTTGGTTGACAAAGCCTTCAATGTGGAGTGAGGCGTTATGAGGTTATTGGAATGAAGAGTTGTCACTTTCGGAAAAAGTGAGACAAGGTGATGACTTTAGATTTCCAACCATGGCTTGAAATTGGTCCGTGTTCAGGTTAACAGGGACTGACGCTTCTTGGAGTGCTTGATCCAAGATTGTTTTATGAGATGGTGACAGACGTAATAGTTCTAAAATGGATATAAGCGCAGGGGTTTTGTCTAATTGTTCCACAAGATTGTACTGCTTTGGATTGGAGGTGGTGCCTTGTGGAGCTGCCTTGATGGTGACCTTGCCACAACGTGTAACAACATTGCAATTTGAGGTGGGATTTTTGAAGGTTATAGTTGCAATTTGTTCACTGGCATCATACAGGTGATTGACAGTGTAATTATACGCAGCTTGCGTATAATCAGTGGTATCAGGACCTCGTCTGGAAGTGGAAGGACCCCTTTGATCTTGCGATGGAAGTGGATTCTTGAACATTTGATGATCATTATTGGTTGTTTTTGGGTCATGCCCTTCAATTTCAATTTCTCCTCGGTCAATAAGATCCTGAATGAGATCTTTCAATCGGTGACAATTACTTGTCTTGTGTCCTCTTCCTTGATGGAACTCACAATGTTCAGTATCTCTCCACCATGCCGGTTTGACTTGAGGCTCATAATTTGATAACTTAGGTAAAGTGATCAAATTCTGAGAAATGAGTTGTCGCATCACTGTTTCAATGGGTTCCCCTAAGGGAGTGTATTTGCATTTTTGTTTTTGTGGATGAGGTCTTGGTTCATCATGAGATGTGATGCCACCTTGATTAAGAGGAGCATTTGTGTTATTTTGAGGTGGAGGATTTTGTCCTGCAAATCGAACCACAGGTTGTGCATTTTGGATAGTTCGAGCATCCACAACTCCATCGTTGACGATATTCTTATTCTTGTTCCAGAAGTTCGGTTTATCGCTATTGAAGCGCGGGCGAGGACCATCTTTGGGTTCATTAAAGATTTTGATGAGTCCTTTTTTGATAAGTGCCCTTTCACATTTTATACCTTTGGTGATCATATCGTTAAAAGAATCTGTGTCTTTGACATCCAGGTGAAATTCCATTTCTTTGTTTAAGTTGGAAATGAAAATTTCCACTAGTTCTCATTCAGGTAACTGAAGAGAACGTCTGCTAGACATTTGGCGCCATCGTTGCAGGAATACTAAGAATAATTCACCTGGTTTTTGTTTGGTGTTGCATAGATCAGCCATGGTGATGTCGCGTTCAATATTATAAGAGTAATGAGATAGGAACTTCTGGATGAGTTCCTCAAATGTTCTAATGCCGCCTGGTAGTCGGGAAAACCATGATGTGGTTGTTCCTCCCAAGCTTTGGGGAAAAAGGCGCATTAAGTATGTGTCTTCATATGCGACTTCGAGACAAGCGGAATGAAATTCTTGGACATGATCACGGGGATCTCCCTTTCCTCTATATTTTTCGAATTTTGGTGTTTCGAACCCGCGTGGAAAGGGTGGCATATAAAGATTCCTATCAAATGGATAGGGATAGATGTCGTTAAGTGAGAATTGATTGGTCTTAACACCACTATGAAGTTGTTGGGCGAGATTCTCAACTTGTTGCCGCAACATCTCCATTTCATTTGGAGGAGGAGGTGGTGGGTTACCTCGAGGGATGTTATATCTGATGGGATCTCTACGCCTTTCCTCCTCATGGCGACTTTGTCTTTCTGATGCTTGTCTTAATTGGGCAAGATCAAAGTCTGAGGGGAGTTTGGCTCCTTCTTGAGCGAGTTTTAAGAAGTGAGCATCTGCGTTGCTCCTTAGTATTTCATCAAATAATCTATTAAAATGAGGGTTATGCTGAACCCTTTCAATTGTTGAAGGAGTGGGTGTACCTGGGTTTTCATCATTCCCAATTCCTCCAAGTGCTTCTTGAAATTCATTGAGGTTGTCCTCTTCTTCCTCAATTTCTATTTCTCGTTGCCTTGATCGTGATCGGGTTTGAGCCATTTTGTTTGCAAGTTTGTTTTTGAAGTTGATTGAAGATGATGATGAGTGGTGATGAAATGAAAGATTGATTGGTTGGTGATTTGTGTTGTATGGGGATCTCTAGCACTTTAAGGTAGATGTAACCGAAATTCCTCCTTTGAATTGCTTGTTTGTTTTGATAAGATTTGATGTGATAAGGTGTAGAGAAATCTGAGATGTGTTACAGATTCAACTACCTAGCAATGAGAGGATTCACTCATGAACTAGTTTTAACCTGCGTAGATGTGTTTCTTAGGATGAGCTTATCCTAGATGTAGAAACAATCTAAAAAGTGATGTGATGTGTTTGATTTCAAGCAATATCTAAAAAGGAATCTTGGGACAAGAACCTCTTAATGTTTTGAGAGTTTTGGGATGGATTGATGATGAAGTGATGATGTATGAGTGAGATGATGGATGTTTTGTTTTCAACTTCAATAAAAACTTTGTGTCACAAATGGGACAAACTCTACCTCTTCCCTTTCAGGCGTTGGTGGCACTTCTCGAGCTGTGTTGTAGGTGATACAGATGTTTGGGAAGAAGTTGGGATTAATCTTTCCTCCTTGATTTTTGTGATAACTCAAAGCTCTATATTGCATAAAAGCTCTGCTGTTCAATGATTCTGAATCAAACTCGTTTGTTTTACCTTGAAGGTATAGACGCATGCAATGTAGAAAGACTCTATGGGAGACAAAGATTTGTCGATTGATATAGAAGAATTTCCTCCATTTGATCAAAGCCTTTGAGCTTAGTGGTCTCCTTTTCAAGGTGATATTCTGATGACACTTCTTCTTTCGCAAGATGTGAAGAATGGTCATAAAATGTGATTCTTTGTTGTTTGTACTGTGTTTTTGGTATTTTTGGTTGTGTTGACAGATGTTGGATGAATACTTTGTTTTTGGGATTGATTTTCTGATTTTTCTTTGACAAGAAAACAAAGCAAGCACACAAACACAAAATTGTAGCCTCAAAGGAACAAATGAGTATGGGTCTAGATCAACCCAATTCTTGGACTTGTTTTTGACCCTTCCTTTAGATGTATTTTAAGGTGTATTTTCAAAGCCTGAAGTCGGCTCAATTCACACTAGGTCTGTAAAACGAACACACTTCAAACACTCTTTATTCCTAAGGTCAAATGGCCAGTTGTGATAAATTTAGCCCACATCTTGATATTTCTTCGACTTTGGTACTACATACCTTATGAATCCCGCCGTGGCAGGTAAGGATGTGATATACTAAGTCTTGCACGAGCATAACAAATAGATGATCCCTATGATGGGGGAGTCACCACTTTTATCAAGCCACAAGTGACCTTTCAAAAAGCTATGTTTCTACTCAAGGAAATATGTATGGTGAGTATCTTGGGAGCAAAACCATCTATGCTCTTGCACTAAATTATACCTCAAATATCCTCAATCAATAGAATGGGTGGGCTACTACTTAAAGGTGTTTAGTCATGTTCGATGTTTTTGGACATAAGTTCATTCTGCAGTGACTCACTTAAGAGCCTTGTAACTGGTGGTGGGGCCCATTTGTCCTTTCGGCCAGTTACACTGTAGGAACAGCTATACCCAAGGCTACAGCTTTCGCTCTCACCTGATTTCTATAGCGGCTCGAAGGATTTACCGCTCGAGGTCATTCCCAAGAGTATCGATCCCTTGGCAGGCCTCTCTTAAAAAGATAAAATTTGAGTGTTACTAACACTTTTCTCTTGCACCTAGGACCACGAGAGCCAAGGGAGAGGATAGTGTGTGTTAGAAGTAGGTCCACTCGACCGAATTTTGTGCACAAGCGTGCCAAACACGAAATTCACTTGTTCTTTTTAATCCATCATGGCAATATGATCTAACTATTTGGAGATGTTGCTCCAACAGTCATGGTGTTCTTTTTAACTTCAAAGCAATATGTTTTGTAATCTAGAAGTTGAAAGTCCTGGTCAACTTAATGAAAAACACGTTTGCATGAAGGAAAATTTGTTTGCAAAAAAATCAAAAACAAGTGAATTGTTCTTTTTACTTGCCCAAAATTTGAAGTCTGGATTGTAAATTCTTTAGTTTGATGCAAGAAAATGGAATTGTTGATTTTAAGCACCAAATAAAATGAAGCCTAACTAGAAAACAATGAAAAACTCTTTTTTTGTGTTTTTAAGTTCTTTTTAAGCACTAAATGAAAATTTTTTGTGATTTTGTTGTGTTGTTTAACCTGCACAAAGAAAAGAAATAAGTTAATAAAATCGATGCTCAAAGAGGGGGGCTTCCACAAGCCTAAATTCTGATTTTTTTGGGTTACAAGTCCATTTGGGCGACACTCTGTCGCAATAGCGCTATTCTGTGTTTTTTTTACAGAAGCGATGATTCATACAATAGCGCTAGTCTGCGTGAGCAGAAGCGCTAATTTAAACAGTAGCGCTGAAAGAAAAGAAAATCCCGAGAAGACAAAAGTGCTAGAAGTGTGTCAATAGCGTTGAAACTGTGACAATAGCGCTGAAATGTTGTCAATAGCGCTGAAACATTTTCAATAGCGCTATTTTAGGGTCAATAGCGCTAAAAGAAATTTTGCAATAGCGCTAAAACGCGTTCAATAGCGCCGAAGCGCGACCTGTGTGGCAATTTCAACAAGCAAAATGTTAATTTCAAAAAAAATGATCAGAAGGTTGCGTGTTCGATTCACGTCGGGTTCACCAAATGATGCCCTCCTAAATGGCACAATGTTAGTTTAAGATCAATCAACACAAAACACACAAGAAGTTAGCGTTAGTCAATCAAAAACTAAAACATGAAGGCATTCCAAAGGAGACACTAAAAACATGCTAATGAATCTAACTAAAGAAGTAAGACAATGAGATATCTCCAACTATCTCTTAACATGATATTAGCTCCTTCTCCCTTGTTCCTCTCCTCTCCAAGTTCCAAAATAGTGTAGCTCTCAGCAGCTTTTTGCACTATGGATGCTTATGGAGGATTGAGATTTGTAGAATAGCTCCAAACATGAAATGAAAAGCTATTTTTAATGCTAAAATGATTGATTTTACCAAAAAGACAAGATTTAGTTATGCTATGCTAAATTCCCTCTAAAATGGCTATAGTCTAAATGCTTACAAGTTTTCAGGATCTGGATTATGAAGGAATGGGCTCTATTTATAGGAAAAATGGAGCAATGGATGGCCAGGATTGAAAGGTTTAATCAAGGGTCAAGCTTGAAAGTTGGGGATCCATGTGCACAATTGACACCAATGAAATGGTGACAAATGTCAACATAGGATTGGGTTGAGAGAAGAGGTTGGAGGCATTAAAGGCCTGAGAAGACCTCATGGTTATCTAAAGACTAAGGGTCAAGCCTAAATTAGGATTACCCACTGGATTAGGAGTTAATCCAAGGATAAACCTTTGTGCAAATGATTAAGAGATAATCATGGTCAAAGCATTAATGACCTGATGAGACCCTTGGGTTGGGTAGAGGTTGAGTCAAAACAAATGTTTTAACCATGTGGGAGGGTTGAATTAACCATTAATGGTTATTGAAGACTTTGGGGGATTAAGTGGTTGAAAGTTGGAAGCCTTTAATGGTTTTCAAAGACTTTGGGGTTTTTGTTGGTTGAAGGTTGAAAACCTTCAATGGTTATCCAAGACTTTGGGCCATTTGAGAAGTGACTCCATTTTGCTTATGAATGTGACAATATTTAGGGGATGGATTAGGCTAATTAGGAAGGGGTTAGAAGAATTTAGAAGGGGATTAGATTTTGCAAGTGGATTTGGTGGGTGAGGGAAAATAGGATTTTATTTAAAATAAAAATTCATTTATTTCAAAATGTGTGCAAGTTGCATTTGTAGGAAAATGCAAGTGGGGTGGGGATAATGATTTAAATAAATGTTTTATTTAATTTATTTAAAAGAGGAATAGGGGGATTTAATTAAATAAATAGATTTTATTTATTTAATTGAATGGAATTTGATTTAATGAATTAATTAAAATAAATTGAATAATTTATTTAATTAATAGAAGAATGTTTGGGGATAAATTAATTAAATATTAATTTAATTAATTGATGGCTAGTGGATTTTTAATCAAATAAATACGAAATATTCATTTAATTAAAATGGACAGATTTATGTGACTACACATCCTAATTAGGCCTATCCCCTTAAGCCATGTGTCCTAGTTAGGCCAATCCCTTTAATTCATGTGTCGTAAATGATTAATTACAAAATTTATATATGCTAAATTTGAAATTCATATTCTAAGTATGAAATAAACTAATTACGACCATACCCATTTTAACATGTATTATTACGACCATACCCCTTAAGCCACATGTGTCTCCTATTTAAAGTTTCTTCCCATTAAGCCACATACATCCTAATTAGGCCTATCCCCTTAAGCCACATACATCCTAATTAGGCCTATCCTCTTAAGCCACATGTCCTAGTTAGGCCAATTCCTTTAAGTCATGTGTCTTAAATGATTTACAAAATTTATAGATGCTAAATTTGAAATTCCTATTCTAAGTATGAAATTAACTAATTACAACCATACCCCTTTTAACATGTATTATTATGACCATACCCCTTAAGCCACATGTGTCTCCTATTTAAATTTTCTTCCCCTTAAGCCACATACATCCTAATTAGGCATATCTCCTTAAGCCATATACATCCTAATTAGGCCTATCCCCTTAAGCCACATTTCCCAGTTAGGCCAATCCCTTTAAGTCATGTGTCTTAAATGATTAATTACAAAATTTGTAGATGCTAAATTTAATTACGATCTATTTAGGCCTATCCCCTTAAGCCAAAATTGTCCTATTCTAGTTTGATCCCCTTAAGCCACATGTCCTAGTTAGGCCAATCCCCTTAAGTCATGTGTGTTACAATGATTAATTACAAAAAAATGTTAAATTTTAAATTCTTATACATGATCATATGTAAAAACATGTTCTTGATTTCATGTACACGTGTATGTATATATATAAAAAAATTATCATTTATCTATCTGTAGAGCTTGTATACATATGTAATGTATATGTAGACTAGACATGTTTTAAAATTATTTATAATTTATTCATGTTTTAGCTTCAAAAGTTAGATTTTAAATTTTTATTTGATTTGTAATTAAATGTATGTACATATATATATATATATGCAGAGCTCAGATTACATACACATCATCACATGGATGAGTTTGATATAGAAGATTCCCATGGTGCACCACCTCCACCCCCACCTCCACCCCCAACCCCTCCTCCACCTCCACCTCCTAGTTCTTCTGAGGCTCAATTTTGAGCCATTATTGATGAGAATGTTGTTTTCATATGGGGGAAAGTTAATGAGATCCTTAGAGCACCACATATATCCCCACACATGCAACATTTTGCATTGAAGATGCAAAACGTTATTGATGTAGTTAGGTCTATAGATGCAGAGCTTGATTCACATCGAGCATGGAGAGAGAAGAGACGTTGGTTTTATTCTGATGACCTCTCCTATAGGGATATTTTGGACTTAAGAATAGACAAATCTCACTTTGTTTTATATTTTTCAAACCCCATCACAGGTGAACCCATTCCACCAAACAAATCTCGCATATCCATGGGGTGGTGTACACATCGGGGCATGGTTGATAATTTTTGGGATCGGTGGCATATGGTATTTGACTCCCCACCACATGCCAACTTAGAGTGCCCTTTATACTTCTTGAGAAAATTATATGCAGAGTTTGTTTTAGGTTTAAAGCCCAATTATTTTGATATTAGAGCATTCCAGGGTGTTGGTGGTGGCATGCCACACGATAGGTTGGGGGCACGTATTGACCCCAATAGACTTGCTCGTCACCAGGCCATTGTGGCTCCTATGCCTGTTCATCAGCATTTTGTTATCTCCACATTGGACTCATTGACCACACTCACTGGTAGCCTTAGTCAGCAGACATTTGATTTGATGGACCATGGCCACATTGACATTGGTGGAAATCTACTAGGAGGTGAGGATGATGTTGACATGAGCACCATTCCATGTACATCAGCACCTCATTTTTGTATGATTTTCTATCGACTATGCTATGGGCCTTGTGATGGTCCAGACCTTGCTTCGAGTTCACATCATGGTCCATCCTCTTCAGCTGCACGGGGAGCATCCACTGATCATGATAATATTGGTTCATATGTCAATTTTCTTTGTGTCGATGATCATCCCATAGATCATGATTCACATGGTAAACAGGTATGGGGTCTTGTACATACATACAATTTGCTATATATGTTTAAATTTATATTTATATAGATCTCTCTATCTACATGTCTTCATTATTTACACATGTATGTCTCCAGCCCATGTTTGGGGCCACTACGACACTGGCTTCCACGTCGGATTATCCACCTGCCACTGTCGTGAGTGCAACTCCTCTAGCATCGGTTGTTGCGGATGAGCAAAGAGATTCTTTATGTTGACACTCTATCTTAATTTATATATATTTAAATATTTAATTAATTTTGTTCATCAAACTTACATGATATTTTAAATAAATTTAAACATGTAATTAATTTAATATCTAGATTTAATTAATTTTGTTGTATAGGTGGACATGACCATTAAGATGAGTTTACATTCAGATGGGCTATATGATCATCTTGACCCGCTTGTTAGTTTTTTGCAAACATCGTCTGTATTTAAGGTATTTAATGTTCATTTAAATTTAAATAAATTTAATACAAGTTTTAGAGTTTTTATTTAAAAATTAAAATAATTTGTGTATATATATATTAAATATATATGTACGTGCATGCATATAATTGACACACAACTCTTTTTTAAATACCTTGTAGGATCTTATTGATATTGGAGTTTTTGTTGATGTCGCTCATGATACATTGTGTAGAGGAGATGACCTGAGTCAGGTATGTGTATGAACATTTTATCTCTAGTTCAAATTGAATATTTTAAATATAAATTTAATTTAAATTTTTATTTTAAATCATTGATCAATCTATTTATATATGTGTATTTACTATATAGCATGAGATAGTAATGGCATCGATTTCCCCTATAGCACCTAGAGATGCAAAGCCGTCAGTGGAGTCTAGAGGAGATGATCCTACTAATGTACACGTATGTGCTACTGAACTTATAATTGAATCTTTCATGCAATTTACTGACATTTGATCATTCCATCCCATGGGACTTGTTTATTTTGCACAATTTGATTATATATTTCATTTTGAGCATGGACTTGTTTCATCACATATGAAATTGATACATGTATGTGTACATGGACTTGTTTATTTTGCGTGTACTTTGATTATATTTCATGTTGACAACATGTGGACTTGTTTCATCACGCATAGACTTGATATACATATGCATGTACATGTGATATATATATATATATATATATATATATATATATATATATATATATATATATATATATATATATATATATATATATATATATATATTACACTCGAACTTCTAGTACACATACATACATGTTTCATGGACATTATATTTATGTGTATTTATTTATTTATAATCATCTGGAGCTATGTATTTCATGACATACGTGTGCAATGTTAAAAACGATTGACATACATATGTATATTAAATTTATACACAATTTAATTTAAATCTATATATGTGTGTGTACTTGTACTAAAAATAAAGAAATACATTAAAAATAAATGAAGCTTGCAATTGTTTAACTAGAGAACGTACACATATACACATGAGCAATTGATATTTATAAAACTAACACACTTGTACACATGTATACATTAAAAATAAATGAAGCAATTTTGATATTTTTTAAAATAACACATGTACACACATTGTATACATTAAAAATAAATTCAAAGCAATTGATAATTTTTAAAATAACACATGTACACATATGTACTAAAAGCTTATATAAAAAAGTTTAGTCTATGCATCTCTTGAATATAATAAAATTTTGATCCACATCTCAAATTTAAAAGTTTCAAGATCCACACATGTCTTAAATCTATATATTAAAGAACTCAATATTTTGAAATCTAAAATATTATATGAGTTCGATCCAATCTAAGGCATTAAAATTAGTTGTAGCGTCCTAAAATTGCGACACTTGCAATTTCGACTACATTTCGGTCTTCACGATGGCAACGCAACACGCAACCTGAATGGAGACCCTGAAACTTGCTCACGACACTGAAAACTGCATTTTTCAAGTACCCTAGCCTGAACCTCCTTGCACCCTGATGTCCCGGGAGGTGGGACCAGAACGCCCAGCGCCCTGGTCCCTGGGTCCTATTTTGGGCCCGGTCTCCTAAGGGGTCTCGGGTCTTTTTGTTTGCAAATTGGAAATTAACTTTCCTGGTCGGCCTAAGGTCGGGAAAATCAGTCTATCAGCCCTAATTGACAAGTATATAAACTACATTTTTCTCTCTCATTTGGCATGAGGAGGATAGGTGTACAAAGCGTGGAAATTATACTCAAGCATTCAAGCATTCAAGCATTCCTTCTAAGTCTCCATTCAAGGCTAAGTGTTGCATTCAAGACAAGGATTCAACCATTGAAGAGGAGATCACATACTACATGCTACAACATACAACATACAACATACAACATCTAAACCTTCGCACATAAGGATACCAACATCCTTAGAACAAGGTATTAGTACTTGTTTTACAGTCATGTACATTTACAGCTCTTGCTCATTTCTTGGTTAATTCCAAAACCGGGGTTTGACCTAAAGGCAAACCCCTAATCCCTAACCCCCCAATCGTCTTCGCTTTTCTATGTGTAGGTTGCAGGTACGCGACTGAAATTGAAGATCTGGAATCCTTGTGCAGAGACGAACAGATCCCCCTTTGTTTCGCGGATTTTTCAGAGGACCGTGGCGCCGGGCGCCATCGTCCTGACAACTTTTGCTCAAATTTGCAGGACAGCACCGTATCGACATTTTACTGCTAATTCCAGGTCCGCAGCTTCATCCTATAATCCGAACACAGTTTATAAGCAAATCTTTGTCACTTTCTATGCATTCCTAGCTTAATTTCCTTAACAACATTCTTTACAAAAGAGGGTAGCCTTGCTTTCCTAACCCTTGAAATTCATTTAGCATCCAATCTTACATTGTGTGGGATTGGATCTTATGAGTTTCAACCCCTCTTTTGAATGTAAAGTCTCTCCCCTAAGTGAAAAACCATCGAATCCTAGCGAACCTCCCTTCTCTCTCCTCGGAGTCGGAAGAGGGGAGAGCAACTAGGGTTCGATCGTGATATTTTCCGCTTTACATTTTGGTGAACCCGATGTGAACATCCTTTCTGATTTTTCATGCTTAGATCTGAAAAAATTGATTACATTTCCATGTTTGATCTTTTGTAAAATTTTAGAGGTGATTGCATAAAAACCCTAAATTTTCTTTTTAGTAATTGAACTTGTGAAATGTCTAAATGTTAATGCCTGTTTCAGATCTGCCCTTCTATTACAAATTTTCAATTCATATATGTGCTTTAATTCTGAAAGTTAAGTGGTTAAGTGTCAAAACCCTAATTTTTGAAACCTTCTTGATTCAACCTTTGTCCGACAATTTGACCGATCAAAACATCTCCAAATCAGCTGTAACTTTGGATTCTGCAATAAAATCGCAATATCTTTCATCCCTGAAAATTTGGAAAAAAGTTGCGAGGACCGTGGCGCCGAGCGCCATCGTCCCCGACATTTTTTCCGAAATTTCGGGAGCGAGATCTTACTGTATTTTCCTGCTAAAATCCAGAATTTTGGCTGATTTTATCAATTTTAACACCTTCAAAATAACAGTCAAAGTTGGTCTTGTGATTGCTTGGATTAAGGCTTCTAAACATTTAAAAATCATTGAAATTGAAATTTTGTGTCAAAATTGTGTTCTTACTGTCCTAAATCTGAAAAGTGTGTTATCATTCATTAAAAATTTCAGTGCTTTATTCAAATTCTTGCATTTTGTGACTTTTGAAATCAAGTGCTTAATTACAACAACTTTGATTTCCGCTTTCAAAATTGAATTTTGCGTGAAATTGAGTCAATTTTCAAATTTCAAAATTTGCATTGCTCTTGACATTCCCTCTAAAAACATAAAATTCAAAATTTCAGTTTCCCTCTCTTTTTCAAAATTCAAATTTTGCATTTTTCGACAATCTTGGTAGGGTTCAATTTCGAGATTACAACTTTAATTTGGCCTATCTACAGATCGTAAAATCACTCAATTTTTTCAGATTAGCTTTAAAATCATCATACCTTTAATCCCTGCAAATTTCAAAAAAAGTTGCAAGGACCGTGTTGCACTCCGAGCGCCACGGTCTCGGACATTTTTTCCGAAATTTCGGGAGACTGTTGTGATTGCATTTAACAGCTTAAATCCAGAAGATTGGCTGATTTTACTGAAAATTGCTACCTCTAAATTCAAAATCTTCTCTCTCTTTCTAGTGCATGAGTTTTACAACAATAAGCCCTCCTTACACTATTCCCGTTAGACGAAGCCGTAGAATTAAGTCTTTCCAAGGTTTAACTACTAAGGAGATGGAACATAATTTGAATAGCCTTTTTAACGAGGACATGGGTAATTCCTCTAATCCTCCTAATGATGAAGAAGCTCTCCATGAGGTTTCTGAAGAACAACTTTCGAAATTGGATAACCAATTTGACGATTTTCGACAATGGATGTCTCAAGAATACCCTGATAGTCAAGCTCTTCCTTTAATTGAGGGTCTAAAACGTATGCTTCAAAGTGATAAGAATGGAATTGATATTTTCGGTGGTATTGCACACATTGTGGATTCGAATGTGATGCCTATGAAGAGTTGTGCTGAAAATTTGGGTTATACACAACCTCCTACTCAAGTCAATCATTCTATTCCTTTGACAACTCCTATTGCTAGTATACCTACCTTTACATCAAACATCATGGCTACCTCTATACAAGACATTCCTCCCGTGATTACTAGTCATGGGGGCAACCCTTCTTCTTCAATTAACCCTATTCCTTCATTCAATCCGATTTCTTCATTCGTCCCTTCAATGAGTGTTCCTATTACATCTCCACAAATGAACATGACGCAAGGGGGCAATTCATTTAATCATTCTATTCCTCCTTGTAGTGTTCCTCCTGTCCAATCATCTCCTATGACTAATTATCATAGGGTCCCACCACCTTACTCTCTACCTTCTTTCAATAACATAACACCTCCATCTCAATCTAACACATCCAATATGAACTCTTCGATCGAAGCGACCATTAACAATCTTGCACAAACTGTCTCTTCTTTACAGCAACAAATTGCCTCTATGAATCAATCTAAGTTTAGTGTGCCCACATTTGATGTTGCGAGCCCACTTTCTCTTGACATTGTTCGAGCTATCCCTCCTAAACATGTTGAAATCCCGCATTTGGAACTTTATAATGGTAAAGGAGATCCTCTAACACATGTTAAGACTTTTCAAACAATTTGTTTTGATTTTGCTTATGACCAAAGGTTGCTTGCAAAACTATTCACTAGAACATTAAGAGACAAAGCCCTACAATGGTATTGCTCGTTGCCTTCTTATTCTATTACTTCTTTCGAACAACTTGCAAATGCTTTCATTCAACAATTTCAAAACAATATAAGTCCTAAAGTTACTTTGATTGATTTAATGCATTGTAAACAAGGTGTTAAAGAAAAAGTGACTGATTTCATTGGTAGATATAAGCATTTGTATGCTCAAATTTCTTTTCCAGTGCCTGACAATGATATTCAAAGAATCTTTATTTCTAATTTACAAAAAGATATTCGAGACAAACTTCTGTTTTCTGAGTTTACTTCTTTCCAACAGTTGTGCGCCACTCTTCACAATTATCAACTGACTGTGAGTCAAATGGAACAATCACGTCCTATGGCTCCGAGTGATAAGGGTGATAGCAGTCAACAACCATTTGGAAAGTTTAAACCGAACAGAGATTCCATCAAATTCAATGAAAACATCATCAACAACAATGTGAATGCAGCATCAGGTGTGCCTCCTATTTCTAAATTTTTCAAGAAAGAAAGAAAGTATACTCCTTTGAATGAATCATTGCATTGTATTATGAATAAGTTATTGGAACAAAATGTGCTTACTCTTCCTCCTATAAGACAAATTGATCCTGCAAAGATTACTTCACCTTATTTTGATAATAAAGCTTTTTGTCAATTTCATCGTCAGCCTGGGCATGATACTGAAAAATGTTTTTCTTTAAAGGGTAAAATTCAAGATTTGATTGATAACAATACTATCTCTGTTTCTGGAGTGAATGATAAAGGCAATACATCTGTAGCTCCTCCTAATCAAAATCTTCAGATTTTCACTGATCCATTACCTTCTCATACTTCTAATGCGATTGAGACTAATGATTCCTCTCTCTCATCTGATGGTCTTGTGTCTATGACTCCGAATGTGATTAACTTTGTAGAGCAGCAAGAAATCCCTAAAGAACCTTCCATCACATTTGATTCCAGTGAAACCATTAGGGCACCTGATGGTCCTTTATACATAGTTGCAAAAGTTAAGAATACACCTTGCCGTGGAGTGCTTATTGATCCTTCGTGCATGGTTAATGTTATTACTGAAGAATTTCTTTTTACTTTGCAATTGAATCAAGTGATATATGACAAAACAGATGTGATTGTGAAATTATTTGATGCATTTTCTTCTCCTGCAATTGGTTCTATTACATTGCCTATTGAGGTCCATAGCAAATCTCTTGATGTGAACTTTGCTATTATTCCATCTTCCGAACAATTTCGTGTGAAGCTTGGCTATCCTTGGCTATCTTCCATGAAAGCTATTGCTTCTCCTATTCATAAGTGTTTGAAATTTCCCCATAATGGTGAAGTTGTTACTGTCAATCATAGTCTCTTTAAACCAGCTGAAAGAACCTCTAGTGTTCCTATTGATTACTTTTGGCCTAAACAATTCCAATCTCTTCCTCCACGAAGTGATCATCTTTTCAAATCTTATCAAAAGTGGAAAACAGATATGATCCTATCTCTAAGTGAACCTAGAGCACCTAAACTTGATATTCCTATCATTCTTGAGAAGGAAGTTCTTCCTTTGAAAGATAAAACTAATGTCTTTCCTCAAGAAGATTCTCAACCCATCCCTATGGATGTGACTGTGTCTATACCTAATAAACTTCCTAAGAGTAGACCTATACCTCCTCGTCATGATGGACTTGGTCTTCTCCCTAAACCAAAAATTCCTCCTTTATATGGAGCAGTTCCTCCTCCTTCTTTTTATAGAGAGAAGAGACCTTCTTCTTCTCCTATTATCCAGCCTAAGAGACCACAACCTAAACACCCAAGTGCTAAGGATGAGAACATTCCTCCTCCTCAGTCTTCTCCACTTCCTACTAAGACTAGACGAAATCGTTCTGCACGTGAATGCCGGCGAAAGCGTCGTCTTAGAGCTCAAACTTTACAATCTCCAAAAACACCTTCAACAAGCATTATTCCATTTTCTCCTCAGTCGAAAATTGAGCCTAAATCTCCTAAACATAAGATGCATGATGGTCTTGATCCGGTGCGAGTTAAAGATCCTATTTTTATAAATCTTGATGATGATATAGATGAAAATGTTATTCATGATGAAAATGTTACTCCTCTTGCTTCTGATAGTGAATATGAACTTGTTGATGTCGATAACCATTTATCTAATGAATTTTCTAAAGCACTTATCCTAGCTCCTAGACAAAAACAATGTGGCTCGGAACATGAACATAGCCCTTGTTTGGATCTTGTGATAGCTCCATCTGCTGTGTTGGATGTTCCTCCTCTGGCGTGTTCCCTGCCTTCCCGAAACATTGATCAGCAAGATCGGGGGGTAGATGACATGCTAGACTAGTTACATTAGCATAGCAGATTCTCTCCTCCTCTCTTTTGTTACTTCTTCTATATGTTATTCTCATTCTTCTATTTGTTGTCCTTGGTGTTGTCTACTTGAGGACGATGCAAAGTATTGAGATCTCTCGATCTCTCTCATGTTGACTCAAAAGACACATGTGTTCCCTTCTTCTAGGTGACCTTCCTTGATTGGGGAATGAAGAACAATTATGCATACATACATATGATAGATATACATGAATTATCATACAGCATACTGACCCCGAGGAAAGCGAAGTCACCTTGTGCTTTGTGTTTTGTGTCTATTATCCTTGGGTTTATCTCACACTTGGGGGCTAAATCCTTGTGATAACGTGCTCCTTTCCTTTCTCATTTCTTATGTGTATCACTACGTTAAAACAATCACCCTCGGTGAGGCATGTGCGATCGCTTTAACGTAGGGGGGCATACATCCCGTTCATATCTTTTCAAGATACTTGAAAATTTCTTGGCAAATTTAGCCTTGCCTTGAAAATTTTTGATATCTTTTTTTGCATGACTCATAGTGAGGGAGCCTTACTACTGACAGTCATGGTTCTTCCTCGCGATCTTCCCTTTTACTTTGTCAATCGAAGTCGTAAGATCCTTAGTCCACTGGGGGCTTGGTGTATCTTGCCTCCTTGACGTGGTGAAAGTCTTTCAATGTTGTTTCCTTGTACTTTATCGGAAGTATGAGCATACATACTCCCGCTAAAGTGGGGGCTAAATGTAGCGTCCTAAAATTGCGACACTTGCAATTTCAACTGCATTTCGGTCTTCACGATGGCGACGCAACACGCAACCTGAATGGAGACCCTGAAACTTGCTCACGACACTGAAAACTGCATTTTTCAAGTACCCTGGTCTGAACCTCCTTGCACCCTGATGTCCCGGGAGGTGGGACCAGAGCGCCCAGCGCCCTGGTCCCTCAGGACCAGGGCGCCCAGCGCCCTGGTCCCTGGGTCCTATTTTGGGCCCGGTCTCCTAAGGGGTCTCGGGTCTTTTTGTTTGCAAATTGGAAATTAACTTTCCTGGTCGGCCTAAGGTCGGGAAAATCAGTCTATCAGCCCTAATTGACAAGTATATAAACTACATTTTTCTCTCTCATTTGGCATGAGGAGGATAGGTGTACAAAGCGTGGAAATTATACTCAAGCATTCAAGCATTCAAGCATTCAAGCATTCCTTCTAAGTCTCCATTCAAGGCTAAGTGTTGCATTCAAGACAAGGATTCAACCATTGAAGAGGAGATCACATACTACATGCTACAACATACAACATACAACATACAACATCTAAACCTTCGCACATAAGGATACCAACATCCTTAGAACAAGGTATTAGTACTTGTTTTACAGTCATGTACATTTACAGCTCTTGCTCATTTCTTGGTTAATTCCAAAACCGGGGTTTGACCTAAAGGCAAACCCCTAATCCCTAACCCCCCAATCGTCTTCGCTTTTCTGTGTGTAGGTTGCAGGTACGCGGCTGAAATTGAAGATTTGGAATCCTTGTGCAGAGACAAACAGATCCCCCTTCGTTTCGCGGATTTTTCGGAGGACCGTGGCGCCGGGTGCCATCGTCCCGACAACTTTTGCTCAAATTTGCAGGACAGCGCCGTATCGACATTTTACTGCTAATTCCAAGTCCGCAGCTTCATCCTATAATCCGAAATCAGTTTATAAGCAAATCTTTGTCACTTTCTATGCATTCCTAGCTTAATTTCCTTAACAACATTCTTTACAAAAGAGGGTAGCCTTGCTTTCCTAACCCTTGAAATTCATTTAGCATCCAATCTTACATTGTGTGGGATTGGATCTTATGAGTTTCAACCCCTCTTTTGAATGTAAAGTCTCTCCCCTAAGTGAAAAACCATCGAATCCTAGCAAACCTCCCTTCTCTCTCCTCGGAGTCGGAAGAGGGGAGAGCAACTAGGGTTCGATCGCGATATTTTCCGCTTTACATTAGTTTCAAAAGCAATCTAGATAAATTAGATCTATGTAGTTTCAAAAGCGATCTAGATAAATTAGATCTCCACAGTTAAAAGCAGTTACAAGATGTACCTACATGCACACAAAAAGAATTAATCAGAACTTAATTAGAATTAAATTATTAAATGTATGTATATTAAAAGTAATTCAATTTCTTGAGGTCAAGTTCATAAATTTAACAAATAAATGATGCCTACCAATTCATTATAAATCTTGATATAATTAGATGCTGGACCAACTTGACAATTAGTTACCTAAGATATAAACCTAGAACAACAATTGAAAATAGTTAGATATAGAAATTAAAAATACAAAAATTAACTAAGTCAAATTTAACCAAAAAAATGATGCATGTACCAATTAGGACATTGGCTTAAGGGGACGCAGGCCTTATTGGGACGTGTGGCAAGAAAGGGGATCAAAGTAAATAGGACATGTGGCTTTACAAGGGGAATGCATTTGAAAATAGGACATGGCTTAAGGGGACATTTGGCAAGGAAGGGGGTCGAACTAAATAGGATGTGGCTTAAAAGGGGAAATTAACTAATTAGGACATGTGAGGCTTAAGGGGATCAAACAAAATAGGACATGTGGCTTTTAAAAGGGGATCATTTGAAATAATTAGGACAAGGCAAATTGTAAGGGAATCTATCTACATAATTGGGACATGTATCAAGGAAGGGGATGGAACTAAATCCTAGACATGGCTTAAGGGGGCATAAAATTAGAATCTAGATGGGAACTTACAAAATGGTTTCAAAATTTATTAAAAGAAATTTAACAATTTATCATTGAAAAACATCAAATATAGAAATTAAAACTAAACATTTAACAAAAAAATGATGCTTACCAATTCATTGGAAATCTTCATTTAATTCTAAAGATTCATGAACTCGTTTCACATGCCACCAACAACAAAAAACTACTAAAGATAAACCTACAACAACAAAAAATAGCTAGATATATTATATATAGGATTTATAGGGGGATGAATTTAAGGTAACTAGGACATGGCTTAAGGGGAAATTAACTAATTAGGACACATGAGGCAAGTTGAAGGTAATGGACATAATTGGGACATTATCTTCAAATTTTAATTGCTCTCTAGCAAGAATTCTTTTAACACATGCACCAACTCCATCATGTTCTCCTTTACCATGTCCAGCTTCAAAAAAACTCCATATATGTTGGATATTGTATTCCTTGTGAGCACTTCTTACCAATAAAACATTCGAGCATTCTTGAATTGTCATGTACAATTATCTAACCATATAAGATGTTTTGTCATCTGGATTCCTCTCTCTTAGATTTCTGTAAAATATGCTGAAACAATATTGAACAAACTCTGACAAGCACATCCTATTATCACTCACATAGAAATGATACTCCCTTGGGATTTTTCTATCATCCTCTATGCTATCATCTACATGTCTATTAACAATATGTACAAAAATAGCAACTTGAGTGGAATTGTAATATTGAGATTGAATTTCCTCTTATGGCTTAAGAGTATAGTTTTCTGCAAAGTCCACCACTGATAGTATACTTCCAAATGGAAATGTATTTCTACATGTGTGAAATTGAGAATCGAGCCATCTAGCATGTTGAGAGTGTGTCACATATTTTGGTACAATCTTACTTTTAAATTCTGACATGAATGCATGTACACTAACCTTCTTTGTGATTAAATCGACACGCTTTCCTGTTTTCCCATCCTTTAAGGGATACTCAACATTCTTAAATCTTATAACATCCACTAATTGTTGTCCAAAATTAGTTTCACTACTCTCATGCATACATTCTACTAGTGATGAAAAATTACCACAAGTAGAACATTGTCCAGAGATACATGAACGTAAATAAAATAATTTCCCATTAGTTCTTTCACAAAATAAACTTTCTACAAATTCCTTGATTGATTCAGGTGGCATATCAATACCACATTGCTGGATAAGCATGTTACTAGATGCAAAACACAACGTATGTATCGAAAAACATCATAATAGTAATGAAATTGCATGTGCGTTTTATGCCAATGAGAGATTATTTTCTTATTAATTTCACATACTAGGGCTTGTATTTTTTAAATTATCTTTGAATTATAGTAACATTTCTAGGTAACGCAACTTCATCGAAAAAATTTCTATAAAATTCAGTTTGAATTGTGTCTAATAGGTGTTTTGGATGAGGGTCATGAATTTTTCGACCCCACTCTCAACTTTAGAACATCTCTAGCATTAGATGATACCCTTGTATTATCATGCCAAAACTTTTCAACCAAATATTTCACTTCAATATTCAATTTCATATATGACCTTCGAAGTCTACCACTAAAACTCCAACTTTGGTTGATTGGATCATTTTCAATACTTTCTCTTCTTTTAGCTACTCTAACCAATGTTTTAGGATGCATCTTTAAAATTCCACTAATGTTGCTTACCATCCTTTTATTCAAGGTTTATTTATTCACTATGATAGTTTTTATAGCTCATCATGCCACATTCTTATCTTTAGATCGAATCATTCTACCAATAGATTCAATGAGACTTTCTATCACAACCCTCCTTTATCACTTTTTGATTTAAATACAATTCTATTATATTTTTGATTAAGCTATTTAAATGATTGAATAAATGCTATAAAAGAATAAAATGAATACACACACACACACACTTGGAGAATATAATTTTTGAAAATACCCCTTTCTTATAAGAATTCAAGGATGTATTTCTAGAAGAATTACCCGGCTTACCCCCTAAAACGAAGTTTGACTTTTCTATCGACGTACTACCGGGAGCTAAACCAGTGTCAAGGGCACCTTACCGAATGAACACAACTGAATTATAGGAGATCAAGATGCAATTAGAGGAACTCTTAGCTAAGGGATTAATAAGGCCAAGTGTATCACCATGGGGAGCGCCAGTCTTATTCATTAAGAAGAAGGATGGAAACTTAAGACTATGCATCGACTATAGGATGTTGAACAAGGTCACAATAAAGAATAGGTATCCCTTACCTCGCATAGAGGATCTTTTTGACCAAATGAAAGGAGCAACAGTTTTCTCAAAGATAGACCTCTAGTCAGGGTACCATCAACTCAGAATTAAGGAGGAGGACATTCCGAAGACAGTCTTTAGGACTAGATATGGGCATTATGAGTTCACGGTAGTTCCTTTTGGTGTAACCAATGCCCCAACTGCATTTATGAACCTAATGAATAGGATTAATCCAGTTGCATATCGGTTGGCCTTACCTCCCCAGTTGAGCTGAATCCATTATGTCTTCCATGTATCTCTTCTTAAAAAGTATGTACCTGATGAGAGACACATTTTGAATTGGGATGCTTTACAGGTCCAGGAAATGGGAGGAATAATGATAGAGCCATTCAAAATCTTGGAGAGGCACCAGTGCCAATTGCACAATAGAGAGGTTGATCAATGCAAAGTACAATGGAACTAGTATGATGAAAAGAATACCATGTGGGAAGATACCAAGGAAATGCAGCAGTTGTTTCCTTTTTTGTTTTAATCATGAGCTATAGACTCTTTTGGATGTGTTCAATAAGTGCATCGGGACGATGCACAAATTAAGGGGGGGAGGATGTCACAACCCTCCTTTATCACTTTTTGATTTAAATACAATTCTATTATATTTTTGGTTAAGCTATTTAAATGATTGAATAAATGTTATAAAAGAATAAAGTGAATACACACACACACACACACACTTGGAGAATATAATTCAAAAGGCATTATTTTTATTTATTTATTTCGCACTCCCAATTATGGCACATGTTGTAGGAAGAATAAGAAGCTTCTAGATGAATCTCCACCACCTTGCATGTAACTCCCCCACTAAGTTTAATCAATTTGCATGAGTCCAATATTGGAAAAGAATCTCCTTTTTAATTAAATTTTTTAGATAGTGGAATGGAGGGATTTTTCTTATAAAATGATATGCAAGTTTTAAAGAAGGGAGTTGATTTTGTTTTGAAGAAAAATTTCCCAAGTTTTTCTTTGGTAGTCTCATTTTTCGTTGCAGGATTTGTAAGTTGTTGTTTGAAAGGTTTCTCTCAAGTTGCAAAGGAGGATCAAAAGGATAGCTAGAGGATTCAACATCAAGCTTCGATAAGCCAGGTTCTCTTCTTGTTATTTCACATTCACATATGAGAAATGGTATTATCCAAAGATAGTTTCTAGATTCTCCCTTATTTTAAATCTTTTTATTTAGGAATAAATATTGATAAAATACTTCTCATAATGCATGCAAAGGATAGCATTATTATTTATTTTATTTTTCCTAGAAAATATACACATAATCTTGCTTTTTGTTTTTCCAAAGATTTTAGCAAAACACATATTTCCTTTATTTTTAAATCTCTTTTTCTGAGATTAAAACTCTTCCCTGTGTGATTTGAATCTTAATCCTTATTTCTTCCCTCTAATTCATTTCTCTGGTTCTTCGAATGGAAATCTAAATCTCATTCTTTAAATAAATCTCTCTGTGATTATTAGTTAAATAGATCTCTCTGTGAATATTAGTTGAATAAGATCTCTCTGTGGATATTAGTTGAATAAGATCTCTCTGTGAATATTAGTTGAATAAAATATTCCCGTGAATACTGGAAATAAACTATCTCCCTATGAATACTGGAAATAAACTCTCTATCTCCCTGAGAATACTGGAAATAAACTCTCCCTCTCTGTAAATATTAACCTCCTGTTTACTGTAAAATCAATCTAAAACAATTGCTTGATTATCTATTTTATTCATGTTCTTATTTCCATAGATACTCTTTTTTTTATATGCGTACCATCAAATAATCTGGGAATATAACCATATATATATATATATATATATATCCCAATGAAAATAAATTTTAATGTTGCAAGTAATTTTAAATATTAATCATGTCATGTTTTGGTGGCCAATGCATGGGGAGGCGAAGTAACCACCAGGACGGCAGTACCGGTAACCGTCGGGGGTAGTGGTACCCTCCACTACCCCTGCAATCACTGTCACGACAATGGCCGCAGGGGGAGTGGAGGGGCCCATGGCGTCCCCTCAACCCTGCGGCCTTGCACATGCAGGACCGCAGGGGTGATGGGACCCATGGTCCCCACCCCCCTATTTGCTATGAACAAACAAAAAAATAATCACATGGGTTAGATTATTTTTATATATTTCAAATTTTTAAAATGGAATTTATTTGTAATTAAAATTTTAGTTTAATTGTTAATAATTGTTAAAGTTAGTAAAATAAACTCTAGAAAAATTTAATAAATAATTAGGATTATTGTATAGCAGATTATTGTGAAAGAATGGGATCTCTCAATCCATTGAGGATTTATTTGATTTCTTGGGCGGTAATTTTAGGCTTACTTAAACCTTCAAGTCTTATTATTATGATTGATCCAAAATCGCTAGTAACTCTATAATTAATTATTCTCACGATAGAAGTAAACACTTCTTCATTTTGTATGTAAATGACACTATTTTTGCATCACTTATATATTAATTTGCATTGAATTGATGAGCAAGTTACATTTCCATCATCTTCATGCAATTCCATGTAAGTTCATAATTACCATTATCATACCAATACATGTATTAATTTGTTTAGTTGTAGAAGAATGGTATTTCTCTTTATCAAATGGTATTTGAGTGTCATCAAAGTAATTAAACTTCGCAATGTCTAAGTTATGTACATTCATTTCATGATTATATTTCAAGCATGATGTTTTCATAAGCTCTTAGTTAAGAAAACTAAACAAAGGAAGTTGGAAAACCAAAACCTAGTAGCGTTCGGTATATACAGTGCCTCTGGGTCACACTTACGAGTAATGTCGTCATGTTGAACTACTGCACTTAACGCCTAATAAAGCTGCATGAACGACATTTGTGGAATCGTCCCTATAAATCGTCAGGGAGTAATAAGGGGCACTTGGAAGTTAAAATCCAAGGGGCGGGTAATTCCCCTTGGATCGATAATTTAATAAGATAATTCAAAAATGATCTTTCATCAGCTGAGTTAAATAGGGATGATGAGTGAAATACTTTTATGAAATTGATTTAATCTCAAAGAATTATTGTCGATTGACAATTGGTCAAGGGTGACGCTTATGATAAGGATTAGGATCTAGCTGTTTTAGGCCACAAGCAATAGGCCATCTTGAGCCTTTGCTTAAGCACTACCACCATGGGTAGCAACCGCAGAGAAACTGTCCGGGACATTGACCCTAGAAAGGGTTATGTACCCACTAATCAATTTACATCAAACCATAGAGTAGAAAATAAAACTACATATTTTACGCCTTGATCCCGAGCCGAAATGAGTATGTAGGCAGTCTTGGGATGGAGTTGTCCCTAGTACTCAAGCATTCATGGGTGGGGTCTAGGCTTGTTATAGAAGGACTGAATAGAATCCTAATTTGAAAGATAAGTATAATAAAAAGGAAAAATTAATTCAATGCATACTCGGAAGGAATCCCGTATGGATTCACTTGACTTCCCGAGGCTTTAAGCCAAATTCCGAGGC
Organism: Cryptomeria japonica; assembly: GCF_030272615.1. Lineage (NCBI taxonomy): Eukaryota > Viridiplantae > Streptophyta > Pinopsida > Cupressales > Cupressaceae > Cryptomeria > Cryptomeria japonica. The sequence goes on from NC_081411.1 coordinate 285,979,234, forward strand.
AGAATTCAAGCTTGTATTATGTTATTTAATTACTCCTAAGGACGGCGACCTTGGTGCACTTCTATTAGAAGAGTGTAGTACTTAGTGAGTGGCTCAGGACCCGAATGGTCCCGATGAGTCTAAGTCTCTGGCCAGAGCACCTCCTATCCTGATTGGATAGATGCCTACCCTGTATGGGTAGATGCCTATCCCGTATTGGATAGATGAAATCTTATGTCCCGTATGGACAGATGCCTAACCCATATGGTTAGATGCCATCCCGGATGGATGAATGCCTAATCCAAATGGATGGATGCCCAAAGTATGCAATTGAATCAAACACAATGATTAAATTAAACAATAAAAAAAGAATGGCCAATTTTGTTGGGTTAATTATGGTGGGTTATTACACTTTCAATAGTAGACATAGCATGCTTAACGTATTCATCTTTTTTTGATGGTTTCACATAGATGCCTATTTTTTTCATCACTTTTCTCATTTTCCACATTATCATTAATTGCATCATAAGTTGACATTGAATTGCAAGGTTTTTTCTATAAAAAAATTATTTGTATATTCTATTGGCATATGTTCTTATCTGTCTTCAAGAAATCTTACCATGAAGATTATCCAAACCATTTTTTTTAATTTTTATAAAAAAGTATCCCCAGTCTTCAACAATTGGAGGATTTCCATTTTCACCATGTTCAAAAGGATTTTCACTTTCAACATTCAAAGGAATTTCATCTTTACCAACATGAAGGTTTTCATTGTCATGGACAATTCTATCAATCTCAACATTGGTATATCCAACTTCTACTAAATCATTAATATGAATATCACCTAAAATCACATTATCCATGTCTTCCAGAGAAGGATTTGAAGATGTACCTGGATTTGAGGATGTAGTACTTGGAATATTCTTCATAATTATTTCATTCACATCAACATCATCCATAATTGCATCATCTACGTCCATCTGATCCCCCAAGGCATCATCTTGAATGTTTGTCTCTTCCATTGTTGTGGATCCAGAAGCGTCAGGATTATTCATTGTTGAATCCTCATTCTTACATCTCTTTGACGTTTGACCTCCTTCTCTCTTTCTGCTTGAATTTCCTCGACGGTCAATTCCCTCCTTTGTTTCTTCTTCTGACATTGTTTAGACACCATGACTAAAACATTATGTAATAAATGCCACCTTCAAAAAATGGATCTAAAATTGCAACAAAAGAGCATCCAAAGGACAACTAAATCATAAAATATTATGTAAAAACTCGCACATAAGAAGACATGTTTTATCATTTTTAATATCTCTTATTTATACAAATTCGAAAAAAAAATTAATTCAAAACAAAACGAGATCTCGTTTTCAACACGGGGTCTCATTTTAATTCAAAACGGGATCCCATTTTTTTTTTGCATTTTTAATTAATTGGAAAAATAGAACACGATCCCGTTTAAAAAAAAATGTTTTGGGGGCCCACTTGTAGGTTCAGAATTTGGCTTGGAAAATGGTTTGGAAAGACGAACTTGAGGCTTGGACCTGGTTTGACTTGCAACTTGAAGGCCAAATCAAGTTTCATACAAAAAAATGACTTAAAAAATATATCTGAACACCTAATTTTCAGAATTGTTTTAAACAACAAAAACCCATTATAGTACACACTATCTAGATTCCAAATATATAATTTTTAAAAAAAATGGATCAATATGTTTTATTTTAAAATAATTTCTAATGAAAGAGGTCCATAAACTTGAAATAACAAGGTTTTTTAAAAAAATAATAACTTTTTTGTCTTTAAGTTTTTTGAAAAAACAAAATTACATGGCATCAAACTAGAGATGAATCTATATAGTTTAAAAAAAAAAATTAAAAATGTTAAGTTTAGGTCAAATTATGCTTGTTGTACATGCGGATTTTTCAAAACAGTGATTATGCCCAATTAAAAAATAACAACTATATATATATATATATATATATATATATATATATATATATATATATATATATATATATATATATATATATATATATATATATATATATATATATATATATATATATATATATATATATATATACGGAAAAAAATTACAAAAAAGTATCCTATCAAAGGTGAGTGAGTTAAAGATCTTTTCCCAAAAGGATAAATTAAAATACTTTCATTTAGGTCAAATTATGCTTGTCGTACACGGGCATGGTATGGTCGTAAAAAGTGACTTTTAAACTATAGGTTTTAGTAATGTCTATTCAAACTTCATTTTTAAGATCTGGGTATTAAAATAAATTACATAATTGGAAAGTAGACTTCGAGCACTACATTTTCTATTCTAATTTTTTTCAAGATTCAAAGTGCCTCAAATATTTAGGTCAAATAGGTCGAAATCAAAAAAAAGGGAAAAAAACTTCTACTTTTTGACCAAAAAGTGGACACAACTTCTTGTAGGCACACCTACCTAATGTATATTTCCTTATTGTTGTTGTAATTAAGTAATAGCGTTATGATACCCTAGGGAAGGATGCTTACATGTTCTAAATTATTTCCGCTTGTGCACTTAAGTTTATGTGATCAGGTATATTTTCTGTGTGTAACTCTTAAGAATAATATGTTAATGTAATTTGATTGGTTGTTGTAACTTAAAAAAAAAATCTCTAGATTTCTTAATTAGTTGGGTAAGTCTCTAGGGTTATCTTGGTGGGAATTACATATTATTATCCTCCAATGAATAGTTGAAATAGTGATTAATTAAGTAAAGAGTTTGCATTATAGGCTAAGACTCCTACTTCCACCTATTTCAATAATTATTGTTGAAAAAAGGGACAAGGATAAAGCACTTAAATTTTAACACATACATAACCTCCAAATGTAATTCAAACAAGACAAACAATAAACCTAAATTGAGATTGTGTGAATTTGAAAATACCACTCACTTCCCAACATTTTCTAGAATGATGGGAAACAACAAAAGATGGTGTGATAATATTACCTATTTATAGGTACACAATGATTACCCTAAAGGAATTTTAATATAATATAATTTATATGCTAAATTTTTTAATTCCCTCTTTTTGTGTTTTTTTTAAACCAACACCAAGACAACACCCTATCTATAGCCAAGAGACCCTCAATCTTTGGGTAAACACCCCCATTGATCCTAGAAAAATAGGGATCTTGGTCAAATTCCATAATTAGCTAATCGATCAACATTTGAGTTTGACCAAGGACCTAAAATAGTGTGAAAATAGATTTGTTAGAAAGAGGCCCGCAAGCCCAAAGCCTCTTTCAATAAATTATTAAGTTTTCACTTTTTAATAAATCCATGATTCATTGCTTGTAATTCCAGCCATGGTACTGGTTGGGGCTTTGTTTTGTATGGGTTGGGGTACTTGGAGCGGGGGGTGCCTTGTAATCTTGTTTTTCAGAGTACTATGTGCCTGCTACTTGGGTTTTTGATTGTTTGAAATACGATTTCTCTTGTGCAGCTTGCACGTGGTTTTTAATTATGTTATCTTTGAGTTTTGTACTTAATGGTCGGGTGGCTCGCTTGAAGATCTATTTATGATTGATTCATTATTTCCTTTCCGGTGGCAGGCTTGGAATTACTTCTTTTTCATTTTGGGGATCTCATTCGTGTGGCAATCTTGTATTTTCATATGTTATGATCATGTGTGTTTATGGTCATGCTTTTTGAAGAAGTTCTCATTATTCTTTCTTGAGTTGGCAGTTTGTGGTTGTTTTTTCGCACGAATTGTCATGGGCTTGCTTGTGCTGATATATCTGTCTCGTCCTTTGGTGGTTGAGCTTGTTCTTCTATGATGGCATTTGTTGTCTTTATAATCCCAAATTCTCTTTGTTTCACATTATCTCTTTTTATGGAGTCTGTGGGCTATAGAGTCTTGGTGCCTATTAAGCAGCATGACTTCCAGGACTCTCATGGTTTTGATGATGAAAAACTTGGCCGTCCATTTCAAATTTTTTCTCTGTATTTCTCTCTGGCTTTTCGCAAAGTTCTGGGCAAACGATGGCTGGTGGAAAATGCAGGTTGTTTCCTTGCTGAGATTGCATCTCGTTTTATTACTATCTGTATGGACTTGCTCTTGGATTCTTCTATGGTCAGGGCACTTTTTGATGCATACTTCCATCCCTACTTTTATTCTGTTGTTGATTTGGATAATGCTTTGTCTCTCTATCATTTTGAGTTTGGCATTTTTGCTTATGGTGGTTTCCTATCTCGTTCTCAATAACTATCTTCTAGCTGGCATGGGGAGCTTCTTTCAATTATAAGAGAAGGCTTGATTTCTAACCTTTATGATGATACTATGTTTTCTCTGGTAGCTTTGTTAGATCATGTCTCTCCAGATATTTTGGCAACGACTGTCAATGTATTTTCAGGCATTCACTTTCTACTGGACTCATTGAAAGCGGTGATGTCTTCTCCAACTTCAGTTTTGCCTCTTCAGATGGTGCCTCTTGTAGTTCTCAATGATGATGTTATCCTCCCTTCCTCTCCTCCGTTGGAAAGCACTAGTTCTTGGTTCCTGCAATTTTAATGTAATTCTCTCATTCAGAGAAATTTTGTACTCATACTCATTAGGGGGTTGGGTTTTTTGTTGCCCAATATGGCGATTGTGGAATCCTTGGGTTGGCCTCTTAGCTGGTTTTATTATGTATGAGAAAGACCAGAGGTTTTCTTTATCCAGTTCTTTCCTACCGGTGCTCTTTGAACCAGGTTGTAAAATTATAAAAATTAATAAAATTTAGTGGTTCTCCACTTTTATTAAAAAAATAAATAAATAAATAAATCCATGATTTATCCCCTAACAATAATCAAAGAATCTCCTACTGGCAAAATCTAAATCCCAAGCTTATTTGTCATCCTCAAACCCACAATCAAGGTATAAACTACCATCATATTATAAGTGCGCCAAGGGAATATAAGAGATCCGCTAAGGAACATGCCCCCTAAGGAATTTCTTATAACACACCCACCTCGAACACATCGTGGATTCCTATGTGAAGCTCCATCAAAAAATAATTTATGCTAAAAATAACCTATGGGAGTGTTCAACTTTCCTTCCCTATCTCTCCTTATTTTCTCCATAGGCAAATATATCGTCCCATTAATTAGGATATAAATTTGAGATAAATTAAGGTAAATCATGGGTTAAATCTTATAAAAGATGTGAGTGAGCTTGATTTCTTAATATGGTTACACTCAACCATATCTCGAGGAGCCCTTGTGATGAAACATAAATGGCGAGCTTTGGTCAATGCATTATCATAAATATGACCCCTACCTCTAGGTGTCTCCATAACAACTACAAGATAATCAACTAGCAAAATTTGACCCTATATCTATATTGTAGAACTTCCCACTCCCTACTAATAAACTCAAACATATCATATTGAAACTATTATTAATTTTTCCATTTTTAAATTGTTTGATTATTTTACACTTCAATTTTCTTATTTTGAAATATGGCCCCTACTTCTAAGTGTCTCCATAACCACTACAAGATACTCATACTCCCTACCATTAAATTCAAACCTATTAAATTGAACCATTATTAATTATTTCCTTTTCAAATTGTTTGATAATTTAATACCTCAATTTTCCCATGACTTTGAAATATGATTCCATCTTATTATACATTATTTATAATAACAAATTTCATTCTTTTAATATTCCCATCACACTTGTACTCTTTTAAAAGTGGAGGATAGAGCACATCACCATCACTAGATGGACCTTCCAGCACTGCTCTGAGTGGACCAGTTACGTTTGGAAGTGCATCATCCTTTTCTTTTCGTATAAACTTCAACCTTCTAGCTAGTTTATATTTTCTTTGAAAATGGGTCAGAGTTCTTCAATAGCTGTCTCATAACTTCTTGAACAGTGTTCTACCTGGTCAATCGATGGTTTGGATTAAATAAGTGGAAAGAAAAGAGTAAACAAAACAGTGGGAAACAGAAAAGGGCATTAACAATTTATCACCATTGTAACAGGACAGTTTAAAAAAATTCAGTAATCACCGCCTTTGGGTCAACCAAGTTTTGCAGTGACTGCAATGGGGGACAACGTGCCGGTGCGAACAGATATCACAAATCAAAATGGATGACGGGGGAATTTTTTTCATTTTTTAAAGAAGACATGGAGAACGTGTATTAATTTATTGGCCCTCACATGCATCATAAGCCATGTAGCAGGCTTTCACACTTGTCTAGATTACTTGTTGCAATCTGCTTTTATTTTATTAGGATTTTTGGGTATCTTTACTAATTTTTCATTTCAATTTTTAGTATTTTAAATTTGAAGGAAAACCTACCTAGGTTTCCATCATAACCATCTTTTTACAAGAATAGAATCTAATAATTAGGATCAGCATTCTTAAAATCACAAATGTAAGATTCAGAAGTTCTAAATAGGAGGTTGTTGGATCAGAAACTCAACAAGATCTCTGCAGATCACCTAATTGCATTAAAGACAGATCCATCTTTCTACAAGAATAGAACCTAACAATTAGGATCAGCATTCTTAAAATCACAAATGTAAGATTCAGAAGTCCTAAATAAAAGGTTGTTGGATAAGAAACTCAACAAGATCTCTGCAGATCACCTAATTACATTAAAGACAGATCGACATATCTAATATATTTGCTCACAACCCAGAAGAATAAAATATTCATCAATCCAAAACATTAAGGTCTGAAAGCTATCTCCAAGGACTAGAAGCATTTGTAACTAATATTTGGTGATGCTCTGGCTTCACAACTACTTTTCCATAAATGATTGGTCTTTACGGATTTGTCCATTTTACCTTACTGTAGGCAAGCCAACACGAAGACAAGCATATGAACCTACTCACCATCTAATCCAAAACAGTTATTTCATGACTCCGTATTATTGTGCACCAGATCTTTTGGCAGTTTATATGACATCAAAAGGAATTTGGCTGTATGATGGAATCTTTAAAGATAGATATTGATGCACCAAGTTCGCCTGTCTTTGGACTCTTTTATCTCGTATTGGGAAAAGCAATGTAAGATATCAAACCTGACACGTTTATCAGAAGTTAGATGGAAGTAAATAGGATGTTCATGACTCATCTTGCATGGCCCAGCTTCACTTAGAAGTTACTGAGCTATCTCATCCTCTTTAAAAAGACCTCTACCATTATGTGTTCAAACTACAGCTGAGCTAAGAGCTTTTGTCGGAAAGTTAATGCAAATCCCCGCCTACAATAGAACTAAAAATGATCTGTTATAGTTATCTCTTATAGTGACATTTTTGAAATGACAAAAGCTTAAAAGTTGAATACATCTGATTCGTAACTGAACCTAATCATTTTTACTAGTGATATATAAAACGAATATTTAATGAACGAGAGAATAAATACCAAACTTCTGAAGTTAAACATTTACAAACTTACTTCCAATCCGGTTTTTATCCAGTATTTTTATTTAAAAGTGCCAACAATATTATTGTGATTATCTAGCAACAAGACATGTATATTATTTGGAATGCTTATCTAATTAAGGTAACCCACAAAACTGGGATTTGTGGTTCGTGGTAGGAGTCTAAGACACTTTATAAATAGGAAGCCCAGTGAGGCTTTTGAAGGCATTACTACTTCCTGATTTGTTCTATCTACTTCGCATATTGGGAAAAAATGAAAATTATGCATTTTTTGCTTATAAGTCTTTTGGCTTTTGTCTTCTGGGATCAGAGTCAGACCAATGCAGCCTCCAATGGGGCTGGGAGGAGGCCTCCAATGGGGTAGGTTGACACTTTTCTATTGACAATATCAAACTTAGGACATAAAAACAAATAGTTACATTAGATGATTGCTTGAAATTCGCCCTGTGGTTTTCAAGCATTCAATGGGCTGAACTTCATTGCTTAGGCGATGGAAATTGTTTTTGGTTAATCTTATATGTACCCTGCAAAATTTTCCCGATTGAATGGATAGATAGACTACTCCAAAGTTTTATAGTAGTTCAGGAGTTTCAAGATGAGAGTGATAAGATATCTCAAAATCTTTTGATCTGATTCATTCTATTTAAGTAACATACATAGGAAACTATTATTTTAGTTTCAGCCAAAATAAGACTAATATGATTAGTTAACCATAATACCCACACTAATCCACTATGTATGTCATTGTTTCCTGCATTCAGATGGAACAGTTGGAATCATTTTGGATGTTCGGTTGATGAAAATATTGTTCGTGGAACAGGTAACATGCAAATTTTTCTTGTCATCAATCAGCTACTACTGACTAGATTAGGTTTTTCCTAGTTGATGGGCAGAGCTTAATATAAGTTTCATGACAAATCTTGCATTCATGTTGATCATCCATGAAGAATACGCAGGGTCCTCTTTTACTAGTTATGATGTACTTTAAAAGTTAAGACTAATATAAAACAGAAAATATGTTGGTTAATTTGGCTGTTTGATGTATGTTTATGATTTTTTATTTGTTAGTAAAACTTTGGAAAATACCTTAATATTGACCGTCTTTTGATGTGCTTGATACAGCTGATGCTCTACTCTCCACAGGGTTATCCAGGGTTGGATATGAATATGTAAATATAGGTAATATATATTCCATTCGTTCTGTCACTATATCTCTAAGCATGAACTGTATGCGGTCACTCCTAATCCAGTACCTTATACTAATAAATAAAATGGTTTTGTCTATTAACTACCAGATGATTGTTGGGCTGAGCAAAACAGAGATGCTCAGGTATTGTATTGCTATAGATAAATCAACAAATAATAGGAGGAGAACATCATTGTGTATGTTTCACTTATTATTATTAATAGCGAAGTACTTAAAGTCATTGGTGATAGATTTTATTCAACTCTTTCTTCATACTTTTGCTCCCTGATATCTATTCCATATATTGTATTAGTTTGATCAGTTTCTGATTACTTTTCATGTAACATTCAACTTATTATAAGGAAACTAAGATCCCAGAGGAACTCAGAACCTTCTTATACATTGGCAGGGCAATCTGGTTGCTAAAGCTTCAAAATTTCCTTCAGGGATCAAGGCTTTGGCAGATTATGTTCACTCTAAGGGTCTCAAACTTGGAATATATTCTGATGCTGGGTGAGCACTGAGCATGCTATTCTAGGATCAGTCAAAATTGTTCTGGCCTTAGACAGACACTATAAAAATATGTCAATGCTCTGTTTCATATTATTGAGTTTTGTGTTTGGCTTTTTCAACCAGATCTTATACATGCAGCAAAACAATGCCAGGTTCCCTTGGACATGAGCAACAAGATGCCAACACATTTGCTTCATGGGTATAACGTTACCTGTGCAATTCTCTGATCTAGTAACCAGATTATACTGTACTTTGGATGAATCTACAATGTCCTTAAAGCAAAATGCAAAGTTCTTAGATCAGATCAATATGAAACTGTTATTAAACATGAGAAATCAGGCTTGGTTTTTACTCCTATCACCATTGTAGCTAAAAAGCTAATATTTGTTTGCTGAACGGGCAGGGAATTGACTACTTGAAATATGATAACTGCTTCAATGGTGGCATTGAAGCTCGGAAGAGGTACATAATACTTTTGATATGTCTGGTCAGTATGTTTTCTCTAGATCTAAATTTAGACTTCTTATTGGCAGAATGTGCTAAATTTGTACAAAATGTGCAGGTACCCAACAATGAGTGAAGCACTCATGAAATCAGGCCGTCCTATATTCTATTCAATGTGTGAATGGTAGGAAGACATTGTGAACAATGGTCTCTAAATTTATTGAACAGTCGAGGGAACTCGCTAGCTTTGGTTGATATCACTGAAAATTCATAGCTTCTATTTTGATGAGCAGGGGTGAACAAAATCCTGCTACATGGGCACCTAATATTGCAAACAGCTGGAGAACTACAGGAGACATACAGGACAACTGGGACAGGTAATATACTGGGTATATTCAGACAAATTCCATTCTTTTCAGCAAGGATTGAAATGAGAACTTATATGTTTCTGTATTGGTGCAGTATTACATCTAGAGCTGACCAGAACAATCAGTGGGCTGCTTATGCAGGTCCTGGTGGATGGAATGGTTAGTTTCCTGCTTCATTAAAAAATTCTTGTGTTATTTTCTATTATAAATTTAGAACTGTATTTCTAACTATTCTTGACCTTGTATTGTCCAATCCAGACCCAGACATGTTGGAGGTTGGAAACGGTGGGATGACAATCGAGGAATATAGGTCACATTTCAGTATATGGGCTTTAATGAAGGTAACTAACATAGGAAGCTTCTGCTGGTCTTTATATCAAGGTTCATGGATTAAGAAGTCCTAGTGTTCCATTCACGACCTTAGCAAGTTTAGGAGAGGCAATTCATTAGAAGTTCATGTTTAATTTAGTGAGCTGTTGCAAAGCTATGTTTGAGGTTCTATAGGTACAATTTCATAAAGTCAAAATACTAGATTTATAAATCATAGGTTGAAATTGATGTCCATTCATAAGAAGCTCATGCTTAATTTAGCAAGTTACACATGTGTAAAGCTAATTTTAAGGTTCCATAAATACGGTTTCATATACTGAAAGTATTAGGTTTATGAAGTTAAAAAATAGAACCCATGTTCAGAAAATATATTGTTATATTTTCTTTTTCTTACTTATTTGGGATCATCACATATGATGTTAGATGTTTGCACTTATGATGTTAGATGTTAGATGTATGCATTGGAAAAAAATATTTTCTAATAAATTCTTTGTGAATCAAGCATTCTTACTCACGAACCAACTACCACTTAATAAATGGTTTTCTCTCTCTTGCAGGCACCCTTGTTGATCGGTTGTGATGTTAGGACAGCCAGCCAGGAAATTACACAGATAGTGGGCAACAAAGAAGTCATTAATGTCAATCAAGGTTTTGAATTTCATCTAATCAATTTCAGTTACTTGACTGTATAAGTTTCAAGTTGACTTATATCTTAATTACCAAACCTTTTGGGCTGCTTCTAGATTTATTAGGTGTTCAGGGGACGAAAGTCAGCCAGCAAGGAAATCTTGAGGTATGGAATATTTCTGGTTTAACTGTATACAATTACTCTGCCCACCTAATATAATCCTATTTTTAGAACCTATAATCCATTTTCAGAAAAGGCTAGGTTTTTTTTAATCCTTGAACGTTTGACAAATTTTAGGTGTGGGCTGGGCCACTGACCAACAAAAGAGTGGCTGTAATCTTGTGGAACAGAAGTAGTTCAACAGCTTCTATCACTGCTCAATGGCAAAATATTGATCTTTCCTCTAATGTTGTTGTTCAAGCCAGAGACTTGTGGGCTGTAAGTTCTCTCTTCCACTAAATAAAAAGCAAAAACTATAGTATAAGCAAATTAACTTAATTTATTTTAAAAGCAATGTGTTAAGTCTGATTATATTTGTGTCAATTTTGATATTGCAGCACAGAAACCTTCCAACAAGGTTACAAGGCAGTCTCACATCAAATGTTGAGCCGCATGCCTGCAAGATGTATATCTTAACACCACTCTATGGTTAAACTCAACATCCAAAATCCTGAGAAATATTATTCTATATAATCTTAGGTCCAAGTTTAAAAATATTAATGTTGTGGTCAAGCCATAACCATATTATTTGAATACAAACCAGCCTACAGAGCGAGAAGGTTCTCATTCATGTCAACTGTATTTACATGGTAATTATTCCAACCCAAAATAAATAATGGCATGCCAGTGTACCAAGTTGGCGATGGACTTGCAGTGTAAGAAAGTCCAAGCATATCACATAAGGAGAAAATGTATCATTAGATGAGAGACTTAAATAAGTGTAATAAAGTTTTTCATCATTTTATTGAATCAATGAATTATTGAAAACATTATGCTCAAAAATGTTGTTGAAACATCTTTCATGGCATAATGTATTGGTTAAAAGTGACATTGGTTTTAGTCTACATGGGTGGCATAGTTGGCTAAGGGCTTTGGGTTCTTCCTATAGGTCCCAAGGTCAATTCTCGCTGACTGCTCTATAACCTGATGCGCATGGCTTGTAGGCAGATGCACACATCCCCAATGGACTAGTCTCCCCTCATCTTGCCCTATTGAACCCAACTTGACAATAAAGGATGAGACATGAGGATACCCCTAGCACGACAACAACAAAAAAAACGTTTGTTGCAACACATCAACAAGGTTCAAACTTATGTTGAATCATTGTGATTGCAAGCATTTTGTCCTTGTTGATCTTCAATGTTCCCTAGTTTGAACCTTCTCATTAAAACTGTTGGCATTTAAGCCATTGACTTTGTGGTCGAAACTCTCGTTGGGCCAGTATGCTCGTAGGTTTTGTCCCCCTGCAAGTTCAGACTATTTGTATTGATGCAATGTGTTCACTCGCAAACATAAGATATTAATTATCTTAACAATCAAGGTTATAATAATTATCATACTTACTGAATCGGATTCGTAAGGAATGTTATAAGATTTTGACCCAAGTTTAAACAGTCAAATATTAAAATCTTAAAAACAGATAAATAAACATTTTTTTGCAATGATGGTGGGTGAGTTTTCAATAACACCAGGGGCATAGTAAAAGAAAAAAAACAATAATTTTTTTTTAATGATGCTCATGAGATCAGTAGTTTAAGAGATCTAAGAGATAACAAACTACCTAATCTGTATTTCAGATTCTCTTACATGTTGACTCTTCAATTATGAATCTCGAATAAGAAAATGAATTCTTGCCTCCTCATAAAGTTCAATCAGACTATCATTTCACTTTAAGTTGTTTTATAAAATGACACACAATTCTGAATTAATTGAGAAAAGAAAATCCCAAGTCACATCGTTAGGTAGTGTTAAATGAGAAGTGGGCACAGAAGAGTGATTGAGAATCATTAAAGAAAACTTTCGTTCTCACTGCTTGACAGGTTATAAGTCATAGTCAATGCCTTGGAACTTTATTCCGACTTTCGGTGTCTGTGCACAGTGCTTGCAGTTCACGTTTCAATTTATATTATTCAATGAAATCGTATTGAATAGATGGTACGTACAAGCATGCCATTAGTTTGCATTGGGCGTTTAGTGAAGGAGCTCAAATAACCGAACAGAGGAAGGTGTAGGTAGATTTATAACTAATTCTGACCTGCTTATTAACTGTGAGTTGCACGCGTTTAACTAATTCTGACCTACTTATTAAGTGCGAGTTGCACGCGTTTAACTAATTCTGACCAACTTCTGAAGTGTGTGAGTTGTATGCATTTATATCAAGCATGTTTGAAGCTAAAGTTGTATGCATCGTCCATAATTTCTGTTCTCCAACATTTTTAATGCACACAAGTAAATCGTGGCTGGTATTTATTATGCTGTAATAGTGAAATTTGTATATGGATATTAATTTTATTTAGTTTTGTATTTATTTTGAGGGAATGGTTTAAAATAATTGTATATTGATAAAGATGTACAAAAGTTTGTTCTTTCTTCTATATTACTAATCATTAGTTTATACGTGTTCATAATTCAATTCGATAGCTAAAATATGGTTGTTTGATGTTGCTCTCATAATTTGGTGGATATGTCCTATATTCTCTTTGATTCTACCACCTTTTTGTTTCGATGACTAAAATATAGTTGTTTATTGTTGCTCTCATTATTTGGTGGATCAATCGCATGTGCAAAATTGATCCCACACCTATAAATCTAACTACAATTTTAAAATTCAAATTCAAATTTTAGTTGACTTTTATGTATTCCTTTCTCCCTAGAGCCAACCAAGCACATGATTGCATGATTTATCACTATGTCACTTGTATTTAAAGATATTTGGTTGTCGTTATTTTGGACATTCAGTAATCATCATTGTAAGGAAGAACACTTCAATTGGGTGAACTAAAATTTAGATTTACATTATCATCCTAGCACATCTACTTGTTTGGAGATTGTTGTTTTCAGTTATCAACACAATTATAACTTACTTGATGTTTTTCCAAGGGTCGACATAGGAGAACTTGTCCCCTAGTGATATAGTAGCCCTCTTAAGGTATTTATAAATATCACTAATCTAGAATAGGACCCAAAGACCAACTTTTTATAATGCCCACGTAGATCGCTAAGTTGGCTACCCAAAATCAAAAGTTGGTATGCCAACGAGGATTTTTGCGAGGTCAATAATGACGCATCATCCAATTTGCCAAAAACGTGCCACTTTGGACCCTCGACCGAAACGGGAGCGGGCCCACCCCGAAACTTGCCACGGTTTTCGTCTGCAGCAAATGGGTTGGGCACGTGGCAACAAATCACTTGCTCACGTTACCGATGTGGAACTCCACCCATTTCTCCCGCTGCCACATTAAAAAAATGGAAGTGTTTGCATTAACTACGTGTCACTTCGCATTACATGATCTCTACTCGCTCGCCTTTCGAAGTCTTTAGCCTTCAATACAGTTGACCCCAATCACATCGACTATACTCCTGCTCATTTTCTTCCCGCTCAAGCTTTGTTCATCGTTTTCTCTACTACCAGAACCAGCTTGCCATAGAATGCCTTCAAGCAGGACATAGACCCGAACGTGCGCACCAAAAACTAGGTTATGTGTCATGGAATACCCTATTTCGCAGGTGTTTGTATGGTTTTTTTCTAGTTTTTGATGGGTTCCTTTTTTATTGTTCGGCTCCATTATTGTTTTGCAAGTATAGAGCCGAAAGAGGTGGATGACGACAAAGCTACTTGTAGATGCCAAATGGGCTCTTTTCCTTCGACCCAGGTGAGGAAATTCCCTGACTAAGGCTCACAACATTGAAACATTTTGTATTGTTTTTTATCTCGGCATTTGTCCTTTTACTTGATCTTTGGTATTGTTTTTATGTCGGCATTTGTTCTGACTGTTTGGCATTCCTCATAAATCTTTTGTTTCTCCCGCGATGGTTGTGCATGTTTTTTTGTGTTTTTTGAACACAACATTTTGTGTTCATAAACACAAATACATAGATAAGGGAATCGTACTCCTCTGTTCTAACTTTACTATCAATTTAATGGTGACTTTTGAGTAAAATTTTGGCTCATTTCGTGGAACAATGAAAATATTGGAAGTTTTGGCATCAACTTGCAACATCATTGTGGTTTAATGGTTTTGAATTTCACCATTAATGTTTAAGGGTTTAACGGTACAAGGGTTTAATTTCACCATTCATATTTGAAGGGTTCAAGGGTTTCAATTTGAATGGTTCACTGTTAATGTGTAATGGGTTTTTGGGTTTAAATGTTCATTTCATTAACGGATTCACTAGATTTAGGCTATTAATTTTACATTTACTGTCATAAGGGGGTATCAATTTGAATGGTTCACTGGTAATGTATAATGGGTTTCTGGGTTTAAATGTTCATTTTATTTATTGATTTTGCTTCTCGATGTAGTGTTTCAATTTCACATTTACTGTCAAAGGAGGTTACAATTTGAATGGTTCACTGCTAATGTAAATGGGTTTGTCGGTTTAAATGTTCATTGTGCAATTTCGCATTTCCTATCAAAAGGGTTTGAGGGCTTTTCAGTGTTTCATTGTTAATGTAAAAGGGTTCACATTTTTAGTTTTATTGTTTATTGGGTTTGCGGGTTTCAACGTTGGCTTTAAAATTCACTTTTAAATCTTCCATTTTTTGAAGGGGTTCATCCCATGGTAAATTGTGTTCCTTGTCCAAGGATTTAAAACAACGTGACCACTCTCAAACACCTCCTTCGGTTTCAATTTCAATGTTCAACTGTTAATGTATACGGTTCACATTTTCACTTTTATCATCCAATGTGTTTGATGGTTTCCAAGTTGACTTGATTATTGGATTCACTGCATTCATTATGGGATTCACTTCATTCATTATGGGATTCACTTCATTGTTCTAGGGTTCACTATTAAAGTAGTTCAAATTGCACATCCGTATTGTGTTCATTGTCATACTGTTTACATCTTCACATTTGTAAAAAGAATATTGTTGCTGGGTATAAATTTTTGTTTCAATGTTGGCTTTAAAATTCACTTTTAAATATTCCATTTTTAAAGGGGTTCATCCCATGGTCCATTGTGTTCCTTGTTCGAGGATTTAAAACAGCACGACCACTCTCAAACACCTCCTTTGGTTTTAATTTCAATGTTCATCTGTTAATGTATACGGTTCACATTTTCACTTTTATCATTCAATGTGTTTGATGGTTTCCAAGTTGACTTTATTATTAGCTTCACTACATTCGTTATGGGATTCACTTCATTGTTCTAGGGTTCATTGTTAAAGTAGTTCGGATTGCACATCTGCATTGTGTTTACTATCATACGGTTTACATCTTCACATTTCTAAAAACAATATTGTTGTTGGGTATAAATCTTTGTTTCAATGTTGGCTTTTAAATTCACTTTTAAATCTTCCCTTTTTAAAGGGGTTCATCCCATGGTCCATTGTGTTCCTTGTTCGAGGATTTAAAATAGTGTGACCACTCTCAAACACCTCCTTCGGTTTCAATTTCAATGTTCAACTATTAATGTATACGATTCACATTTTCACTTCTATCATCCAATGTGTTTGATGGTTTCCAAGTTGACTTGATTATTGGCTTCACTACATTCATTATGGATTCACTTCATTCATTATGTGATTCACTTCATTGTTCTAGGTTTCACTGTTAAAGTAGTTCGGATTGCACATTTGCATTGTGTTCACTATCATACGGTTTACATCTTCACATTTCTAAAAAGAATATTTTTGTAGGGTATAAATCATTGTTTCAATGTGTTCGTTGTCGGATGGTTTAAATCAATGTGAACACTTTTACATACACCTTGGGTTTCAATTACAATTCTTCACTGTTAATGTATATGCACCTTCAACTTTTCACTTTTATTTTACAATGTCTTTTACAGGTTTCAAAGTTGACTTGATTTTGGGATTCACTTCATTTAGGGTTGAGATTTCACTTTTACTATTAAAGGGTTTAGGGCTTACGGTTCACTGTTAAAGTAATTTGCATAGCACATCTGCATTGTGTTCATTGTCTAAGGGTTTACATTCTAATTTGTTTCAATCACTTTACATGTTTCATACTTTTTCAAATGCTTGCCAACTTTCATGTGTAGTTGTGAAGTTCATTGAATACTTTATGTATGTCCATGTACACAATTAATTATTAGGAATCCTTGAACCCTTAAACATTAACAGTGTAATTGAATCCCTTCAATACCAATCAGTATATATCAAGTAACTACATATAAGAATGTACATGTATATGCATATATGTATGTGCATGGATGTGCATATATGTATGTACATGTATATACATATATGTATGTACTTGTACATGCAAATATGTATGTACATGCACATGTGCATGGATGTGCATGCACATATGTACATGTACATATGTTTATGTTTTCAGAGGTAACTAGGGGAGAGTATCCAGGATGTGCGCACCCTAACTTTGGGGGTCCACGTGGCATGCAAAGTGGATGAGAGACCAAATTTTCAACTCGCCCACGTAAACCACTAAGTTGGCTGCCCCAATTCAAAACCATTTGACAGTAAAATTGAAAATATGAACCCTTTTACGTTAACCACTCGTGCATATATGTTTGTACATGTATATGCATATATGTATATACATGTGTGTATGTACATATTTGTGGTCCATATTGTTCAGGAGGGCAGAACTAGCAGTAATCAAAACACATGTATAAGTAGCACAACTGAACTTGAAAGGTCCACAAACTAGTTTTTTAGAGACTCTTTTGTTAGATTCAATCCAATTCACATGCAATGTGATGATTGGGTCAAGGTATCAACAATTGGAACAACTACATTAAGTCACTGGATGAGGACATGTCATCCTCATAATTCAAAACATCAAGGACATGCTATCATTTGAAATCTTTGTAGTTGTGATTTATGTTGAACTTTCACATTCATATTGAATGGTCTATGCACCACAATTCTCAAGTATAAAGGCATTCAAATGACTATGTGTTCTCATTGTAGTTGATTTCGGAGGTGCAAGTAAGGATAGGTGACATGTAGTTGATGCCTCTGCAGTTGGAATTTGAATGTGGGGGCAAGTGTATTGGGAAGAGTAGGTGGTCGATAAGGTGTGCAAGTGATTGATCGCCACAACGCCGACCTACTCTATGCGAATGGAAAGTGTGGCAGGTTTTGGGGGTGGGCCCACTTTCATTCCCGTCGATGGTCCGAAGAGGCATTTTTTTGGCAACTTGGATGACACGTCATCGTTGACCATGCAAAAAACCTCATCTTTTGATTTTGGGTTACCAACTCAGCGATACTTGTCAATATTTGCTCCTCATCCCATAACATCTTCTCAATTGCATTGACATATAAAATTGTCATCTTTGCTCATTCATCTTTCATGTACATAAGTGGAAACATAAAACATGTAGTTGTTGAAATCTATGCTCAATCATCCCATTACATGCACTGAATTGCAATGACATGTACATAAAATAGGTATGCACATAATTGGAAACTACAAGCATGATCATGTTCACAACTTCCTCAATCATCTTTGCTCATTCAACCCATTACATGTTCTGAATTGCATTGGCATATAAAACAAACAAAATGCACCTAAATGGAGACATAAAACAAGTAGTTGTTGGTGAGTTGATTACTCATCCCATTACATGTAGAGAATTACATCGACATATATATAAAATAAGTATGCACATAATTGGAAACTGCAATCATGTACTAGTCCACAACTTCCTCAATCATCTTTGCTAATTCAACCCATTACATGTTCTGAATTGCATTGACATATAAAACAAATGAAATGCACCTAAATGGATACATAAAACAAGTAGTTGTTGATGAGTTGATCACTCATCCCATTACATTTAGAGAATTGCATCGACATCTATATAAAATAAGTATGCACATAATTGGAAACTACAAGCATGTACTAGTCCACAACTTCCTCAATCATCTTTGCTCATTCATCCCATTGCATGGTCATATAAAACAACTTCCTCAATCATCCCATTACTTGTTTTGTATTGCATTGACATACAAAAAACATACCACGTGAGCATAATTCGAAACAAAAGTCATGTCAAATCCATGTCTTGAAAAGACATTTTCGCAGTTCTGGTCTATCTTGATAAATCAGAAAAGAAAAAAAAAAGCACATATGTTCATGTAGATGCTAGTTCATCCAAGGGGGAAACAAAATTATTCTAACTTTAGGTGGTACCCTTGAGCCTGTGATAGGTTCCATGTTCTCATCACCTTGTATTGGGTTGCTATACCTAGGACTGTCGACAACCCCTGGCATGTGAGTTGAAGGAATATAAAAGGTCACGGGTGAGGAAGTTGGTTGAAAAATTGAAGTTGGTCGAAAATACCTAGGGCTGTCGGCAACCCCTGGCATGTGAGTTGAAGGAATAGTAAAGGTCACGGGTGGGGAACTTGGCTGACAAATTGAAGGTGGTCGAAAGGTGGGGATCATTGTGTTTAGCATGTCCTCCATTATGGGATGTCGTTCTGGCAACAAACTCGATGGAGTTGATGGATTGTTTAGCATCCTCTTTCTTGCCAGAATCATTCTCTCCTCCTCGATGGCCCTTTCCTCTTCCTCCTACTCCTTTAAAGGCTTCTCTCATTTCTGTCGTTCCTCCTTCTCCTTCTTCTCTATCTCTTTCAACCTTTCCTTTTCCTTACACAATATGTTCTTTTGTTTTTTTATCTAGTTCCTTCTTTTGATTTTTCAATATGCTTGCTGCCTTTTTCTCTTTGGCCTGCTCTTTCTTTCTTTCCTTGGTCTCCTCCGCTTCCATATTATTCACATCTTAAACCTTTAATTATTCCATGAACTCATCAGATGTAATCAACTATGAATTATAACTCAACCGAAGACCACCATGAACACCTTTCCCTTTCACCTTGTTGACAATGTGAACAGGAAGCTTTAAAAATCTTAACAGTCCTATTTCCTGTTGAGAGGACCCATCTCACTGACTTGGGATAGCAGGCCCTCCTCTTCCTCACTATGAGCTTGTGTTGTGTCTTGTGTGATGTCTTGTTGTGTCAATTCTACATTAGGTTAGCTATCTAATATGCCACAATCGGCATAGTAATGCACCACATCATCCATGGCAGTTGCGGGTGGTGAAGGGAAAGTGAATGTGGAGTCTTCTTGTTGCCCTTCCAAGTCAACTCCTAAAACCATTGCCCCATCAGCCACCCATGTCAGTGCTATTCATTGTGATGGAAAAACAAGACTGTCTTCCACACTGTCACTCACTCTTTCAATGATGTTTTCTGCAACAACTTCACTTGAGACATCAACACCGGATAGGCTCAACATGTTTTGCACAGCCAAAAAATCCTTGACATTTTGAATGTCGAATGTGGTGCTGGGTTGCATGTCATCCATGAGGGCATTGAGATTGATGGGCCATATCCCTATCCTTCAGAAGCCTGCTATGATGTTAGAAATTGTCAATACCTTCTTCAAGGACTTGCTTCCTATTTTTGCTAGTTTTGCCCTCCTAATCTCCACATTTGGAAACCTTGCCAACCACGCCACTCTTTCTGTTTTGAAGTATGTTTTGAACAGAGAGAAGACACTCACATCTAGTAGTTGTAGTTTGTGAGAGGTGTGAGCCAATAATGTGAGCAAGTCTATACCCAACATCCTTGCCTCTTGTATGGTTGTCACTGCAACATGGTTGCCATGGCTGTCAAATATAAGCAAGTGCATGTTGGTGGGTGATACACCCCTTGGAAAAGATCGCACAAAGTGGTACAGCCAATTAAGGAATATTTCCTTTTTCATCCATGCGTGTTTCTATTCTGCCATGCAAGAACTCAACTTGCATTTGGCGATGTAATTGTGTAGGTGCTTCTTCCCTTTGATCAAGTAGAAGCCTGGGATTCTTTTTTCGGAAGCATTCACACAACACAAAATTGTAATCCATTCTCACCTCTTCAGGATTATGTATGAGACACTGTGACTTCCTCTCCTAGCGAGCACCCTCATAACACCATTAATGCCCACCATAACTCTGGTTTCATCACAGTTCCAAATCCGATGAGGACCATATGGATTTGTTGCATAGGCCTTTGATAATGTCTCGTAGAAAGAAGCAACAACGACAGGTCTCAGAGTGAGTACATTGTCTTTGTCAAGGCCTTTAGTTGTCTGCAAGGTGAGTTCTAGATGTTGGGCTTTAAAACCAGCCCACCATGACTTCCCAGGCATGCCATCCTTGAAAGGGTTAGGTCTACCCTCACAAATCTGTGTCATAGTTGCCTTCAATTTCAGGATCTCGAGGCCATGACCAACCACTGTCATCTGTTGGCACCACTCAACAATCTCTTCTTCCTCTTCAACAGTGAGGATGGTTGGGGGACCTTTCTTCGACGTCATTTTTAGACCACCCAACCATTTTGTCACTATCACAACTGGGATTCCCCACTTCTTTGATGCTCCCCTAACAAACATATCATTTTCCTCTACATCATGGATTGCACCCTCCATGGCAGAAGCCAACAATAGCTTCTATGGCCTTGTAAAATTCCTTCCAGTTGAAGGAGCAGTAACATCCACTGTGGGCGGTGAGATAGGTTCTTTTTCCTGATCCTCCGATGATGGGGGTATAGGCTCTGCTTTGGCTACATTAGGAGGCGAGGTTTGTGGCTAAACTAGGAACTTCACACCTGTTTTATGCGATGGCAACCTTGTTGATGCTCTCTTTTTTGCACCACAGGAAGTCATCTTATTTGCCTTCCTCATCTGCATGAACAGTAATAAATTGTACATTAGTTGTACTTCCATGACAAATATATAGATCAATATGAATTGTACAGTACGTATGAAAAATATCTGTAATTTGAAATGTAACAAGCAAGCATATATACATTACAACATTGGGTTACATTGCTTGATGGAACCAACTAACCAAGTGATGTTGTAAGTCGATTCATGTTGAAAGATATTAACTTTGATGCTTGACATGACACCGTTGTACAAGTAAGGAGTGGACGATAAGATAGTGTAAGATGACAGTAATGCTCAAACAGTAGAAGTATGTTTCCCTGTGTAAAATGATATCTTTTATGGGCATATGTGTGTGGAAATGTATTATTTATTGTAAACTTAGACATCAAGGGTTTAGAGGTACATGTGCAAACTTAGTCTGGCAGGGATTCGTGGTCGAATCCTTTTGGGTCAAGTAGATGTGGTGGTGTAGATGAAATGGCTTCCTTCCAAAGAATTTGTTGACTGTATAGTCAACAAGGCTGATTAGATGCAACCCAGTTTGACCATGATGAGGTTGAATGTATACTTTGGTAAAAATCCATGATGGAATATGTTCATTGACTACTCTTGGAAGCGTATATTGCCATGATAGGGTAGCGGAGCTTTGATGAAATTGTGGTCCATAGTTTTCTAAAAAAAAACTATTCAAATAGTTGGTTTGGCATGATTCCAAATTGAACTTGAATAATTTAGAATATAAAGATGATCAGGTGGGAAAGAGATGATCATCAATGGGGTTTGGATAGAGAAAGAGTTGGTCAGCAATATGAGAGTGCTTCACAATCCATTCTTGTTGTGTTTGAATGCGTGGATAAGGGATTTGAACTGGCCATTGAGTGGGTGGAATAGGTGACTACGAGAAAGGATCAAAATATTCACAGAGGTAAGTTGTAATGTCATAATTTGTATCATTTGGATTGAGGGTTGCAATGAGACCTTGAGTTGTTCGTGTGTGATGGACCTTCAAATATTTTTCCCTATCATATTCATAATTTTGAATAATTTGATAGCGTTCATCTCTATTTGATACATCCACGCTCAGTTGTGTCCATGTCCGATGTTTGGAATGTATCATTGTGACTTCTTCGTAGTCATCTGCATCATGACATACATTGCAAATATATCATGTCACCTAATAGTTGAACACATTTGTATACAAGATTTGATGCTTCTAAAATTCGCATCAATGTTTCAGATCACACCCTGTGATTCACCATCAGGATGAAGGAGAGAGTCAACTAGGGCATTTAATTTGTACATCTCTAGGCACTCTCCTTCTGCAACATGATGGATTGCAGAGTGTGATCGAAAAAGTTGGTGTTAAAAAGAGACAGACAATCAAATCTAGAAGCGGGTAATGTGATTCAGTCATGGCTTGTGGAAATTTAGTAAATTTAATATCTATATATAAATATATGTACATGACCTCTATTGTACATATCCCTATATACGTATATGTACATCAACTTTTTATATACATTTATGTACATACATGTAAAACCACACAAGTAGAACAATTTTAAATGTATATGTATGTAGATACAGATATGGATCTCCAGTGGACAATTAATTGAATTTTGTTAGTACATACAGTCGTAACACCATTTTGATGTTCAAATCAGTAAGTAGTTTGTTGTTTGATGTTCAATTATGTTTGGATGTTTCTATTGTGATATTTGTAAACATTTATATGCACAGAGTCGATAGTTTTGATGTTTACTGTTAAATTAATTCAAAATTTGATGTTTGTTTCTATTTCAGTTCATTTGACTCACTTGAGTCATTGAGGGTTGGTTTTATGTCATGCACACTTTTAAGTATGTTCACTTTTGCATTTGGAATTGCATTTCAATGTTTGAATTGGGCTTATATGTATATATTTGTATATACATCTATGAACATCAGTTGTAGATGTACATATATGTATATACATAGAAGTAGAAGAGTTGTAAATGTATGGGTCTATGTTCATGCAACCATGTAGACTAAATTGAGTCACTATTTGATGTATGTCCACTTGAGTCGGTGTTGTGTTGGAATTGGCATGAAGTCAGTCATTTGCATGGCTCTATATTCATTTCCATTCGTCTACACTTTTGTCTGTGTTCAATTGTGCATTTTTAATTGGCTTCTTTAAAGTTGAATTGGCTTCTATAAAGTTGAGTTTAATGAATTGGGATTATATATATAAACCTTCAAATATACATAACTATGTATAAATATTGCATGTGGAATATATATATTGGACATTGTATATATATACAGACACTGTCAAGTATGACAACATGTATATACATATGTATACAGTGTCAGACATATGTATACGTGAAAACCATGAATATGGGGTTATACACACACACACACACACACACACACACACACACACACATATATATACATATATATATATGTGTGTGTATGTATGTATGTATACATACATACATATATACACATACATATATATGTATATATATGTATGTATATGTATATATATATATACATATATATGTATATATATATACATATACATACATATATATACATATATATGTATGTGTATATATGTATGTATGTATACATACATACATACATACATACATATACATATATATACATATACATATGCATACATATATATGTGTGTATATATACAATGTCAGACATATGTATACATGGACACCACGAAGATGGGGTGTGCACGTTGTGGGTCCTCTCCCCTAGGAAAAATAATGTCAAGTGGATATGTCAGGATACTAAACTGTGCATTAATGTAGGGAATGTGAGCTGGCGGATGCGTACTAAAACACAAAAAACTCATTAATGTAGGGAATATGAGGTGGCAGTTGCTTATTTAGATGGGAAGTGTGCATAATTAAGCCAAAATCTTCTAAGAGATTTGGCTCACCGACATTAGCCTAGTGTAAAGCATTGAAGAGGAAATTAAAAAAAAACAAATAAAAGCATCTATTTAAAGGGGTCAAGCACTGCATTGAGAATATAGTTTATTTTAGTAATTGTTCAGGGAAGGGGAAGCAATTTGTAGGAACCAGTAAGCATGGAAGCTACATTCACACTTTACACCTCAAGGAAACAACTGGCATTTGCTAGCGCAATATGTGATAAGAGATTGAAGCAAGTTTTCAAGTACCAGGATGAAGAATTCATCACGACAATTAAGGTGTTCCTTGGCGACTGTTTCCTGAAAACAAAACACAGGAACCGCACAAATGTTGCATTGTGAATATGGTTTTGGCATGTGGGTTGGAGATTGGGAAGAATGCACTGAAAAGAGTGCATGGTTGTTGCAGGGAATAGTGGGTAAGGAATGGTTAGGCGGCTTGAAGCCTCTGTTCGACAAGGTCATTCTTGGAATTGGGTTTGATTATCTAGTAGGGGAAGGAGTGGAAGTAGAAGTCATGACACTCTTCCCATTCATTAGATGGAGAGTGGGGCAGGACCAAGAAACCAAGAGGTCCGAAGTGGCCGAGGGGTGGAGGTTTCTTGAGCAATTTATTCGTGAAAAGGAAGGTGGTGCGACTGTCGTAGGTGCAAGGGAGGGTGAAGGTGACGAGTAGAGGTCACAGGTCAGATTGGAGTCGATGAGATTATGGGTACAGAAACCCATGGGGGAAAGAAAGAAATGATTTATTTTGGTCTATGATGAATTATTTTTGTAATCATTTTGGTAAGTGAGTCGTACTTTTGAAAAAAAAAACAATTTATTAAACTGTTAAATGTAAATTGAAAAGAGGTTTGTGGATTGTGAACAAGAAAAATACCTGCAAAACACGTATTCTTTTCCTGAATTATGTGGCTTCTTGCACCTCTGCAACTTGCTCTTTCTTTATCTTCTTTCTCTTCTCTTCCTGCTTTGGCTTGGTGAATGAAATGCATTGATTTCAAATGCTTATTTATGTTTGAGAATTTGAATTTGAATCAAAGCTCTTTAATTTTTTTACCTACTATGTTGAATTTGAATTTGAATCTCCATATTTCCCCATTTATGTCTGAGTTGATTGTTTTTGTTGTTCAATTTGTGGCCTTACACAAGTGTTGTGATGGATACAGGTGATATGACAAGTGACGATGCTAAAGTGACCATATCAACCTAGTTCAAGCTGGATAGATGGGACGGGGGATGCAGAAAGGTGTTGAAAGGGTCCCTTGGTCTGAAGCGAATGTGGACAAATTTTGACCATCACGTGACATTTGATTGGCCATGTCATTGTCCATGGGTGCTCACATGGCATGGGGTTGTCATCATGTCATTTTGTATTGCCTCCAAGTCGGATTATTTAGGCTTCACATGTTATCATTTTAATGTTTAATACAAACTTTAATGTTTTTTATCATGGTTCCTTTATTGGGCACGTGATCTTATTTGATGGAACTCTAAAACTTTTATTTGAATCAATATGAATGGTTTAAATGTTTACATGTGAACATAAAGATTTATATTTTGAATCCAAAAGATACACTTTATGGTTAATTTGTGTGATTGTTGAATGGTATTATTTATTAGTTTAATGTTGAACATGTGGTGGGACACACGTCAACAGGTACTGGGTGGTTAGGCGGAAACCTGTGGGCCCCTAACCACCGAAGACCTATCACACGTTTAGGTCCCCACACACGTTCTAGCTCCTCTCCCATAGACAAGTTAGAAAGTAGGAATACATAGTCAATCATATCATATGTCCCATTCCCATTTGTCCTTCCATGTCTTGGATTTGACTCTATACACCTTCTATTGATAACCAGTCTAAAAAATCTCTAGTTGGGTCCCCTATGTTGAGTATTGTCTAAAGGTGTTCATTCAAAAATGTTTTCATAAAAAATCCTCAATAAAATTTGCTTAAGGGTTCTTTTGTGGTCAATACTTAGTAATGTGACCTTTCTTTAGGTTGATTTTAGACCATTTCAAGATTTTAGACTTGTTTATCTTAGCATCCCAAATTTAGGATTTTGAACTTCTTGATCCTAACATCCCAAGTTTTGAGATTTTGGACTTCCTTATCTAAGCATTTCAAATTTTCAGTTTTCAAGCCATTTTCTATCTTCTTCCTCAAATTTTAGAATTTTAGACCATTTTTATCTTCTTCCCCCTCTAGCATGCAAACTCTTAAAACTTTTTTGTTTGAACAAAAAATGCTACCTACATCCTTACATGACCTTGAGACACCATTAATGTCTTGATATGAACATGTAGACATTCTAAAAAAGTGTTTCCCACCCAAAAAATGGTGTTCATCATGTAGGACATATTAACATGTATTTCCTAGTGATAAAAAAAAAAGCATCCAAAATATTTTTAATGTAAAAATTGAAGTTTTGCCACCATATTAGCTAGATTCGTAGGCTCCTTCTTAACATGTATACTAAAACTAGCAGCACCATAAATGAAAGTACATTTGTAGGTCTAGAATTTAAGCAAATTTGTAACATATTTTGTGGTACATTTTTGAAAAAATGATGTTTGATAGATATGAGTGTTCTCTACATCATGGTATTAACAAGTAGCAACATATTTTTTAGACTTGACATTCTTTACAACAAGATATTAAAAAAAATGAAGGAAAAATAGAAAAAAGTAGTTTCATAATTAAGAAGAATAAAATATTTTTTTGATCGCTAAAAGATTGCAGCTTATATTAGATAAAAGATAGTTTTACATGCATAATTACAATTTGCCAAACCCCAAAACAAAAAATGTTTCAAAATTCCTAGACTGCCTAGATTCACTACATCTCCATTAACAAAATTGGGGAGAAGCACCTAAAACATACTACCATAATGTATTCTAATTTATTCTAACATCCGTTCTCATAGATACAAAAGATGGTTACTAGTAAACATCTATATACCACTATCAGTTTATTCATACATCAGAGACTGCCTGTCTTACCTACTACACTGGGGATTCTAGTCCATAGAGGCTATGGCCCTCTTCATCCTCCATGTCTTCAACACCCATGCTCGCACCCGCAGCCTATTCTTCATTCTCATCCCCGAGGGTCATTGATTCATTCAGAACAAGCCCACCTCCAAACTGAACCAATCTATCCTCCTTAATGTAGTTCTAGAGCCATCTGAGGCCTTCATTTGGTTCCAAGTCTAGCATCTTTAAAAAAAAAGGAGAACTGTTGCTCACTGCATTCCTTCACCTAGGCAAGAGCTTGGGAGTGGCTGAATAAATGAGAGGGAGTTTATCCACCTCTCGGCCCCTTACCTTGATAATGTAGAAATCCTTTGGTAAGGGGACACCACTCCCTACAACCTTATTTTCAAGGATATTGTCCAACTCACCAAGATATCTACTCCAAACTAGCCTCCAACAAAGCACACCGGCCATCTGCTACTCCTCCATCATGTCCAAGACCGTGGCCATAAACATAGAAGAAACATCTTTATTAACATGGTATTTCTGATTTACCTTTAAGAATTCTTCTCCTAAGACACCTTTCACTCCATAGATGATCAGATTGTGGCTTGTTTTGAATATGCATTTAAACCTTTTCTCAAAGACTTCACCCAAGAAGGCCATTTGTTGTCATTGGCAAGTGAGCCTTAGTGGGCTGCCCATCTCTCTTAGTTCCATTTTAGAATGAGTCTTTTGCCATTGACTTAGTTAGAGATAACCATAGAAAATACAAAAAGTTGAGTCTCAATTAAGGGGAAGTTTTGGGGATAGGAAAAATGTTGTTAGAAACGGTCACGTTTCATGAATCTAAGCCTAAAATTCAATTGCGGGTATCTATTTTCTAAATACCAAGTACCCATTATTTAGAAAACAGATATTTGTTATATTATAATATTTCAATTTTTTAAAATGGGCACCTATTTTAAAAGTATTAAAAAAAATAATCTTACAAACTCATTTTCACACCTTAAATAACGAGTACTCATTACATTTAAATAAGAAGTACCTCTTTTATAACGGAGAATTGCTATTTAAATTTTGAAATCCCAACCCACCCTTTGCTTTGGGTTTTGGCTTGGGAAAGGTATGGTGAGCCCAACCCTTAGCCTTGGAGTTACAAGTACAAGGCCATGCCATTGTCAATAAAAAATATTGACTTTTAACATATGTTTGATGCCTTTTCTCATAGAACTTTTTACAAAATTAAAACCCATTATAGATTATGATGTGCATATTTCAAATAAGTAATTTTTTTAGGATTTCATTATTTTTTATTGTTTAATTAATTTTTAATGAAATTGGTCCATAAACTTGAAATATCAAGGTTTTAAATGTTTAATAACTTTAGTTTTTACATTTTTTGAAAAAAAAAGATGGCATCAAACTACACACAACTATTTTTAGAATGAAAAAAAAAATTAAAAAATCATAAGTTCAGATCTAATTATGGTGGTTGTACACGAGAAATTTTCAAAATAGCAACTAAGGCCAACAAAAAATTAATAACAATAATATTATAAAAAATTACAAAAAAAACTTCATCAATTTTCACTGTTACAAATATTTTCCCAAGAGGATTTAGAAGAAAAAAAAAATATTTAAGCCAGTATGATAGTCGTGCATGTGCATGATATGGTCCCAAAGCGCACACTTTTAAAAAATGTTTTTTTAAAAATGCCTATTGAAAATCAATTTGTTTCATTTTGATTTATCTGAAAAAATAGACTCGAAGTACTACATTTCATATTATTGATTTTTTTAGATTCAATATTATGTGTTTCAAATTTTTAGATCAATTGTAACAAAATTTGAAAATCAGGAAAAACACTTCTACTTTAGGCACTTTTTAAGGACTCAACTTCTTGTAGGCACCCCACCCTCCATCTATATGTCATCAACTCACATACTTTTCTCTAAAAAATGTAAGAAAATCCATCTTTTCATTATCAAAATGCATCCTATCTACTCTATGTTTTAGTTAGAAATGATGTGAATGTAGTCCAAATCACGTCTTAGGGATCGTATGATCTCCTTCCCCTCTATTGGTAATAATATCAAAATTTGCCAACTCCTTTGTAGTACTCTTTGTCAACTCATCTGCCAACATATTCCCCTCGAAATATTCATGGCTTATTTTGAAGTCAAACTTTTTATAAGGGTCCAAATCAGGGAAAACCACTTACACAATTTTCAACTGGGGGCATGATTTTGTTGTATGGAAT
Organism: Cryptomeria japonica; assembly: GCF_030272615.1. Lineage (NCBI taxonomy): Eukaryota > Viridiplantae > Streptophyta > Pinopsida > Cupressales > Cupressaceae > Cryptomeria > Cryptomeria japonica. The sequence goes on from NC_081411.1 coordinate 286,009,165, forward strand.
TTACCGTTATCAATTCTAGGCTACATGTCAGACCTAGAAGGGCAACCTATAATTTTGCCTCATTATTGGTCCCCACCCTTGGACATTATCTTTCTTTGCCAATAATTTCCCAAATGGTCCTTGACTACACATCCAACTCCACTCTATCCACAATTTCCCTTTTCTACCCCATCAAAGTCAATCTTCACCCATCCAACTTCTGGTGTCATCCATTTTACCCCTACTCTCAGGTTTGAGAAGAGATTCGTAGGAGCCAAGATCACAACTTGTGGAAAACTTTCACAAGAGATGAAATAATATTTCACCAGAAGAATGAAAAATGTATGGAGATATTGAGATACTTTACAATGTACAAATGTCTTGTTTATATAGACAAAGAGGCGAGAGAATTGGGAGCACAAAAAATGGCACGTGTCTCAATCAAATGTGAGGGTAGGCAGGGTAGGTAGAAGCCAACCCAACTACAAATATTAATGCACTTAAGAAATAGTAAATGATAACTAAATATTGATTCCTAAAAAATATTGAATGCCAACTTTTCTATTCCCACGAATAGGGGTAGGAATAAGAAAGTATTGCAAAAAAGCCTTAAGATATCATTTTCTAGTTATGGATAGTTTTTTTTTAGATTATATTGATTGGGTTTGTATAGAATGTGCAATAGAACCATTGTAACTTTGAAGAATGAGTGTAACTAGTGGATTTGACATTGTTTGAGTGTCTCTAGGATTTTTCTATGCATTGACATGATGGGTTTTAATTAATTGGTCAATTATAAGGCCATTAAATCATTCCAATTTTTTTGTAATGTATATTCTTTTCAAGATCAATATGAACATACATAGGTATATTGTTGGATTAGTAGGTAGTATCCGATAAGTTCTTCAATTTTTTTTATTTACTTATTTGTATGAGTAGGACCTAGTTTATGTGCCCTTTTGAATACATATAGTCTCCAATTATACTTTGATTAAGGTATCCCTTTTGGTTTTAGTTAATATTTTGTATAAAATCTATATTATATGCCCCACTTGATACATACGCTATTCTATAATTTATTCCCCATTCCATTATTTCAACACATATTAAACAAATTAAATCATGTATTCATCTTTAGTTTTGTTCTTCTTAACTTTTATGTATAAGTGCATAACATTATTAAGACTTGTTATATATCCATATTTTTAAATACTTTACCAGGTAAGCCCTTTTCTACTATATAAAGGTGTAACCTAGCATATTCAAACCAACACATAAATACATGTGACAACCTATATAGGGGTATAACATCTATTGGGTAGGGTTTGTAAGAACCTAAAAAATATCCATTTATTGTAAATTCATTTAACTAAGCACCTTAGGGAAACTCTTCTTGGTCTTGTACAACATGAAGTGAAGGGGGGCCTCCCTACCTCAAATAGTCATTCCTTAGTTACCCAATATAGGTTTTGGGGTTTTCTTTCTAGGTTTGACACCTCTAACACTTGGGAAATTATCTAATTTGGAGCTAATAACTCAAATCACCAATAAATTTCAAGTTGAAGATGCAAGTTAATCAATAAGCATGATGTCACCTAAAAATCTAGCTCATAGTTAATACTTTTAAAAAAAACGTTATTCTAAAAAAAATATCTTATAATTTGAGGAGTGGTGACTCTATCAAGGAAGTACTCAAAGGGCCATTTTTTCAAGAAAGAGAAGTTAGAAATGGAGACAGAATAATGATCTTAATTTCAAAGGCATCCTGATATGATTTCAACTAAAGTAAGGAGGTGATGGGTTGAGTGAAGACCTAAAAATATAGGTATGTTACCTAAGCATGATTCCCAATGTGTTGAATGATTAGGTACATCAAGTAGGAATGAAGCAAAGAGGAAACTATCAATGTATCTCAAATGACTCAATTGATAAATGAGTTAGAGTAGGGGGACTCTTAGACATGAATATAATGTCTTGGAATGAAATAATTTTTGCTATAATAAATATAGATACACCCCAAGAATTGTGTATTGATGGTATATATATGAATTTACTTTTACCTCAATATCTAAGAAATATAAGGAAAAATCTATATCACAACTCTTTTATCTCATCCTGTGAAACTAAACAAAAGGTGGAACTCTTTTCCAAATTGTTGTTCCAACTACTCAATAAAAAATGAGAGTAGTGGAAGAGAATTAGATAAAAACATAGACATAATTGATCAACATAGACAAAGGAAACATGAACTAAAAGTCCAACTTGTGCTATGAGAAGTTAAATTTTCTCAATGAACCCAAAAGATGAATCAAACTCAAAATATTGCTAAAACTCATATAAATGCAAAGTAATACATAAAAAAAATTAAATCAACATGCCCACAATGTGCAACCAAATTAGCACTAGTATCAATAATAACAAAATGTAAGAAAAAACATAGGAGCTAACCCTCAAAGTCATGCTTAGAGATTTTCTCTAGTGATGTAGCCATTAGAAATCAAAATATATAGGTGTCTTGAATTTCATGAAATTCCAAGATATCCTCATCCAATTCCAAATAAGATTAGGGGAAAAGTTCCTAAATTTCAAAGAAATAACATTGTCACTAATGATGCTCACTTAAGACTTTTTATCAATATCATAGATGAATTTAAAATAGAAGATGAAGATGTCATAATGAAACTCTTTGTGCAAAAAATAATAATACCAAAGTCTTTGAAAAAGTAGAATAGACTAATCAAATGATTTTATGAGAGATTCTTTAGATTGTAGTATTGAGAAAGAGTGGATCCAAAAGTTTACAATTTGTAAGATGATGATAATAAAAAGGGAGTAAATGAAATGGTTGTTGATTTCAACAAAAGGTTTTCCATGGCGATGAGAAAAGTGTCCACTCATGTGAGGCCAAATGAATATATGTACCTTGTTTTATATTGTTGATAAATTGATTCCAAGTTGGGCTATTTCTTGCAAGATAAGAACCCTCAAAAATTGAGGGAAGTTTATGTTATGGCTAATAATATGTAAGGAGAAACTGTTGGCAATTGACACTCAATTGGTTGGTTTCACTATGTTGTCATTGATGGTAACATGATATTTTGTTTTGGCTTCATGTTTTGGTTCAATTGTGTACCGACATGCACTTCACAAACACTACACCGACACCGACAGGATAGAAGGATTTCTTTGGTTACCGATAATGTTGGACGACATGGTTTAGAAAAAGGTTATCGGTATTGGAGGCCGACATCTCTTGGATCCGACATCAACAACTGTTTTTTATATTCATGTATTTATGTTATCTAACGGACATGTAATTTGATATTGTAATAATCTTTGTAAGCCGACATAAGGCATGATAAGTTGTATAGGGTATATAGGTCAGTTGGATTAGATCATTTTGATATGGATAAGGTATTATAATGATAATGGAGATGTCGATGTAAAATAATGTGAAATATATTAGAGAGATTATGTATGTGAGGATATTTATGTAAGGGTTATTCCGGTAAAGGGTTTAGGGTTTTAGACCGGAACAGACAGAGCTTAATCGAAACTGTATGCTAGCATAGAAGATGTTATCTGTTGTAGTTCAACACTTCTCCAGATTGTAGTCTAGATTTATATGTAATCAGTGAGGCTCCTTTTGTGATTGAGCAGTGTGCTCTAGGTTGTAAGCCTTCCTGCAAGTGAGGCCCCTTATATTTTGCAATATCTCTTTATATGGCCAGTGGATTGATATTGTGGGTCACAAATCCCACCGTGGTTTTTCCTCTTTGAGGTTTTCCACGTATAATTTTGTGTATTATGGTTCTCATTTATGTGATTGGCTTATTGGTTGCTTTAGTTCTTTCAATTCTGTATGTACCAATATACCGGTTGGTGTATGCAAATTTTAATAAGGTTAAAATTGGACTTCCCGGTATAACACTAATTCAACCCCCCTCTCAGTGTTATTGGATTCCAACAATTGGTATCAGAGCCTTGTGCCTCAGAGGAAGTTTAACAGCTTGAGGAAGATCCTGAATCTGAAATCCATGGACATGGGTTTTGAGAAGCAACTTGAGATGGCACTTGAAGATTATCATGCTGAAAGATTGAAAAACTTAAAGCTACAAGATTAATTGAATTCTACTAAGGAATTCATTCTTTTCCTACAGGAGAGGCTATCATTTGTTCAGGCTAGGAGGAAGGAACTTTTGCAAAATCAGGATGATGAAGAGAAAGATGCACTTAAGGAATAATGTCAAAAATTGAGTTAGGAGAACATGGTTATGAGAAATGAAATGCAAGCTATAAGTATGAGAATGTCTAAGGAGACTGAGGATCGGAAGAAAAAGGAAAAAAATCTTGTTGTATCCCTGAAGAACAAATTTGAAGAATGTGGTAGGCTGGTTCATGAGAATGATATGTTGAGAACTGATTTAGTAAAATCCCAAAGTAATGAACAAGAGCTTGAGAGACAAATGATAATTTTGAGAGAAGATCTAACTACTACGAGTATAAAGAAAAATTCAAGATTAGTTTAGCACAGCTAGATGAGTTGTTGAAGAGACAAAGGTAGATTGGAGATTCCAGTGGACTTGGATTTGAGCAAGGACAGAGTTTTGGTACAGCTAATGAAGATCAAAACCATAAGACATCGGTAAGGAAATTTAATGCTTATAAATTTAATGGTATATTTTTTTGTTTGCAATAGATTTGGTCACATGGCTAGGCAATGTAGAAATAGAGCAAATCAGAACCCTGATTCTGCTCTTGGTAAATGTTATAAATATAATAAGTATTGTCATAAGACAAAAGATTGCAGAATGAATGTTAAATGATATGCATGTGGAAAGTTTGGACATATGGATAATTAGTGAAGGTTAAGAAATTATACCAGTTTTAGCGAAGCAATTCAAAAGAACAATGTTACATGTTCTGCATGTAATGAGGTTGGACATATTGCTAAATTTTGTAGAAGCATAAATCCACCGGTTGGTAATGGAGGATCAAATGAGAATGGGAAAGAAAAGGTTAGTGAAATCCTACAAGATCATATTCCGAGATGGGTTAGGAAGACTGAAGAACAATCAGTAGATGGAAATGCACCGGTTACTTATCCGACAGAGGAGGTTGCCCCTGCACCGACAAGTAGCTCATCCGGTAACTAAGGCAAATGCCTTAAGGGTAGGCAAAATTCATGAAGATACTGCATATGCCTCGGGAAGAGGTTTTGGAAGATGTTCCAGACATTGGAGATGCTTATCCGACATGGATATGTTTTGTTCGAGATCCAATATCTTTCACCAATAGTCATTGATGTCAATGAAAGATTAGGGTTTTTCTTAGAGGATAAAAGGTTGAATTCACTTAATTTTTTATCACCTTGCATTCAGAGTGATTTTAGTGTGATTAAGAGCGATTCAAAGCGATCAAAGGCTATTCAGTGCGATCAGATATCTTCTTGAGCAATTTCACCGACGACTAAAAGAATTTGTTAAGGGTTTCACCAGAAGAAATTAACAGGTATTTATCTTTAAACATGAAAGTGGGATCATCATCTACTCCTATCTTTGTTGCAAATCCAACTGTAGTAGAAATCAAGGACCACCCCAGGGAAATTTTCAAGAGGTATCCACATGTGGCTACCCTGGAAGATTCGGCTGGAGCATTTTCCCATGTTCTGAAGGGAGTTGTTTATGTTGAAGATGTTAGGGCATACATACATTATCACATTGAGGATTTGGAGACATCTGATATAAAGAGCATGTACATGAGTGAGCTTATCAAATATTTTGGAAAGATCAAACCGACATACAAGCACATTGAAGACTTAGGGTTTACCGACATTCTGGACATTCCAGAATTCAAAGATGAAATAATTAGATATGTTTTGAGCAGAGTGCATGGGGAGTTTATCTAGCTGGATATACCTTACAAGATCACCAAGGAAGCCATCAGGGCAATCATTGGTTTACCACAGGTTGGGCAACATCCAGACAAGAAGGTTTCAAATGATTATGTCAACAAAATCATCGACATGACATTTGACAGAAGATCTATGAGAATAAGCACTATTACTGACATAGGCATCAGATTCATAGCATGATCATTAGTTATAAGGTAACTCAGTCAAATCAACTGAATTCTGTTTCTAGATCCTACATTTTCACAGCTTGCAAAATGATGAGAGAAAATGAGAAAGTGGATCTATGCAGTTGGATGTTAGATGCATTATTAATAAACCTAGGAAAGATTAAAGGTGAAAAGAAAGGGACTTTCTAGTATGGCAACTTAATTGTCTACTTAATGTTATTTTTCATGAATGACACTCTCGATTTTGGAAGAGGCAATGGGAATTTGATATCCTGGTAGGGAGACAATTGAAACGGTCAAATCCTACTTTAGGCAGTCATAGAGATGATAAAGTATGGGGATATTTTAAGGGATTCCAGAAGTCTATGAAATCAAGGGAAAGGGTTCCTAAGCATATTGTTGAGAAATATTCAACTAACATATGCTTCATGGTGAAGAAGGAGAAACACTTATGGAAGTGATTAAGTCTCAGGAGATTTGGATTGACAGATCCTTGATGCTTATGCAAAAATGTTAATTGATGCACTTGTTGATGAGGTTGAGAAGCCCCATGGTACTGCAAAACAGAAAACACAAGACGTTGAAACAAAGTTCAACCAGAAGAAGAGAGAGAACCAAGAAGGAAAAGCAAGCAAGTTTGAATGTTTCACAAGACATCAAAGCATTAATTGATGTTATCCCAAAGAAAGGCAGGAAGAGGAAAAAACCAGAAGTGTTCATTGAATCTATCACAGTTGAGTCTGAATTTGAGGATGACAAACCCTTGGCATTCAAAAGGGTTGTAAGGAAGAAAACAGAGGAAACAAAAATAGAGGCTAAAAGCAACGGGTTAGGAAAGTTACATTCAAGATACCAACACAAAAGCAAGCACCAAAAACAACACCATCAGCTCCATCCAATACTGCAAAAAGGAAGAAGAAGAAGAATGACATTGATGCAGCTATTCAATCTAGTAATGTAACTATCATTCCACCAAAAACATGTGCAGAATTAGTTGATGAAATAACTAAGGATGACATGTTAAAGAATGTACATTTTTATTATGAACATTTAGAGGACGATGAACAAAGAGAGGTAGAGGAAGAAATATTTTTTATATTTGGATATTTATAAGAAAGCCTTAATAAAAATGGAAGATCAAATACCAACATAATTATATGATATGTTAGATGCTAGGAGACTGTCAGCAATGCAAGAAGACAAACACATAAAAATTCAATAATTGTTATCTATTACTCCAGAGGAAATGGAAAGGACACTTGAGGTGGAAGATAGAAAAGTCTTTAACAACAAACATCGAATAACCAGTCTGATGCTAGGAAGGGTAAATGAGATAATAAAGGAGACCCACAAGGCATGGGCTAAGTGCTTTAAGGAAAAAAGAGGTTTCTTTACTTCATCGGAATCAAAGGCAAACACTCTAGATGCCCCTGTTGAAGGAAAACGAAAGGGTATTATGGGTACTTCACCCTCAATTTTGAAAAAAACATTAAGATAGTGGAAATTAAGCCCCCCAGTAGATACAAGTGTATAGATAAATGTTGAGATACCGACAAATACAGAGAGTGAAAAGGTTGATATTGTACAGGATACTAATATTGAGGATAACAATCCTCTAGATACAAATGCATAGGTTGAGGTTACAGTTCCTACATGGGAACCAACAGTTACAGAGACTGAACCAAGTGGTGAAGCCACCAATGCAAGTGAGGAAGCTATTAAGGATAAATCATCAGAGGAGAAGAAAGGGGAATCCGACAGAGAACCGGTAGTAGGTCCATCATTGTTTTCAATTGACACCTCGCAGGTTGTAAAGAAAAACATAACTGAGATGAGTCCTACTGAACTCATGATGATGGATGCACATAAATTAATGAAGGAGGGGTCTATGGATAAAGGGGTTATTGATCAGTCTATCACTGTTTTACACAGATTAGTCCCGAAGTGCAAGATTGATAGGAAAACAAGCCCATTCGGTAAGCTTAAGACAATTACCAAGCACATTTCAAAGGATTTTCAATCCTTACAACAAATTTCAAACAGGTGAGCACTAGAGAGCTGCATACAGGCTAAAAGAGTTGCATTTGATTAGCTGATTGAATCTGAGAAGAAGAAGATTGATGAAAATTTGAAACTGATGGATAATTCTTTGAAACAATGTACAAATATATACATGGTATGTTGTAACACAGATATACTTACAGTTAATGTGGATAAGAAGATAAAGGAATTTCAAAAGAAAATTGCAAATATAGCTAATTCTTTTGATGAATTGACTTCATTGACTACATCCATTGATGGTGAAATTTTGATTTTGGAAGCCCAAATTTCTGTTCTTGAGAAGGAAAAAGGAAAAATCATAAGAAGAGCCAAAAGTATTAGAGGCTTGGTGAGTCCTCGATTGGATTCACTCAGTGTACATAAGAAGGAATGTATGGATATGGTTGGAAGGCCCACACCGATAGAGATAAGTGAGAAAGAATCATTTGCACATATACTAAATGGACTTGTATCTATTTCCAACACTTTCAAAACTAGTTGGGATACTTATCTTGATCTATTGGAGAAGGCTTATCCAGAAATTTTCAAATTTGTTAAGCTCTGGTAAGATATTTTTGGGATATTCATTGCATAGTTTTGGATCTTTGACATTCTTTTGAAATTTTGATGGCATTGATGTCAAAGGGGGAGTGATATAGATGTGGAAAAGGAAAAGAAGGAGTTGCATTCATTAGGGGAAGACATGGAGTATGGAGTGTTTTACATTGATGAATATTCAGGTTAGGGGGAGCAAGCATGATGAAACCGACAAATGAAACCTTATTTTTCACATGAGTGTTGCCATCAATGCCAAAGGGGGAGATTGTTGGCAATTGACACTCAATTGGTTGGTTTCACTATGTTGTCATTGATGGAAACATGATATTTTGTTCCGACTTCATGTTTTGGTTCAGTTGTGTATCGACAGACACTTCATAGACACTACACCAGTAGGATAGAAGGATTTCTTTGGTTACTGACAATGTTGGCCGACATGGTTTAGAAAAAGGTTAGCAATATTGGAGGCGGACAACTCTTGGATCCGGCATCAACAATTGTTTTTTATATTCATGTATTTATGTTATCTAGCCGACATGTAATTTGATATTGTAATAATCTTTGTAAGCCGACATAAGGCATGATAAGTTGTACAGGGTATATAGGTCAGTTGGATTAGATCATTTTGATATGGATAAGGTTTTATAATGATGATGGAGATGTGGATGTAAAATGATGCAAAATATATCAGAGAGATTATGTATGTGAGGATATTTATGTAAGGGTTATTTCGGTAAAGGGTTTAGGGTTTCAAACCAGAATAGACAGAGCTTAACTGGAACTATATTCTGGCATAGAAGATGTTATCTGTTGCAGTTCAACACTTCTCTGGATTGTAGTCTGGATTTATATGTAGTCAGTGAGGCTCCTTTTGTGATTGAGCAATGTGCTCTAGGCTGTAAGCCTTCCTGCAAGTGCAGGCCCCTTATATTTTGTAATATCTCTTCATATGGCCAGTGGATTGATATTGTGGATCACAAATCCCACTGTGGTTTTTCCTCTTTGAGGTTTTCCATGTATAATTATGCGTGTTATGGTTCTCATTTATGTGATTGGCTTATTGGTTGCTTTACTTCTTTCAGTTTTGTATGTACCAATATATCGGTTGGTGTATGCATGTTTTAATAAGGTTAAAATTGGACTTCCTGGTATAACACTGATTCACTCCCCCCCGCCCCCCTCTCAGTGTTATTGGATTCCAACAGAAACATGGTAGAATTTGGTAAGATTGTTAAGAGAACTAATACAAATTTTTAATGGAGGAAATGTGACTTTGCAAAAAAAAATTATGTTCTTTTAAGAGCAAATTTACCTACATACACTTAAATAGATAAAATTAATTAAAATGATTAAAATAAATAAACTAGTTGAACTATCTATTAATAGAAAAATTAAATTAAATTTCTAACTATAGAAATAGAAGATATAGAGGATAGAGAGTCTTTAGTCAAATATATACATCTTAACCAAGTACATCCACACATAGTACTATTGTCAAATACAGATCATGAACAATAAGACACATAGAGAACATGAAGGCCGAACTTAATGGTCTAGTTAACTTGCAAAACCTAGAGGTGATAAATGCAACAACAAATACTAGATAACAAAAATAAAAAGAAATAAAATAAACAAAATATAAATGATTAAACAAGTGAAAGAAAATATTTGTACATTTGAATCCACTTTAAATACTTGCGCACAAAAAAAAAAGGAAAGATGTTTGGGGTTGTTTTAGGACTCGCCTCAATCAAGTCCTTGTTTCAGTGTTTCCACCTCCACAATAGCCAAATAAATATATAGATAAAAGATAAATAGGCACAATGATAAATGATTTTATATCTAAGGGATGTGATAGATCCCAAGATACTCAAAGACATTAGCAGGATATTACTAGATAGGCTTGAGGAAGCAAATAGAGAAAAAGAGATGTGTGAGATTGTTGTAAAGACTATTGTAGAATGTTGTGCGAGAGAGAGAGATAGAGAACGCAAAACATTTCAAGAGAGTATGTGTAGTGAAAAGATAAATTTAAAAGTTAGAAGGGGGAAAGAAAGGGTCATCAAGTTGTTTCAAAATCATTATGAGGGTTTTCCCTAATATGTCAAACTAACAAGTGGAAAATGCTTTGAAAAATCATTTGAATGACAAAATGTCATAGGATCCTATCATTACGTGTGGATGTTTGTGATTGGAGCTAGTGTCCAAACAAATAATGATCAAAAGTGGTGAGGGGTGAGAAAAACATGTGGTTAACAAAAAATTGATGCAATAAGATAGCTACTAAAAAAGGATCCTAAGCATCTTGAGAGGGGAATAAGGTTGATGTAAGGGATTAAACATGTCTTATACAAATGTTAGAGGAATATACACTAAATTGGATACAAAAGTGTAGGTGAAATTGTAATTTAGGACACTACAAAAGCTTATAAAATTAGGTTCAACAAATTTTGGGAAGCCCTTGATAGCAGAAGATGAGTTTGACAAATTGATGGGGTTATGAAGTATCTCTCATATATAGTATTTCTATAAATAAGAATGGGATGCCCACCAATAATTTTTCTACTCATTTTAATGAAAGTTGGAGACTAATAGGCTTTGTAATTATGACTAGTCTAAAAATCTTGGACAAAGTGATAATAAAATGGTTACAAGAAACACAAACCAAAGATAGCAAGAGAGACATACCCATGATCCTTTAAGGATCACGTGAATCTTCAAGAATATTCATTCTAGTGTAATATGTATTACTTGTCTCATGATCCATCAAAGTATGTTCTTGCTATAGGGTGTGGGCACAAAGATGGGGTACCATAAAATGACCAAAACCAATTTTGTGTCCATCCATGGATAAACATGAGTGCATTATAATGCACTTATATTATGGCTTTGTAATGGATGAGCCTAGGTCGATCACTACCAAGTCATAACCTGGTCACATTATGTTTGTGATAAAATGAAAAACATTGAAGGGTGATCTAATTTGTTCTCAACACCCTTTCTCTCTAATATCCAAACATAAGGAATAGTGCAAGTGTATTTTTGAGCCATTTGAGTTGATTAAAGCCAACTTAATGCACCACAATATCTACAAGGTTAATAAGGTTAAGTTTTTAATTTTTTGACTATTTAAATTTAAATTAATCTCAATTTTGTGATTGTTTTGATCTAATATTTTTAATTTTCAAGAATTGAAAATCCTTCATAATCTTCAAACCCTAATACATGAAAATATATGCATGATGAAAATCCTAATGAAGAACAAACATGTCTTAACCCTCAACAAATTCCTCTATCTATTCCTTTCCATCCTCTTGAAACACAAGAAAACTTACTTGATTATGTTGAAACTAACAAAAAAAGATCTTTAAGCATTTGTTAATACATTAAATCCAATTTCAAATAATTTACATAAAAAACCATTGTTACTTCTTTGGAATCTATTACTTCTCATATAGATTCTATGAGAGGCTACGTAAACATGTGATCTAATAATTTAGGTAGGATACACAACAATTATATGATACAAAATTATCATACAAACAAGTGAAATAGAAGAAAATTTTAAAAACTAATTTGTGTGCATTTTTTATGAGTCCAAGAACCAATTCACCAATGCACACAAGTTGCAAGAGATTATTCATTCATTGGTGCCGACACAAATGAATAAGGGATCATTTTTGGGAAAGATGAGATAGACAGTTTTTTACCATCCTCCATGCAACAATTACGAGGCCCCACAATATTTTTTGTGGAAACTATTATGATTTTTTCATCAAAGAGATTACAAATTATTTTGATATGTATGAATATCAAGATAGAGGAAAAGGCTCTACATAAGATAGAGAGGGTAGGTTAGGTAGCTAGGTTAGCATTTAGCATATGAAGATCCCTTCTATTGTAAAGAAGAGTTTTGAGGTGGAGATTTTATATTTCATCATTTTCTCTCATGCAAAACTTGTTACAATATAGTAGGCCTTTTGCATTTGGTGATGCTCCTAGTTCTTAATGGTCACTTAATTTTTTTTGCAACTGTTGATCTATGTATAATTTTGGGTATGAGGAAGCTTAGGATGCATGAGGATAGGAGTAGGACACATTTAAATTAGATGTTATGGTGTTCATGTAATGCCTCCTATGTTTTCATTCCATAAATTGCTTATTTTGATTCGAGATTGACTCTTATATGTTTTATCGTGACTGTGTGTATATCATTATTTTGCATTTGCATCCATGAGGTGCATCTTTCTTATAGTTATATTCTTTTGTTCAAATAAAATAATTGTAGATGTGGATGGTAGGTTACACTAGTAGCTCAGTGATGATCATATATATGCATGATGACTCTACGATGATATGACATGATGTTATATGATGATGTCTGGATATATTATGAGGATATTTTGGTTATATGGTTGTATGTGATTTCTTCATGGTAATTTGTTGATGTTATGTTGATTCGGTAAGTTATGATGCTACCAACCATGATTGTTATTGTGACCTTGATTGGGGAATGACTATTTACATTTTCAATTACAATGTATTATATGTATACACAAGTGCTTGCATGTTTTGGTTGGTGTAGCTACCAAAAATCAACTCCACCTAGCTTCATAGGTTTTAGTGTGCATATACCCCTGACAGTGGTTACAAGAGATAGCACATTGGCCAAAAATGTCACTTAACCCAACCGTCATTCCTAACTTAGATGATTTTTCCCATACATGATATGATTACACTATTGGTTACCATTTTGGTAACATACGATTACCCTTATGTATCATTGTGAAAGACCGGTAAATATTGTTTGCGCATTTTCAATAAGTCATAAATTATTGCTATTGTAATATGCATATTTGAATGATATTTAATGTTATAAGTGGTATTTTAATATTTAAGAACACAATATGCCTTATGTGTATTCAAATTAATGTGATTTTAGTGTATTATCTTTTGGGATTTTGGGGGGTTTTAATATATTTTATATTTTTAGTTTTATTTTATTATTTCTTATTTTCTCTCCAAAAAGTGAGTTATATTTCAAAAGGGAGTTCATTTTTGCATACTTAGTGAATTTTTCTCTTCTTCTTTTGACAAATGTGTTATTAAAAAAAATTGAATACTTGGATTGGGGAGTTTGTTTGTTTGGAATTTTGTGGGTAGGAGCTTGAAGATTTGGTGTTGATCATCCCCTTGTGCCTTTCAGATTTCATGAGCTCCTTTGGAGGATTCGTTCTTCTTTTCTATTTTCAAGAATTTACCATTTGAAGGTGATTTTTTCTAATTTCTCCCTTAAATATGATCTTTTTGTTTGATTCTTGTTGTTGGAAGATTGTACTAGGATTTAGACTCTTTTCCCATTTGAAATTTTATATTTTCATTTAGTTTTTATAATTATTGTTTCAAATTTTGAAAACTATGTTTTTGTAGAAAAAAAACTGCCCAAATTTCTCTGTGTGACCAAAATGTTGATTTTATTTGAGAAATGTGATGTTGTTCATTTTTGGACTAATGGGTTTTAAGGAAATTTGAATTGGAAAAGTTTGAAAAATTGAGTTCTTGGAGGTCCACCAATGGTGGATGACCTCCAAGACTGGTTATTAGGCTTTTGGGTCATTTTCCTAAATTGAGAATCGGATGCTAAAATCATTTTATTAATATGTGGGATACTTCCATTATATATGTAAATTTTATTTTGGGATCAATTAGATCCATTATCATGCCATTGTGTCCACTTTGGGTATTTCGCTCTATATGTGAAAACACATTATTTTATGAGTTTCTTGTGTTGATTCCTTTGGTCTTGGCATTGGAATGCATTGTCCCTCATATTTAAATGAGATGAGATTTGGAGTGGGTAGTTAGAGGCAATAAAAAAGAGTGGCTCTCAATGGGGGTTGAGACCCAAAGTTGTCACCAAGGTAACTCATTGCTCATCAAGAGTTGGAATAATGAGTGAAAACATGAATAAAAAATGGGGTAAAACACTAAAAATATAGTTGGATACCCCTTGCATGTCGTGAGTGCTTGTATTAGCTACAAATGTATTGGGAAGGCTTTACCGTCTGTGGGACATTGATCTAGCAAGATCAAGTCTCCATGTCTTCATGAAGGGACAATTCACTTTTGCATGAACCATCCCTTTGAGCTATGTGATGACACTGTTGTTTATTGGTCTCTATTATCCAATCCCATGTAGATTGAGTAGTGACCTTGGTGTATTTGTAACTAAGTATCATTCCTATCCTTGATTTTGCATTGCATTATTTTATTCTTGAGATGTCGTGTATGATGTGAGTGTAAGCCATTGTATTCTTGATTGCTTTGCTTGAGTGTTTGGTCCTCGTGACTATCTCCACAAGCATGGTGGTGTTGGAACCTTTGAGTTACACATGATTAGGTGGTGTTGCCAACCATCGTTGGGGACCAGTGGACTTGATCGTGAGCATCTTGGAGGACTTCTTCACCTTCCTCAATATTCGACCATCTTCATCTCCTTTCATTCAACAAAAATGTTATATAGATATAATTTGATGCAAGATTTGTAATTATTTATCTATCGTATATTGAGACACT
Source organism: Cryptomeria japonica (assembly GCF_030272615.1). NCBI lineage: Eukaryota > Viridiplantae > Streptophyta > Pinopsida > Cupressales > Cupressaceae > Cryptomeria > Cryptomeria japonica. The sequence goes on from NC_081411.1 coordinate 286,024,399, forward strand.
CCAATTAGAGATTCATGTAATGAAACAAATGGATATGTATTAGAATAGACTTTAGTGGTATGATGTTGGAACTAACCATTGATCATGCTTATGTATGTTATCTTTTGATGTATAATCATGATGATATGTTAGGAACACTTGGTTTGGTGCATAAAATGAATACAGATATGTTCTTTAGATATTAGGAGGTTGATTTAGTCATCTCCTTTTGGTTGAACATATATCCTTGTTTATTTTTCTTGTAGGATTGAAAACTTTAGAGCCAATATGGGCCTAAGCAAAATCACTCGATGAGTTTAACTCATAGTCCAATTGTGGGTTTTAGATGTGTAGGTTGTTGTGAGTTTGTTTGTGTGAGTTTTGGGTGTCTTGGGCTGAGTAGTGGTGAAATGAGTCCACCGGGACTCCACCTTGTCTCATTAGAGGTAGTCGGTGACCTAGTGTTACTAAACTTGACCCATTTTTGTATTGTTTTCCCATTTTCTCACAATTCTAAGATTATTTTTGAGTTTCAACTTCATTTAAGGGTTTAGTGTGTCCACTTCTTCTTAAGATTCATTCAAGAAGCTCTTTGGATTTGGACGAACACACGTTTCTGGGATGGCAACGCAAGTCCATCAATCTAGATGACACCAACACGTCCAAGGGACACTAGTGTGGCCACAAGACATGTGTGTGGGTCAAGGGAACGAAAAATCCATGATAGTTTCCTCCTAGCATGCTAGTGTCTAGTGGGACATTGGTTTGCAGTCTAAGAGGCCTCTCTTGCCCATTTGGTCCTGGGGTGTTTCTGGGAGTTCAAAGCATCATTTTGATCGCATTTTGGATACGTAGTGAAGGTAGAAATATTAGGGAACCCTGAGGGGTCTTGGGTAATTTTTTGTGATTTTGGTAGGTGCCAGAGGCATCCGTATGTAGTTAGGGTTTCTATGGAGCCCATTCGTGACACCTAGAACCTAGTAATTTTTCATGTTTGTCATATACTTAGGGTATGCTCATGTGTGATCCTAAATACTCCTTTGACCCTTCCTAAGGGCTTGTTAGACCTCTCCTCCTTGATCTTTAGCTAATTGAATCTTTAAGCCTTCCACTCGTGTGTAGTCATTTATCGACTATTGACCTTATCTTGAGATTGAGCTTAATTACTACCTATACTATATATGTTTGCACAATTATTTTAAACAATTTTTTTTTACCTTGTTTTTTTTTGCTCATGTCCTCTTGGTTTCCTTAGTGGAGCATTACATTTGGTATTAGAGCCCATGTTCAAATGCTATGAACTCTAGTTTATATGTGCTCATTGTGTTTGGTATGAGTGGTGTGTGTTTGTTATATTTTTTCATTGATGTTTACCACTGTATTCTTAATGCCTTAGTATGGCATATAGATACATGAATGATTTGTTAATGCTTGTTTGTTGGTTTTTGAAGGCTACCTGCTAAGGGAAGTGGTCATGGTAGGGGTAGAGGTTTGGGTAATTATCCGGGAACACAATTGAATCCTCAACAAGAGGATCATTAGGACAAGGATTGAGCTGCTCACCTAGAAGATCAATGTGTAGAGGGTCAAGATGGTGGGTTATGAAATCGTCAAGTGCTTCAATTACTCCAAGAGATAGTGGCACAATTGGGGCCTCGAATGGAGGTACCTCAGTGGGAGGTGTCTTAACAAGAGGTGTCTTGCCCGTCACAACATGGAAAGAGAGAGCACTCTCGTAGTCCTAGTTTTGTTGAGGTTTTTCTTAGGAGAGAGTGCATGATAGAAGAGCAGGATAGTATTTTGGTAGGGCACATGAGAGACCTTCTTAGGTCACATCCACCCACTTTTGAGAGATCCATTAGTGGCACTAAGTTTGAGACCTAGTTAATTAATCTTGATCGATGTTTTTCTATGCACCCTTATAGTAGTAACACCAAGGCCTGATGCACTATCATGCACCTTAGAGGCTTTACATCCACATGGTGGCACATGGAGGAGTAGGAGCTCCACATAGATATTGCTTCAATCTCTTAGGAGATCTTCCTTGAGAGGTTTCTTTCTCAATTCCTTGAGAATTACCGTTAGAGGAGAGCATACAAGTTTCATGAGTTACGCCAAATGGCTATGAGAGTGGATCAATATGACCATCAATATTTTGAGCTCAAGTAGTATGATAGTATATCCAATCATGCTCCTATGTTGGTACAACACTTTGTTTGAGGCCTTAATGCTCACATTAGTGGGGGTGTTTGGGTTTTTGAGCCTAGGACTTTGGAGGTCAACATAGAGAAGGAAAGACTGATAGAGGAGAACTTGGCTAGAGGGTTAGGAGGTCATGCAAGAGTGCAGATTGGGAGTGCACCATCACCTAGATCAGTGGTTGTTCCACTTAGTCTCAACCCAAAAGTTCTGCTAGGACACACTCTGTACCACCCAAGTCAAGTCATCAACAATAGTAGTCACAAAGGTAGAGGTTATCTCAGGGTTGTCAAAGTGGTCATGGTACAGGTATCTAGTTAGGAAAAGGTAGCAATTGAGACCGTAATAAATGGTCTCAACAAAGCCAACCTTTTGAGAGTGTACCAATGAGTTCTACTAGAGATAGTTTACACCAATCCAATGCTCCCTTTGTAGGTCATGGATTTGGCAGAGGAGAATTCTTTTCATGTGACCAATATGGCCACATAGTGTCTATGTGTCCTCAAAGGACAGCATTAGCACCTAGTCAAAGATAGGCCACTTCTAAGCCTACAATTGGGGATGTAGGTGGATCACACAAGTTGTTTTCAATGGTTGATAACTGCCAAGCTAAGCATAAAAGAACACTAGTTGAGACTTTTGGTATGTTGTATGGGACTACTATTTCCATTTTATTTGATTATGGTGCATCAAACTATTTTATATCCCCTTTCCTAGTGGAGCGATGTGGGATTGTGGTAGAAAGTCAAGATGTTAGTTGGAAAGTTGAGTTGGCTACTAAATCTAAGGTGGTAGTAGATTCTCTTGTTCATGGTTGTGTATTGGATTTGGGAACCTTCACTACCACTATAGACCTTCGAGTTCTTCCTTTGGGGTCTTACAAAGTCATATTGGGCATGGATTGGTTGGATACCCATCGATCTTCTATATATTTTTAGTGCAATTTAATTGGGTGTTTGGATAACCTTGGGGAGTGGATCGATCTTGTAGGAGTCTAGAGAGCCATATCTCTATGCATGATCTCAACAATGCAGTTGAAGTGGTGTATGTGGTAGGGCTGTCAACTTTATGCAATCTTAGTGAGTGACCTTGATGAGGGTGTGAGTTGAAAGTCATCTCTTGATGATCACCTTATTATTTGATAGTTTGTGGATGTGTTTTTGAACGAGATCCCAGGCATGCTAGCTAAGCACAATATAGACTTTCGCATTGATCTTGTTCCAAAAGATAAGCCCATTTCTAATGTATAATATTGTATGATCACTTAGGAATTGAGTGAGATTAATTTGCATTTAGAGGAGTTGTTGGCTAAAGGCCACAATCATCCTAGTGTTTCCCCATGGGGATAACCTATCATCTTCATTAAGAATAAGGATGTATCTATGCGCTTGTACATTGATTACCAATAATTTAATAAGGTGAAAGTGAAGAACTGATACTCCTTACTGAGGATTGATGCTTTTCTTGATGAAATGAAGGGAGCCAAGATGTTCTCCAAGTTGATCTTAAGTTAGGGTGTCATCAATTATGCATTCATGAGGTCGACATTCACCAAACTACATTCCATAATTGTTACAGACATTGTGAGTTCACGATTGACCCTTTCAGATTGACCAATGCACATTCAGTCTTTATGAGTTTGATGAATGGAGTATTCTGCACTTATCTTGATCAGTTTGTCCTCATATTTATTAATGACATATTGGTGTACTCGAGGACGATAAGGGAACATAAGGTCCACTTGCATCATGTTTTGTAGTGTATTAGATATCATCATGTATATGAAAAATTAGATTGGTGAGTTCTTCCAGACTGAGTTGAGATATTTGGGCCATATCATATTAGGAGAGGGCATCTTAGTAGATCCCTCTAACATTCGAGCTATTTTTATTGGACAATACCAAACAATATTTCTGAGGTTCGTAGCTTCATAAAATTGGCAAGATATTATCATCATTTCAAGTAAATTTTTTCTAGATTAGCACATCCTATCACTTCTCTTCAAAGGAAAGGGAAGAAGTTTGTTTGGTTAGAGTGGCATGAGACAACTTTTTGAGCTCTTAAGGAGCGATTGACTAATGCACCAATCTTGGTAGTGCCATATTCAGTTGGAGAATTTGTTGTGTGCATTGATACATATTTGGAGGGTTTGGGGCCAGTTCTCATGCAAGGACATATGATTGCATATGAGTCTTGTAAGATCAAGGATTATGTGTTGAATTACCCCACCCACGATTTGGAGCTAGCATCGATTGTACATTCACTTGTGTGTTGGAGGCACTTTCTTGTGGGTTATCAATTTGAGTTGCATAGCGATCATCACAATTTGTAGTACATGTTTACTCAACCAAATCTAAATGTCGGACAACATCGTTGGATGGAGTTTCTTTATGAGTATGATTTTGATGTCCCCTACATTCAAGGCAAAGATAATATTGTAGCAGAGCCTTGAGTAGGAGATATGATATTTCGGTGATGACTATTGGTGTAGATCCTAGTTATACACTTTATCAAGAGGTGAGGGAAAAAAATGAGTTGGGAAGAGCCTTAGAGGGTTTATTCCCCATATATTCCTTGGAGTTATGTGGACTATTGTTGCATCTTGGTTGTATTTATGTCCCTATTGTGAATGGTCTTCGTATCTTGATCCTAACTGAGGCACATTGTGATCCTTATTTCATGCATCCTAGTATCAAGAAGATGCACTCAAACCTTGGACAGTTGTATTGTTGAGTAGGGATGAGGGGCGATATTGTGGATTTTATTTCTAGGTGCCTACAGTGTCAAAGGGTGAAGGCAAAACATCATCATCTTGCAATCCTTTTGCGATCACATCTCATTCTTGAGTAGAAGTGGGATACATTTTTTATGGATTTTATTGTGGGGATACATATGTCTTCGTGTCGACATGATGCTATTATGGTTACAGTGGACAGATTGTCCAAGGTAGCACACTTCTCCCCCATCAAATCATCTTATATTGTTGCTTCGGTAGCATGCATTTTCATGGAGGACATTGTACGACTGTATGGCATATCATGTAGGATTATATTATACTGAGATCCAATGTTTACTATTGCATTTTGGACATATCTACAACATGCATTGGATGCTCAATTCAATTTTAGTTCTTCGTACCATCCCAAAACTGATGGTTGGTCTGAGAGAGTTAATTAGATATTGGAGGACATGCTTCACATGTATGTTATAGATCAACAGTCTCATTGAGAGGACTATTTGTACCTAGTTGAGTTTGCATATCATAATGGGTAGTGATGCCCTCCTAAATGGCACAATGTTAGCTTAAGATCAAACAACACAAAACACACAAGACGTTAGAGTTAGTCAATCAAAAACCAAACACATGAAGGCATTCCAAGAGAGATACTAAAAACACATGCTAATGAATCTAACTAAAGAAGTAAGACAATGAGATATCTCCAACTATCTCTCAGCATGATATTAGTTCCTTCTCCCTTGTTCCTCTCCTCTCCAAGTTCCAAAATAGTGTAGCTCTCAGCAGCTTTTTGCACTATGGATGCTTATGGAGGATTGAGATTGTAGAATAGCTCCAAACATGAAATGAAAAGCTATTTTAATGCTAAAATGATATATTTTAACCAAAAGACAAAAGATTAGATTGTTTATGCTAAAATGCTCTCTAAAATGGATATAGTCTAAATGCTTACAAGTTTTCAAGATCTGGATTATGAAGGAATGGGCTCTATTTATAGGAAAAATGGAGCAATGGATGGCCAGGATTGAAAGATTTAATCAAGGGTCAAGCTTTGAAAGTTGGGAATCCATGTGCACAATTGGCACCAATGAAATGGTGACAAGTGTCAACATAAGATTGGGTTGAGAGAAGAGGTTGGAGGCATTAAAGGCCTGAGAAGACCTCATGGTTATCTAAAGGCTAAGAGTCAAGCCTAAATTAGGATTACCCACTGGATTAGGAGTTAATGCAAGGATAAACCTTTGTGCAAATGATTAAGAGATAATCATGGTCAAAGCATTAAATGCTTGATGAGACCTTTGGGTTGGATAGAGGTTGAGTCAAAACAAATGTTTTAACCATGTGGGAGGGTTTGGGTTAACCATTAATGGTTTTTGAAGACTTTGTGGATTAAGTGGTTGAAGGTTGGAAGCTTTCAAAGGTTATCCAAGACTTTGAGACATTTAGTGGTTGAAGGTTGGAAGCCTTTAATGGTTATCAAAGACTTTTAGGCTTTGAGAAGTGACTCCATTTTGCTTAGGAATGTGACAATAATTAGGGGATGGATTAGGCTAGTTAGGAAGGGGTTAGAAGAATCTAGAAGGGGATTAGATTTTGCAAGTGGATTTGGTGGGTGAGGGAAAATAGGATTTTAAAAATAAAAATTCATTTATTTCAATAAATGTGTGCAAGTTGCATTTGTAGGAAAATGCAAGTGGGGTGGGGATAATGATTTAAATAAATATTTTATTTAATTTATTTAAAAGAGGAATAGGGGATTTAATTAAATAAATAGATTTTATTTATTTAATTGATTTGTATTTGGTTTAATGAATTAATTAAAATAAATTGAATAATTTATTTAATTAATAGAAGAATGTTTGGGGATGAATTAATTAAATATTAATTTAATTAACTGATGGCTAGTGGATTTTTAATCAAATAAATACGAAATATTCATTTAATTAAAATGGACAGATTTATGTGACTACATTTGCCCCTCTTTGAGACGGTGCGGTTTATCGCATTGTTTCAAAGAAAGAAAAACTGGTGTGAAGAAATGCCCCATAAAATGTAAATTTAATGGGTGGTATGCCCCCTCGAGAGATGGGCCGAAACATTTCGAAAAACCGGGCGATCTCTCGAAAAAGAATGAAAATTGGCAGGGTGATAGAAGAGAAGAAGTTAGGTATACTGGTTAAAAATAGAAGAAATCGGGGGAAACATGGAGAAATGGGGGGCTCGGGAAGTTCACGGGGACCACGGCGATGAGCGGGGCGAAGTTACGGTGACGGCGGGGGGTATAAATGGAGTGAAAGGGGTGAAAATAGGATCATTTGTGACCGCGACCAGTTGAAAACTATAGCTCTGACAGTGACATTTGGAGGAGCAAGGAGGAGCTACGATGCCGTTTCCGATCACCGAGCACCGATTTGAGCGAGTCCACCGGTACCAGCGCCCAACCGACTATGGACCAGCGGTACGCAAATTCGAAAACTCACTTTTTATGCATTTTTGGTATGTTTTTAGCTGAGTCCAAGTCAAGTCGGAGCAAGAGCGCTGGAACTAGGTTTTTAGCGCTTTTGCTCCATGAATTAGCGCTATTGTGCCGCAATAGCGCTTTTGTAGGCTAGTTTTAGCGCTTTTACATGTATTTAGCGCTTTTGTAGGCAAGTTTGAGCGCGTTTGATAAATTAGCGCTACGGTATAGTTAATTGAGCGCTATTGACTCGTAATAGCGCTATTGACTCGTAATAGCGCTATTGTAGAGTGGTTTTAGCGCGTTTGTTTTTGTAGCGCTATTGTAGGGCTATTTGAGCGCTAGTGATGTTGTTGTAGCGCTATTGTTCAGAATGAGCGCTATTGTAGATTAAATAATGCTTTTGCCTTAGGATAACAAGATGCCCCAGTTTCGGACAAAACAAATCTCCTGATGCCTAGCGATTGATGGATGACGAGGTGAAGTGGGAGTTGTTTTGAACCATAGCAGCCCGATGAGACTTAGGTCATTTGTTAGGATAAATGCCTGTTGAAGTCTAGGCGGCCATGATTGCTTACCTATTGAGACCCGAAGATACTTGATCAAAGTATCCGATGATATTCTAGGTTTAAACTTAAAAAAGTTTGATAACAAAACAACTGATGGTGTTTGGATGAACGTCTATGTGCAGGAGGATCTATGCGTGTTGCAGTTACACGAGCGCCACCCCGCGACACAGGGGTTGCGAGATCGTTTGACACAGCTAGAGATAGATTGTATTGCGGCTACTGGGCTCTATGAGGTGATGCATATGCCCGTGATTCGGATGAATCACGGCCTGATTACAGCATTAGCAGAGCGATGGCACAGTGAGACTTGCACGTTCCATCTGGCTCAGGGAGAGATGACGGTGACATTGGAGGACGTGTGGCGTATCCTCCGGATTCTGATTCGGGGAGAGCTGGTCACATATGATCGATCCCGGGGGACAGTGTCTTGCCAGAGGATTTTTGATGAGGACGTATTCATTGATGATGGGTCGATTGCCTGGGAGGATATAGCGGCACTATATGAGCCCCTTCCAGCAGTTTTGTCAGGGATCGTGGGAGGACTTTTGTGTCCAGACAGGCGGTCACATGGATTGGCGGTCGGATGGGGATAGGTGATAGAGATGATGGTGACAGAGGGGACCCGATATGCTTGGGGGCCGTGCGTGCTAGCGCACATGTATCAGGAGTTGCACGAGGTAGTGTACAGAGGGCGGGGGTCTCTAGCAGTGGGCATGACGTTGCTGCATGTGTGGGCATGGGAGCACTTACCAGTGACTCGACCAGTGAGTCTGAGATTCCGAGCCATAGACCAGCCCTATATGTTTATGTATAGTGGTATGATGAGTCAGCCCCACTTGGGGAAGTTAGAGTGGTGGCGGCGGGCATTGGATGATTTGGATGCAGTGATCTGGCGGCCATACTTGGAGTGTGAGCCATGGGAGGATGATGCAGAGGCACTGCCGTATTGCTTTATGACCCGATTCCTCATTGGGAGGACCTCTTATCACGTAGAGAGACAAGTGCCAGGATGGGTGATGAGGCAGTTTGGACGGCAGCAGGGACTGCCGAGCGGATCGGGAGAGTATGCTCGAGTTATTCGAGAGCGGTATGCATGGGGTCCAGTGCTACCGTATGATCAGGCATTGGCAGAGTTCTAGACACTGTAGGCGAGGCCATGGGATCTACGACCGAGGGTCGTTGATGCAGGGGTTACAGCAGAGTATACCCAGTATCGGGCGGCGCACCCGATTTGACGGATATCAGATCCAGTGGAGCCGATCCCATCGTTTGAGGATGAGAGGGGACGAGGACGGAGAGGAGGAGGCCGAGGAGGAGGAGATGGAGGAGGAGGAGGAGGAGGAGGTGGTGGTGGAGGAGGTGGTGGAGGTGGAGGAGGGATGGGGATGCCGAGACAGCGGAGAGGGAGAGGGGGGTTACCACTGCAGATATCACAGGGTCCTTTGATGTAGGGAGGAGTGCAGCTGAGTGGGAGGGGGATGGAGAGAGAGATCCCTATGGATACAGGTGCAGGAGAGGGTGGTGCAGGGGAGGGACCTAGTGGAGGGGATGATACAGGTGCGGCAGCCATGGACATGGGGGAGGGAGCTACTGGGGATCTGCGGGAGCACATGATAGGTTATTTGCAGACCCGGGTAGAGAGATTAGAGGCAGAGGTAGCAGCTAGGGATGTGCAGCTATTTGCACATGAGTCAGAGCTGACAGTGGTGCTGCGGGAGAGAGATACGGCGGTGGAGAGATTGGCCGAGTTGCAGGAGAGAGTCCGGACTGGTGCACAGGGGCCGTCAGGGGAGATTATGAGGGAGATGCGGCGAGCACAGGCGGAGATAGAGTACTGGCGGGGGTTATATGAGCAGGTGGTACCGATCAGCCAGTGAGCTCTCAGCTATTCACAGATGCGGCAGGCCAGATCCGAGCGATCGCAGAGGATGCAGAGCAGTGGGGGTGTGATGGGTCCTCTACGGCAGGAGAGATCAGGGGATGCAGGAGGGAGTGGGGGTTCGATGAGGCCTCCACGGAGAGATGGATCAGGTGGTGCAGGTACCAGTGGTGGAGTAGGTAGGGGTGGTGGTGGTACAGCATCTGGCTAGAGTGGCATTTGAGAGAGCATTTTTGCATACATGTATTGTATCATTGTCTATTTTTTGGACTGTATCTTGGATGGCTCTTTGGTAGCCGATTTTTGTAGACTTCATTGTACTCTGATATATGAGATGATATATATGAGGGGATCCCATATTGTGATGATTATGCATGTGATGATGTATGGATGTTTATGCATGATTATGTTTGCGTGCGTAGATGGATATGTGTATATGTATGTATTTGATAAGATGTTTCTTTATGCATGTTTTTATGATGATTTATGATGTTGTATACTGACATATGAATGCAGGTTTATATGTGTATGATTTGTTTGATTTGTGATGTAATGCTTTATGTATGGAATGCTATGATGATATATGCTTATGCTGTGATGTATGAACAGGATTTTTGATGTTTCCTATTGTGATGCAATGATAAGATGATTTATGTGATGATGTCAATGCAATGGTTTTGAATGAATGATATATATGTATAAATATGCATCTAGATGTGTTTTTAGATAAATGTAATATGGATAAACAAAATGTTTAAGTGTAAATGTTTATATGATAAACAAAATGTTAAATGAATGCATATGGATAAACAAAATGTAAAGTACAAATGTTTATATGATGATGCCGAAATGAATGCAGATGTAAAAGGGATACATGAGATGGTATAAACCAATGTTTTGTAAACAAATGGTGTTTTATGATTCTAAATGCGTTTTTTAAATATGTTGGTAATGACAAATGATAATATGATAACTAATGGGGATAATAACTGCACCTTAATGTGATGATAATAAATGTAATGTGAAATGAATCCTAAAAATGAGCATTATAAGATACTGTAGTAATGAATGAATGCATCTTTTTACTATAAAGAAATGAATGCAAATAATAAATGATGAAAAGTTTAATAAAAATGATAATGGATAGTTGATATGAAATGAATGTTTATTAAATGATGCAATACAACCAAAGACAATTTGATCCCATGAATGAATCTAATTTTTTATGATTGATGAAAATGATTTTTAAATGAAAAGTAATGTCAATAATGAACTATATGCAATGTTTTTGAAAAATGACATGAATGGACGTAATGCAAGATGCACCTAAATGCAAGGATGATATGATCATGAGGAATGCAAGGTTTTTAAGACTTTGCATGATGCATTGATGATGTATCAGAGTACTCGGTCGTGATTGTATCCAAGACCAGTTTTTATTAGTCATTTTTGCATGTAAAAGCCTACATATGAATGAATGAGTGGATGGGTGATATGCAACGGAATGCAAGATATAAACAGATGAGGTGAAATGACGATCCATAGTGCTCTATTTTCATCATTGAGCTTTAAAATGTTAGAAGAGAATACAAGCATCTTGACACAATAATTCAAGATGACCTGAGTATTTCTTTCATGGATTTTAATATAGCAAGTTAATACAAACGACTTGATATAAGGGTCAAGTCGACCAGAGTATTGCTTGCAGAACAGACAAGGATTATCTCCTTTCGTGCATGACTTGGATCGTCCTCCTTGATCTTAGGCTAATCAGATCCTGAGACAAGTGCATACCGTACTAAGAAATAAAAACCTTTATCCAGTTTGGATGAAGAGGAACCAAAGGATGAGCATTGTACCTGCAACCAAACAGCATATTTACATAAAGAATAAAGAATAAGGATCCTTGGTAATGGCTCATGCTCATATGGTCGAGGTATACGCTGTAGTCAGCAAGCCGTAGTGATCTATGACTGCATTTTGCATAAGATCACGTAGCTTAGTGAACTTCCCACGTAGACACCATTAGTACATGCCCCAGAACTTCATCGGAAATAATGCGCAAACGATACAAAACCATGCTGAAAGATCCTGATACTGATAAACAAACGATTGTACTCACAAATCAACCAAGTATTTGATAGCTTAACATAATTTTCTTGTCAAAGAAAACGTCACTTTTGTCTTTGTTTTGGTAAGGAAGGATGCATCCTTGTTGAAGACAGTTTGTGAGTGTTGAAGTCGATTGTGTTGGTTTGATTGGTAAATGGTCAGTGTGTGAGTATTTGTCAATGTTTATTTTGTATCTGATCGGATAAATATGTACAAGGTGTTGCCATGCTTTTGTGTGATTTTTGATGGGTTTCTGATGTTTTTGGATTTTGTATTGTTTTTGAATGTTTTTGGTATTTTGCGAGACATTTTTGAATGTTTTTGGATTTTGCGAGACATTTTTGAATGTTTTTGTATTTTCTGATGATCGCCTGAATGAAGAGCGTAATGATATATAAGACAATGTAGAATCCACTTCCATCACTAGGGTAAGGGTATTGCCCCCAGTTTTTAGACCTGACTATGAAAAGGTGGGATGCTAGATGCATGGAGTACTTTCTTAATTGCAGATCAAATAACAAGCCATGGTTGGGATGGATGGATGTATGTGTGCATGAATGTGATCGCAACGAGCCTGAAAGATACTGGAGCCATTGCCTTTACGAGTGGCGCCTGTTTGCCAGGTTTTCACCATCGCACTTACCCAAGGTGCCACCGGAGTGGTTGTTCACCGTTTGGATGCATGATTTTTCTTTACTTTTTTGAATGTTTTTGTATTTTCTTCAGGACATTTTCTGAATGTTTTTGGTATTTTTGATGTTTTTGTGAATGTTTTTGGTATTTTCTGGTATGCAGCGGAGCCTGATGCTCTGTACAACTTAGGTATAAAACCGTTTGAGGTGCATGCTATTGATTGGATCTGCGAGCGGTTCTCCTTCTGAAGTAGCCAACTGATATGCCCCGGACCCGAACACAGCAGTGACAACATATGGGCCCAGCCAGTTTGATTCAAACTTACCCTGATGTTCTCTGTTTGGTTGGTTGCGAGGATTCTCTCGTAGAACAAGATCACCTACCTAAAATGTACGAGGTCTAACTCGGTGATTGTAGCTTCTGCTCATGCGCTGCTGATAGGCTTTGAGGTGATTGTATGCAGCTTGTCGTTTCTCATCAAGTAACTCTAAGTCCTGAAGATGGGATACTCTGTAGGTTTCATCATCGATGAGATTATGCAAGGAAACTCGTAATGATGGTATCTCAACCTCAATAGGTAAGATAGCTTCTGCACCATAGACCAATGAATAAGGGGTTGCACCTGTAGGGGTTGGAATGCTAGTTCGATATGCCCATAATGCTGGATTCAATTGAACATGCCAATCACGACCGGCATCATTGACTGTCTTCTTGAGGATCCTCAATATGTTTTTATTGGATGCTTCGGCCTGACCATTGCCTTGTGGGTAATAGGGAGTGGAAAAGCGGTGTTGGATATGAAATTTCTCACAAAGCTCACGGACATCCTGATTTTTAAAAGGAAGACTGTTATCTATGACGATGGACATGGGTACACCATACCGGCAGATGATGTAATTGAGGATGAATGAGGCGATTTGCTTGCCGGTGACTTGGGTAAGTGGAACAACTTCGATCCACTTGGTGAAATATTCGGTGGCGGTAATAATGAACTTATGGTCGTTGGATGAAGATGGATGGATTTTACCCACAAGATCAAGACCCCATTGACAAAAAGGCCACGGTGTTGTGATTGGTTGCAGTTCCTGTGCTGGTGCATGTATCAGGTCGCCATGAACTTGGCATTTCTTGCATTTCCTGACAAAGTAGTAGGAATCCTTTTCCATAGATGGCCAATAGTATCCAGCTCGCATGATCTTCTTGGCTAGTGATGGACCACTTGAGTGAGTCCCGCAAATTCCTTCATGTACTTCTTCCAAAGCCTTTGTTATCTCATCTTGTTCCAGACATCGAAGGAGAGTACCATCAAGACTACGTCGGTATAGGGTTTCGGCAATAATGGTATATCGAGCAGTTTGGCGAATGAAGGTTTTACGTTGGTTATTTGATTGGTTGGGAGGAAGGGTGTGATCACGGAGATAGGTGTAGAACTCACCGTACCATGGGGATTTGGAACCAACAAGGCGACATATCATTTCGGATTCGGGGATATCATAAGCGGGGATCCAAAGCTGTTCGACCAAGAACTCGTAGCGTGTTGAACTCTGTGGAAGATCTAGTAGAGATGCGATGGTAGCCATGGCGTCAGCAGCTCGATTCTGATCTCTTGGTATCTGCTCAAAAGTGATTGTAGTAAATGATGCCTTTAGATTGTCCACCATTTGCTTATATGGCATGAGTTTATCATCTTTGGTCTGATATTCATCAGTTGCTTGTCGAATGACCAGTTGTGAGTCGCCATATACTTGTAGTTCTTGTAATTTCCACTATACGGCTAACCTGAGTCCTGTGATCAAGGCCTCATACTCTGCTATGTTGTTTGTGCATGGAAATGTGAGCCTGTAAGACTTCGGGATGCTATCACCTTGAGGTGTGATAAATAGAATGCCTGCCCCCGAGCCGTGCCTAGTGTATGAACCATCAAAATATAGTTTCCATGGCTGTGCTGTTGTGATCATGAATATCTCTTCATCTGGAAAATTGGAAATAAGAGGATGATCGCCTGTGAGGGGTGCATCGGCCAATTGATCTGCAATAACTTGACCTTTGATAGCTTTACGATCTACATACTCAATGTCAAATTCACTTAGAATCATTACCCATTTGGCCAAACGACCTGTCAATGCTGCTTTGCTAAGTAAGTACTTGAGTGGATCAATCTTTGCAATGAGTTGTACCTTGTGCGTTAATAGATAGTGCCGCAATTTAGTGGCTGCCAGGATTACTGCTAGGCAAGCTCGCTCAATAGGTGTGTAATTGAGTTCATAGCCCACCAGTGTGCGAGAGATGTAGTAAACAACACACTCTTTTCCTTCTGTATTATGTTGTGCCAGTAGTACACCTAATGCTGTACTTGTCGCTGAGATATAAAGTAACAACGGTCTACTTGGATCTGGTGGTATCAACAATGGTGGATTCATGAGATAGTCTTTAGGTGTCTGAAATGCTTGCTGGCATCTGTCGTCCCATTGAAAGCGAATGTTCTTATGTAGCAAGTGTGTGAATGGGTGACACTTATCAGCCAATTGTGCAATGAATCTTCGGATGGATTGAAGCCGCCCTTGTAGTGTCCTTAGCTGACTGATATTCTTTGGAGGTGGCATGTCCATGATTGCTTTTACCTTTGCTGGGTCGACCTCAATACCTTTGCTTGAGACAATGTATCCTAGAAGCTTCCCGGAGGTCACTCCGAAGACACATTTCTTTGGGTTGAGTCGAACATGATATTGTTCGAGTCTATCAAAGATTTGATCTAAGATATGGAGATGTCCTTCTCTTGTGAGTGATTTTGCTAGTAAATCATCCACATAATCTTCCATCATAGTATGCATCATGTCATGGAAGATGGTGGTCATTGCTCTTTTTAGGTCGCTCCTGCATTCTTTAGACCGAAAGGCATTACATTCCAGCAATATGTGCCCCATGGACATGTGAAGGTTGTCTTATGTTGATCTTCTGGTGCGATCTTTATTTGATTATATCCTGAAAAGCCATCCATGAGTGAAAGCATGGCATGTCCTGCTGTTAGATCCACTATGATGTCGATATTTGGTAGAGGGAAGTCATCCTTAGGACATGCCTTATTCAGATCTCTGAAGTCAGTACAAATGCGGATGCCCCCTTTTGGTTTGCCGACTGGCACAATATTGGAGATCCATTCTGCATAATCAGTTGGCCTAATGAAACCAACATCTAGGAGTTTCTTGAGTTCTGTTTTGACTAGCACTGCAATTTGAGGATGCATCTTACGAAGCTTCTGCTTGACAGGTTTGGCTCCTTCTGCTATGGTGAGGTGATGCATGACTAAATCAGGATCAAGCCCAGGCATGTCTGCATATGACCATGCAAAGTTGATCTGACGCTTCTGGAAGAACTCTATAAATTTAGGTTGTTCCTCTAGAGTGAGAAGAGATGCCAGATGTATGATATGAGGGGTTTCAGGAGTCCCCACATTGTATTCATTGGTTTCCTCGATAAGAATCGTGGATCGTTCCTGTTGTGTACTAGCAGGGAGAATGTCAAACCCTTCATCCTCAGGCGCCTCAGAGAGGTTTTCACCGTTGGATACGCTCTTTCTTTTTACTTTTGTCGGATCAAACAGCGCCACAGTGTGGTTTTCACTGGTAGATCCATGTTTTATTGTTATGTTTTTGCAGCTGAAGGGTTTGGCATCCGCCCCGAAGTATGCTGCGCTATTAAGTTCAATGGCGAATCCAGCTTTGTGATCCCCGCTTGGTAGATTATCCCTTAATTCCAAAAAGTCAATGATAGCCTCATCGTTCTGGAAGAGGTCAAGACATGGGGGATTTGGTTGGTTCCATTCGATGAGTTCAGGGTGGATAATGGGCATTACTTCATCGATTAAGTTAAGTGCGTTAGAGGTATCAGTGAGGGTTAAGACAGTGTGGTGAAGGTCGTTGATAGTACTCTCCCTGTCAGAATCAGGCGTAGGATGAGACGTAGGGTCTGTGGAAGATGTTTCCAGCTCAGGTACCCAAGTGGTCTTTATCTGTGCTTCTCCGTAAACAGGGATGTCTTTGCGGGGTGGAGGTGGTGATGTGTCTTCCTCATCTGAAGTGTTAAGCTATACAGAATCAAATTCCCACTCATGTGAGTCGGTCTCTGAATCACTTTCCAGCATCCGATTGCTATACCATACTGGGATGTCTTTGGAGTTGAACACGGCAAGCGTGATTGGTTTATGTATCTTTGTAGTGATCGGTGCTGCAGGAACCGTGATGGGATTTAAAGGATCTGTCACTGGAAGTATTGGTAATGGTGACTCAGTGGCTTTTGCTGGAACTACTGGTGCCATAGATGTCGCTGCGGGTTCGGAGATAGTTGCGGCTGCTATGGGTGCTGCTGATGGGATTACTGATTCGTTTGATGGGATGATTGGTATTGTAGATGGTTGTGGTGGGTTTGTGAGCCTCGATGGGGCAGTGGGGATAGTGTTTGATGGTGCTTTGATTATGAAAGGTGTCCTCTTTGCAGTAGGTGGGCAAAATGGTTTGCTGGGTTTTCCTTTGAATCTGAGTTTAGGAAGGACTTCTCTTTCAAAGCCTAGGCCTGTATTACCTTTGGGCTTGAATTCTGGTAGCAGAGGTTCATGTCATCCTTGTTTGCAGTATCCCAAAGCACTCTGACCATCATATCCCATTCTTTGCATAATGAGGAGGCCTTTGCCATATTGTTCCGTAGGAAGTGTAACTTGCGGTTTGTCAGTCGTGATGGGATCTTTATAGATCCAGTCCGCTAGGTCCTCATCTTGTGTTTCTTCCTCTTGACTCTTTCCAAGGACGAAAGGCGTCAAGGCACATGTAGGCGTGATTAGTGGTTGCTGGAGTAACTGCCGTGGTTTACCATGTGTTCTAGGAGAAGTGGGCATTTGTCCCACACAAAAGAGCTGACTCAAGTTGTATTCTCCAGGACCTTCCTCTGCGATTTTCATTTTAAGCTTTTCTTGCTTGGGTATAGGGGTGTTTGAACTGGAAAGAGAGGCGGGATTTACATATGATGTGGAGGAAATGGCTTCCCTATTATTAGGAACAGTAATCTCTGGTTGATGGCTGATATTATGGCAAAATGCAAAGGGATTTGCGTCGCCCAGGATTGTGACCTCTGCACCATTATGTGGGAACTTGATACATTGATGGTAGGTAGATGGAACAGCTTGCATGGCATGTATCCAAGGTCTACCTAACAATAGATTATATGGCAGAGGAAGGTCCAGAACCTGACAAATGATATGCTTTACCACAGGGCCCACTCGGATTGGTAGTACCACAACTCCTTTGGATGAACACTCTGCATCATCATAGGCCTTGATGGTGATCTTCTTGCGAGGATCCACTGATTCTATTGCATATCCCAATGTTGTGACCAATTGTAGTGTGCAAATGTTTAGGCCTGCTCCATTATCGATCAAGACTCGCTTGATCCTGTGTTGGTTGACAAAGCCTTCAATGTGGAGTGAGGCGTTATGAGGTTGTTGGAACGAAGAGTTGTCACTTTCGGAAAAAGTGAGACAAGGTGATGACTTTAGATTTCCAACCATGGCTTGAAATTGGTCCGTGTTCAGGTTTGCAGGGACTGACGCCTCTTGGAGTGCTTGATCCAAGATTGTTTTATGAGAGGGTGACAGACGCAAAAGCTCCAAAATGGATATAAGTGCAGGGGTTTTGTCTAATTGTTCCACAAGATTGTACTGCTTTGGGATGGAGGTGGTGCCTTGTGGAGCTGCCTTTATGGTGACCTTGCCACGACGTGTAACAACATTGCAATTTGAGGTGGGATTTTTGAAGGTGATAGTTGCAATTTGTTCACTGGCATCATACAGGTGATTGACAGTGTAATTATACGCAGCTTGCGTATAATCAGTGGTATCAGGACCTCGTCCGGACGTGGAAGGACCCCTTTGATCTTGCGATGGAAGTGGATTTTTGAACATCTGATGATCATTATTGGTTGTTTTTGGGTCATGCCCTTCAATTTCAATTTCTCCTCGGTCAATAAGATCCTGAATGAGATCTTTCAATCGGTGACAATTACTTGTCTTGTGTCCTCTTCCTTGATGGAATTCACAATGTTCAGTATCTCTCCACCATGCCGGTTTGACCTGAGGCTCATAATTTGATAACTTAGGTAGAGTGATCAAATTCTGAGAAATGAGTTGTCGCATCACTGTTTCAATGGGTTCCCCTAAGGGAGTGTATGTGCGTTTTTGTTTTTGTGGACGCGGTCTTGGTTCATCATGAGATGTGATGTGACCTTGATTAAGAGGAACATTTGTGTTATTTTGAGGTGGAGGATTTTGTCCTGCAAACCGAACCACAGGTTGTGCATTTTGGATAGTCCGAGCATCCACAACTCCATCGTTGACGATATTCTTATTCTTGTTCCAGAAGTTCGGTTTATCGCTATTGAAGCACGGGCGAGGACCATCTTTTGGTTCATTAAATATTTTGATGAGTCCTTTCTTGATGAGTGCCCGTTCACACTTTATACCTTTGGTGATCATATCGTTAAAAGAATCTGTATCTTTGACATCCAGGTGAAATTCCATTTCTTCGTTTAAGTTGGAAATGAAAATTTCCACTAGTTCTCGTTCAGGTAACTGAAGAGAACGTCTGCTAGACATTTGGCGCCATCGTTGCAGGAATACTGAGAATAATTCACCTGGTTTTTGTTTGGTATTGCACAGATCAGCCATGGTGATGTCGTGTTCAATATTATAAGAGTAATGAGATAGGAACTTCTGGATGAGTTCCTCAAATGTTCTAATGCCACCTGGTAGTCGGGAAAACCATGATGTGGTTGTT
Source organism: Cryptomeria japonica (assembly GCF_030272615.1). Lineage (NCBI taxonomy): Eukaryota > Viridiplantae > Streptophyta > Pinopsida > Cupressales > Cupressaceae > Cryptomeria > Cryptomeria japonica. Next base: position 286,043,786 of record NC_081411.1, read on the forward strand.
CCTCCCAAGCTTTGGGGAAAAAGGCGCATTAAGTATGTGTCTTCATATGCAACTTCGAGACAAGCGGAATGAAATTCTCGGACATGATCGCGGGGATCTCCCTTTCCTCTATATTTTTCGAATTTTGGTGTTTCGAATCCGCGTGGAAAGGGTGGCATATAAAGATTCCTATCAAACGGATAGGGACAGATGTCGTTAAGTGAGAATTGATTGGTCTTAACACCACTATGAAGTTGTTGGGCGAGATTCTCAACTTGTTGCCGCAACATCTCTATTTCATTAGGAGGAGGAGGTGGTGGGTTACCTCGAGGGATGTTATATCTGATGTGATTTCTACCTCTTTCCTCCTCATGGCGACTTTGTCTTTCTGATGCTTGTCTTAATTGGGCAAGATCAAAGTCAGAGGGGAGTTTGGCTCCTTCTTGAGCGAGTCTTAAAAAGTGAGCATCTGCGTTGCTCCTTAGTATTTCATCAAATAATCTGTTAAAATGAGGGTTATGCTGAACCCTTTCGATTGTTGAAGGAGTGGGAGTACTTGGGTTTTCATCATTCCCATTTCCTCCAAGTGCTTCTTGAAATTCATTGAGGTTGTCCTCTTCTTCCTCAATTTCTATTTCTCGTTGCCTTGATCGTGATCGGGTTTGAGCCATTTTGTTTGCAAGTTTGTTTTGAAGTTGATTGAAGATGATGATGAGTGGTGATGAAATGAAGGATTGATTGGTTGGTGATTTGTGTTGTATGTGGATCTCTAGCACTTTAAGGTAGATGTAACCGAAATTCCTTCTTTGAATTGCTTGCTTGTTTTGATAAGTTTTGATGTGATAAGGTGCACAGAAATCTGAGATGTGTTACAGATTTAACTACCTAGCAATGAGAGGATTCACTCATGAACTAGTTTTAACCTGCGTAGATGTGTCTCTTAGGATGAGCTTATCCTAGATGTAGAAACAATCTAAAAAGTGATGTGATGTGTTTGATTTCAAGCAATATCTAAAAGAGACTTGGGACAAGAACCTCTTAATGTTTTGAGAATTGGGACGGATTGATGATGAAGTGATGATGTATGAGTGAGATGATGGATGAAAATGTTTTCAACTTCAATAAAAACTTTGTGTTACAAATGGGACAAACTCTATCTCTTCCCTTTCAGGCGTTGGTGGCACTTCTCGAGCTGTGTTGTAGGTGATACAGATGTTTGGGAAGAAGTTGGGATTAATCTTTCCTCCTTGATTTTTGTGATAACTCAAAGCTCTATATTGCATAAAAGCTCTGCGGTTCAATGATTCTGAATCAAACTCATTTGTTTTACCTTGAAGGTATAGACGCATGCGATGTAGAAAGACTCTATGGGAGACAAAGATTTGTCGATTGATATAGAAGAATTTCCTCCTTTTGATCAAAGTCTTTGAGCTTAGTGGTCTCCTTTTCAAGGTGATATTCTGATGACACTTCTTCTTTCGCAAGATGTGAAGAATGGTCATAAAATGTGATTCTTTGTTGTTTGCACTGTGTTTTTGGTATTTTTAGTTGTGTTGACAGATGTTGGATGAATACTTTGTTTTTGGGATTGATTTTCTGATTTTTCTTTGACAAGAAAAAAAAGCAAGCACACAAACACAAAATTGTAGCCTCAAAGGCACAAATGAGTATGGGTCTAGATCAACCCAATCCTTGGACTTGTTTTTGACCCTTCCTTTAGATTTATTTTAAGGTGTATTTCCAAAGCCTGAAGTCGGCTCAATTTGCACTAGGTCTGTAAAACGAACACACTTCAAACACTCTTTATCCCTATGGTCAGATGGCCACTTGTGATAAATTTAGCCCACATCTTGATATTTCTTCGACTTTGGTACTACATACCTTATGAATCCTGCCGTGGCAGGTAAGGATGTGATATACTAAGTCTTGCACGAGCATAACAAATAGATGATCCCTATGATGGGGGAGTCACCACTTTTATCAAGCCACAAGTGACTTTTCAAAAAGCTATGTTTCTACTCAAGGAAATATGTATGGTGAGTATCTTGGGAGCAAAACCATCTATGCTCTTGCACTAAATTATACCTCAAATATCCTCAATCAATAGAACAGGTGGGCTACTACTTAAAGGTGTTTAGTCATGTTTGATGGATTTGGACATAAGTTCATTCTGCAGTGACTCACTTAAGAGCCTTGTAACTGGTGGTGGGGCCCATTTGTCCTTTCGGTAGTTACACTGTAGGAACAGCTATACCCAAGGCTACAGCTTTCGCTCTCACCTGATTTTTATAGCGGCTTGAAGGATTTACCGCTCAAGGTTGTTCCCAAGAGTATCGATCCCTTGGCAGGCCTCTCTTAAAAAATAAAATTTTGAGTGTTACTAACACTTTTCTCTTGCACCTAGGACCACGAGAGCCAAGGGAGAGGATAGTGTGTGTTAGAAGTAGGTCCACTCGACTGACTTTTGTGCACAAGCGTGCCAAACACGAAATTCACTTGTTCTTTTTAATCCAACATTTGCAAAGATGATCTAACTATTTGGAGATGTTGCTCCAACAGCCATGGTGTTCTTTTTAACTTCAAAGGCAATGTGTTTTGTAATCTAGAATTTGAAAACCCTGGTCAACTTAATGAAAAACACGTTTTGTTTGAAGGAAGTTTTGTTTGCAAAAATCAATCAAAAACAAGTGGTTTGTCAGTTTTATTTGCACCAAATTTTTGAAATGTGGATTGTAAATTTTAGGTCCCAATTGATGCAATGAAATCAAATTTTGTTAATTTTAAGCACCAAAGAAAATGAGGCCTAACTAGAAAACAATGAAAAACTCTTTTTTTTTTTTTTTTTTTTTGTGTGTGTGTTTTTAAGTTCTTTTTAAGCACTAAATGAAAATTTTTGTGATTTTTGTTGTGTTGTTAACCTGCACAAAGAAAAGAAACGAGTTAATTAAATCAATGCTCAAGGGGGGGCCTCCACAAGCCTAAGTTTTGATTTTTGGGTTACAAGTCCATTTGGGCGACACTCTGTCGCAATAGCGCTATTCTGTGTTTTTACAAAAGCGCTGATTAATACAACAGCGCCAGTCTGCGTGAGAGCGCTAATTTAAACAGTAGCGCTGAAAGAAAAGAAAATCCCGAGAAGACAAAAGCGCTATAAGTGTGTCAATAGCGCTGAAACTGGGACAATAGTGCTGGAATGTTGTCAATAGCGCTGAAACATTTTCAATAGCGCTACTTTAGGGTCAATAGCGCTAAAAGAAATTTTTCAATAGCGCTAAAACGAGTTCAATAGCGCCGAAGCGCGACCTGTGTGGCAATTTCAACAAGCAAAATGTTAATTTCAAAAAAAATGATCAGAAGGTTGCGTGTTCGATTCACGTCGGGTTCACCAAATGATGCCCTCCTAAATGGCACAATGTTAGCTTAAGATCAAACAACACAAAACACACAAGACGTTAGAGTTAGTCAATCAAAAACCAAACACATGAAGGCATTCCAAGAGAGATACTAAAAACACATGCTAATGAATCTAACTAAAGAAGTAAGACAATGAGATATCTCCAACTATCTCTCAGCATGATATTAGTTCCTTCTCCCTTGTTCCTCTCCTCTCCAAGTTCCAAAATAGTGTAGCTCTCAGCAGCTTTTTGCACTATGGATGCTTATGGAGGATTGAGATTGTAGAATAGCTCCAAACATGAAATGAAAAGCTATTTTAATGCTAAAATGATATATTTTAACCAAAAGACAAAAGATTAGATTGTTTATGCTAAAATGCTCTCTAAAATGGATATAGTCTAAATGCTTACAAGTTTTCAGGATCTGGATTATGAAGGAATGGGCTCTATTTATAGGAAAAATGGAGCAATGGATGGCCAGGATTGAAAGATTTAATCAAGGGTCAAGCTTTGAAAGTTGGGAATCCATGTGCACAATTGGCACCAATGAAATGGTGACAAGTGTCAACATAAGATTGGGTTGAGAGAAGAGGTTGGAGGCATTAAAGGCCTGAGAAGACCTCATGGTTATCTAAAGGCTAAGAGTCAAGCCTAAATTAGGATTACCCACTGGATTAGGAGTTAATGCAAGGATAAACCTTTGTGCAAATGATTAAGAGATAATCATGGTCAAAGCATTAAATGCTTGATGAGACCTTTGGGTTGGATAGAGGTTGAGTCAAAACAAATGTTTTAACCATGTGGGAGGGTTTGGGTTAACCATTAATGGTTTTTGAAGACTTTGTGGATTAAGTGGTTGAAGGTTGGAAGCTTTCAAAGGTTATCCAAGACTTTGAGACATTTAGTGGTTGAAGGTTGGAAGCCTTTAATGGTTATCAAAGACTTTTAGGCTTTGAGAAGTGACTCCATTTTGCTTAGGAATGTGACAATAATTAGGGGATGGATTAGGCTAGTTAGGAAGGGGTTAGAAGAATCTAGAAGGGGATTAGATTTTGCAAGTGGATTTGGTGGGTGAGGGAAAATAGGATTTTAAAAATAAAAATTCATTTATTTCAATAAATGTGTGCAAGTTGCATTTGTAGGAAAATGCAAGTGGGGTGGGGATAATGATTTAAATAAATATTTTATTTAATTTATTTAAAAGAGGAATAGGGGATTTAATTAAATAAATAGATTTTATTTATTTAATTGATTTGTATTTGGTTTAATGAATTAATTAAAATAAATTGAATAATTTATTTAATTAATAGAAGAATGTTTGGGGATGAATTAATTAAATATTAATTTAATTAACTGATGGCTAGTGGATTTTTAATCAAATAAATACGAAATATTCATTTAATTAAAATGGACAGATTTATGTGACTACAGGTAGCATAGATCTATTGGCATGCCATATTTTCAAGCCTTTTATGGTCGGTCATGTCAATACTCCTTTGAGCTAAGATTGTTTAGAGGACCGTGTTATTATGGGTCTTAAGATGCTTAAGGACATGGAGCAACAAGTAGTTCACATCAGGGACCATTTGACTATAGCTTAGAAATGACATAAGAAGTATGTTGACGCCCATAGGATACATCACCAGTTTGCTATAGGTGATCATGTGCTCTTGAGGGTGCATCCTCAAAAGAGTCCCATCCGGTATGGAAAAGGCCCTAAGTTGGCACCACATTTTGTTGGACCTTTTGTGATTCTAGAGAGGATTGGTCTTTTTTCCTATAGTATTTCTTTGCCACCTAGCCTATCTCACATCCATGATGTCTTCCATGTTTTAGTGCTTATACAATATATTCCTAATGTGACACATGTTCTTGATTGGGGTGCTTTAGAGGTCAAGGATGAGAAGATTTCTTTGAAGCCCACTCACATCCTTCAGCATTAGAGGCTGACCCTTAGGGGTCGAGACATAGAGAAGGTAAGGGTCTAGTGTGACTTGAGAGATGAGACTTCAACCAAATGGGAGGATGCTACATGGTTGAGAGATTTGTACCCTTGTATTTTTGCAGGCTTCTAGGAGTAAGCCTAGTCCTTGAGGGGGAGGATGCAATGCCTCTCGTGTTTGCATTTCATCAATTTCTTATTTTGATATGAGATTGAATCTTATATGTTTTATCATGATTGTTAATATATCATTGTTTTGTATTGACATCCATGAGGTGCATCTTTCTTATAGTTATATTCTTTTGTTAATATGAATTTCACTATAAATGTGGATGCTAGGTTATATTGGTAGCTCTATGATGATCATGTGTGTATGATGACTCTATGATAATGTGACATAATGTTATATGATGATGTTTGGATATATTATGAGGATATTTTGGTTATATGGTTGTATGTTATTTCTTCATGGTAATTTGTTGATCATATTTTGATTCAGTGAGAGGTGATTTTACTGACCATGATTGTTATTTTGACCCCAATTGGGGAATGACTATTTACACTTTTAGTTGCAATGTGTATGTGTATGTGTATGTGTATGTGTATGTGTATGCGTATGTGTATGTGTATGTGTATGTGTATGTGTATGTGTATGTGTATGTGTATGTGTATGTGTATGTTTTGATTGGTGCAAGTACCAAGCATTGGCTCCACCAAGCTTCACGGGTTTGAGTGGGCCTATGTCCCCAACAATAGTTATAGAAGATATCACATTGGCCAAAAATGTTACTTAACCCAACCATTGTTCCTAACTTGGAGGATTTTTCCCATGTTTGATATGATTACACTACCGGTTACTATTTTGGCAATCTTTGATTACCCTTATGCATCATTGTGAAAGACTAGTAAAGATTGTTTGTGCATTGTATGTAAGTCATTAATCATCTCTATTATAATAATGCATATTTGAATGATATTTAATGTTAAAAGTGGTTATTTAATATTAAAGCACAAAATATCCCTTATGTGTATTCAATTGAATGAGATTTTAGACTATTATCTTTCATAAGTTTTAGGGGTTTTAATAGATTTTATAATTTTAATTTTATTTTATTATTTCATATTTTTTCTCCATTATATTTTAAAAGGGAGTTCATTTTTGCACACTTAGTGAGTTTTTCTCTTCTTCCTCTTTTAAAAATTCAATTGTTAAAAAAAAATGAATGCTTGTCTTGGGGAGTTTGGTTGCTTGAAGATTTGGTGTTGATCATCCCCTTGTGCCTTCCGGATTTTGTGAGCTCCTTTGGAGGATTTGTTCTTCTTTTCTATTTCCAAGAATTTTCCATTTGAAGGTGAGCTTTTCTAATTTCTCCCTTAAATCTTGATCTTTTTATTTGATTCTTGTTGCTAGAAGATTGTAATAGGATTTGGACTCTTTCCCCATTTGAAATTTTGTATTTTCATTTAGATTTTTTAATTTATTATTTCAAAACTGTGTTTTTGTAGAAATAAACTTTGCCCAAATTTTTATATGTGCCTAAAATGTTGATTTTATTTGAGAAATGTGAAGTTGTGCATTTGTAGACTAATGGGTTTTAAATAAATTTTAATTGGAAAAGTTTGAAATTTGAGTTTCCTAAGGTCCATCAATGGTGGATGACCTCCAAGACTAGTTATTGGGATTTTGAATATTTTTCATAAATTTAAAATTGGATGATAAACTTATGTTGTTAGTATAAGAGGCATACACATATAATGAGACAATATAAACATAATTGAAAAGCTTAATTTCAAAACTAAATCAAAGACGCAAACCATAAGCCTTCCTTGAAATGTCCCATTTTCCTCTATTCTTGAGGACCTTGAAAGTGTTGGATTGATGGGCTCTCAGTGGAGCAATGACCTCCAAAGTGACAACTCAAGAGTTGAGTAGCTATTTGATCATGATTGACTATGAAAATGATATGAAATGCATGATTCAAGAACCTAGATTAACATGCTATGATTAATCCAAATGCTAATTACTAGATAATTGAAAAGTAAAATGCCTATATTAACAATGCCTAAATTGATATGAGATGGGCCCTTATTGCTCCAAAATGAGGGGTATTTATAGGATTTCCAAGGCCAAAGCTGAGGTGGCAGGAATCGATGGTCCAGATCTGATCTGAAGATATCAAGGGCCAATATTGAGGAAGTTGGAGAAGAGGTTAGAGGAAGGGACACTTGTCATCTCTGTGGTGACAAGTGTCAAGGAGCCTAGCTCATGAGAGGGCAAGTGTCCAAGGGAGTAGACATGTGGCAATAGTGCCATGTGTCTCAAGGAGAGAATATCCACACCATGGGAGGTTAGGATAAAGACGTTAGAATGTGCAAGATAGGATAGGGTTAGCTAAACCCAGGATTAAGTGGAATGGGTTAGGTTAGGGGATGGTTAGGTTAGGTGGTTAAAGTTAGGAGCCATGTGCTCATTTAAATTTAGAAATTCAAATAATTGGAAAATGGTAATTAATCTCAACAAACTTGAGTTTGTTAATCTTAATTAGGGATTAGAAGAATTGATTAGTATGGGGAGACATCAATTGAGAATTAATTAATCAAAGGGGGATATAAGATGAACTATATAAATAAATCATTTAGATTTATTTACTAGTAGATGAATAGAGAAATTAATTAAATTGCTTGTGAATTCAATTAATTGGGAAGGGGAATTAATCAAATAACTACGTATTTAATTAACTATCTTCAGACCATTTTTAGGTGTATACATTTTGCCCCTCTTTGAAGCAATGTGTGATGACGCGTTGGTTCAAAGAAAGCTTGATTGATGATGTTGTTGATTTGATAGAATGTAGATTTGATCTTGATTTGATGCAGATTTGGTTTCAATATGATACTGATTTGATTTGGAGATGATAAATATCGATACGATGCTAATTTGATTTTTGGAGATGATAAATCTCGATATGATGTGGTTTCGATCTTGGAGATGATAAATCTCGATATGATGTGGATTCAATGTTTAAGATGATATGATGCCGATATGATGTGGATTCGATGTTTGAGATGATATGATGCCGATATGATGTGGATTCGATGTTTGAGATGATATGATGCCGATATGATGTGGATTCGATGTTTGAGATGATAAGCCTCGATACGATGCCCCAGATGCTGATTGATAGATATGCAGTACAATGATGCCCCCTCGGGAGATCAATTGAGATAATTGACCTTTGGAGTTTTTTTTTGGATCTTTGCGAAATTGATGTCCCGATAGACTATTGGATGATTCCTGCAACTGTGGTTGATGAAAGTGCGAGTTATTCGATCACTTTGATGTGGTTCTTGATGTGATGATTGATAGAGTTTGATTGAATTGATAAGATTGATTATATTGATGAGATCGAGATCAAGTCTGGTTTCAGGAATGGCACCTCCTGTATAAGACAAAGATGATCAAAGTGTCTAGTTTCAGGAACGATATATCCTATATAAGACTTGATCAAAACGTCTGGTTCCGGGAAGGATTCATCCTATATAAGACATGATAGAATGGATTGGATGAGATCGGTTGATAGATTTGATAAGATTGATTGGATAAAGAACTGACAGTTTGTTGATATCATTTTGCAGGAAGATTAAAATAAGCTAATGTTGGCATATTTGGGGGAGTAGCATAAGATTTGCATTGGGTTTTTCTAGATTTAAAAAAAAAATTCCATAGGCCTCCCAAAATTTTTTTTATGCATGTTTAGAAAATACATTAAATTTTATTTTTAAAATTTCACATTTTTTTTTTTTTGAAAAATTTTGAATTTTTGGTGGGAAAGAGAAAGGCAGAGCGGAGGAGAGGAGGGCAAAGGTGGAAGCAAAGCTCCACCAGTGGCCGCCACCGCCGGTGCTGCGGGAGGCGCCGACAGTGCTACGGGAGGCGCCACCGGCACCACCGCTAGCACCATCGGCGCTGCGAGTGGCGCCTTAGGCGCCACCGTAGGTGCCGAGGGCACCATGGGTGGCACCACCGCCGGCGCCAACCTGGGGGGGGGGGGAAACCCCCCTTTTTTTTTTTTTAAGATGATTTTTTCGGTTTTTTTCGCAATTTTTTCAATTTTTTTATTTTTCAATTTTTGATGATCTTTGATTTTTTTGGTTTTTTGATGGTTTTTGATGATTGTTGATGATTTGATTATTTTGATTTTTTTATTATTCTCGATTTATACTTGATTTGATTATTTTCAATTTTTTTTTTGATGATTTTTGAATGTTTTCACTCCGCGTCTTAGTGGTCCCACTGATATGGGACATTGATCTGTTCATGTACACACCCTTTTGTGATGATATATTGATGATTCCCATGATGTATATTTGTGATGTATCTCATATATTTTGTGATATCATTGTACATTGGACATTTGATCTTGTTTTGATGATATGATATGCAGTCGATCCTATTCGCTCTATATGACCTATGAGATGATGGATGCATTTTGTTTGACATATGATTATGATGTGCAGTTACTTTCATGATGTATGCTTGATGTATGCTTTAATTTCTATATGCTCACATGATGTGTGCAAATGCAAACATGTATGGTGATGCTTATAATTCTATGTGATGTTTGTGCGATTGCAATGCTTTCTATGTTTATGATATATATATAGATATAGATATATATATATATATAGATATAGAGATAGAGATAGATAGATATAGATATAGATATAGATATATATATATATATAAATATAAATATAAATATATATATATATATATATATATATATATATATATATATATATATATATATATATATATATATATATATATATATATATATATATATATATATATATATGATTTTCTCATGCATGTTAATATGAGATGGATGCAATGCAATGCAATGGTGAGATTTGATGAATGCCATGCAATGATCTTACTAAATTAATGAATGATTTGATGCTTTATATGAATGATGTCTTGGTATGAAATGGTTACTTGAGATGAAATAACTTATCATGCAGGATGAATGAATTGATTATTTTTGTTATTGTCCAATGTACTCAATCACGTAATAAAAGAGATAACACCATGTTAGCTTTGGCCTTGGAAAAGATGAGCATTGTGATCCCATATAGAATGAAATGCAAATCTATCTTAAAATGCAATGCAATGCAGTGATCGGACCGGTCATGGAGTCATTGCTTTGTTTCATCATTGAGCCTTTAAAATGTGGGAAGTGAGTGCAAACATCAATGGTATAATTGAACCATGATGACCTAAGCACTACTTTCCTGGGTTTTGATATTGCAAGTTAGCACAAGCATCGAGGTATAATTGAACCAAGATGACCAGAGTGTTGCTTGCGTAAAATAGGCAGTATTAACCATTTCGATATGCAAGTCCGAAATGTCTTCCATGATACTTGGATGATCATGTCCTTAGACGACCTTGCACACATTAATGATTAATTTATAAACAGTAGACAAGAAAAATATCACGTTCCTTCCTCATTCCTCTAGTCAAAGACATCCTGGAGTTACTCAGAAATCATGATAGCAAAAATCAGAATAAAATAATTGAACCATTATTGCCAAAGTGTTAAAATCATGAGTCAAGATATATCATCCATTGATATGTGTTTTGTCATGTTTAGATTGATATGTGATAGTTAATGGTTGGCAATGTGATCTTATGTTCAACGTTGGATGTGTCTTAGTTTTTCGCTTGACAAGCATTGTCTGACTATTGTTCTACCTATTTGACTAAGCTCAAAATGATTGCAACTTTTTGCCCCCAACCAGGTTCAAGATTTTTCCCCCAGCCTAGAAACAAGCCTTATTATGATATAGTCAATGATCCAAACCATGGTAAGAAGCCACTTGGGATGTCTGCGTTTGTGCAAAAGCTTCATGATGATCAACGCTGATGAAGGATGAATGAATGCAAGTGGAAAATGCATGAACTAATAGATGGAAGAGCTAACTGACGGATAACGCCTGTTTGCTAGGTTTTCACCATCTGTTTTTATTGTACTTTTTCTCATATTTGATTTTTTTTTTGGTGTTTCTGCTTTTTTCACTGTTTTTGGATTTTATGCTTTTTCACTGTTTTTGGATTTTCTGCTTTTTCACTGTTTTTGGATTTTCTACTTTTTCACTGTTTTTGGATTTTTTGCTTTTTCATTGTTTTTGGATTTTCTGCTTTTTCACTGTTTTTGGATTTTTTTTAGACATAAAACTTCTTCAGATGCATGCTATTGATGGGTTTCTCGAGCTGATCTTCATCTTGTGTTGATAGTTGATATGCTCCTGACCCAAATACTGTTGTGACCACAAATGGACCTACCCAGTTTGGTTCAAATTTTCCCTTCTTTTCTCGATTTGACTAATTTTGTGGATTTTCCTTTAGTACTAGATCAAGTCCCCATTGGCAGAAAGGCCAAGATGTTGCTAAAGCATGAAGTTCTTGTGTTGGTGCATGGATCAAGTTTCCATGGATCTGACATTGTTTGCATGTTCTAGCTATCTGAAAAGAGTCTCGTTCCATAGTTGGTCAATAATAGCCCAAGCGTATGAGTTTTTTCGAAAGGGTAAGACCACTTGAATGAGTGCCACAAATGCCATTATGGACTTCATTTAAGGTCTTTTGAGATTCTTCTTGTTCAAGACATCTTAAGAGAGTACCATCTAGACCTCGTTTAAATAGGGTATCCACGACGAGAGTATAATGGGAGGATTGGCAAATAAAATTTCTCTTTTGGTTCTTTGATAGGTCAAGAGGTAAGGTGTTATCTTTCAGGTATGTGTAAGTTTGACCATAGCAGAAAGAATTTTTATGTCCAATAAGTTGGTAGATGGTTTGGGAATCCGGACAATTAAAGGCGGGATGAAACAACTCTTCAACCAGGAATTCATAATGCTCTTGATTTTCCTGTGTTTGTAATAGAGAAGCAAGTGTTGCCATGGCATCTTCTGCTTTGTTATCATTTCTGGGAATCTGCTCAAAAGTGATTTCAACAAAATATTTATTGATATCATCCACCATCTTTTTGTAAGGCATCAACTTTTCATCTTTTGTTTGATAGTCATCATTGATTTGATTAATGACAAGCTGAGAGTCTCCAAAGACTTGAAGTTGTTAATGTTCCATTCTATAGCCATTTTGATAAATAGAATGCCTACTCTTGATTTATGTTGTGTTCCTCTATTGATGTCTGCTCTTGATTCATGTTGTGTTCCATTATTGATGTTTACTCCTAGACTGATATTTGGGTGATGTATTATAAGTTCTCGATCGAACCCTGGAATGTCTACGTATGACCAGGTAAAATTGATTTTCCATGTTTTGAAGGATTTCAAATATCTTTTCCTTGCTAGTTCTGATAAAGAGATTTCTCCTGGATGTAGATCAATTGTGTCAATGATAACTGCTGGTTCTATTAGGATAGATGACTTCTCTTGATAGTACACATGTAAGGTGTCAAATCTCTCATCTTTCGGTGCCTTGAGGAGGTTTTCACTAATAGATGCATCCTTTATTTTTACTTTTTCTTGGTCTAATGTTGCCAATAAATGGTTTTCAACATTATACCTGATATTGTTTTCTTTATTTTCATTTTTGCGACTAGGAGATTTGGCACCTATTTGACTTGAAGATACGTTACCGGAATCCCTGGTGAAAGTAGTTGTAGGTTTGATTTCATTAAGATATAAGGATATGGCATGGTCATTAGGTAAGGTATCAATGTCAGTATGTCCTTCATTTTCCCAGTCCATAGGTTCAGGATAGCTTAAGGATAAAGGATCTTTAGGTTGATATGTTTCAGAGATATTGGGAGTCATGATAGAGATGTTAGAGCTTTCAGTAGGTATTTCCATGTCTAGGACGATACTCTCATTAGAATAACCTCGCACAAGAAAATCCTGATCGTCCTCGATTAAGTCCATGTCAGCCATATGTGATTTTGATTCAAGTAGGCTAGTTCCTAATGTTTGTTTTGCATACATGTGAACTACATCAACACCTACATCTGCTTCTTCCCTTTCAATTTCAAGTTGCTCTTGTTTGTTGTTCCATGATAATGAATATTGTTTGTTCCCTTGATCTTTTAGCTGCATTTGTTCTTCCATGTTTGACAAAATTGATGCAAATGATTGTTCCTTGGATTGTGTGTTTGAATATGCTTTCTCTCTGTTATGCGAAACAATGACCTCTTGATCTGATTTCAAATTATTACAACACTGCCATGGATTTGAGTCTACTGATATTGTGATTTATTGTCCATTGTATGGAAATTTTAAGCACTGATGACATGTTGATGTAATAGCTTGTATGTCTTGTATCCATGGTCTTCCCAAGAGTATGTTGTATGGTAGTTCCAAATCTAGGACTTGGCATGCTGTGTTTTTCTGCAAAGGTCCCACTCTGATGAGTAATACCACAACTCCTTTAGAGGAATTTTCTTCTTCATTATGTGCTTTGATTTTGATCTTTTTCAGGGGATCAACTGCATCTTCTGAATAACCTAGAGCACAGACAAGACTTAATGAGAAAATATTTAAGCTAGCTCCCCCATCTCTTAGGACACGTTTAACGAGCGTTTAATGAATGAGGACTTCAATTTGCAAGGAAGCGCTATGGGGATGTTGCAAGGAATCAATGCTTGGATATGAAGTAGATGGGTTTTGAATAGGATCCTCTAAAATACATTTGATGGCCATTATGGATATCCCTTGGGGAACATCATCTTTGGGTGTATTGTTTGGTGAGGATGTTATGGAAGGTTTTTGCACTTTTTCAAGAAGTGTAAGAATAGATGCCTTTGGAGAGTTAATTTTCTTATGGGGGGATGAACCATTACTAGATATAGGTGCGTGATTGTAATCTTTCTCATCCAAATCTTTTAAGGATCTTTTTAATAGTTGCATAAAAGAGCCACTTTTCTTCTGAGATGTGTTTAAATCCTTGTGAGGTTTTGACATGGTTAGATTTTGATTCTGGACTTGTTTGATTTCTCCAATATGTTGGCTTGTTATATGTTCTTGTCTTTTGCTTTGGTATGCCATGTTTCTATGATCTTCGGGTATTTCCAATGTTTCAATGATCTTATGTCTCTGCACTGCAATTAAAATGGGCATTGTGTTTTGAATGTTTTTGTGATTAAATCTTGCTTAATGTGCCGCAATAAGTGATCAATTGTTGAGGAAATGATTTCTTTCAAGTATTTGTTTGTTGGCAAGTTTTTCAATCTTAGTTTTGGAGTGCAAATTTTGTGATTTTTGATATGACCAAGTTCAATAGGAACGATGTATCCTATGATAAAGAACAAGGTTATTTTGATCAAGTGTTGTAGTTTCGTGATAAAGGATGATTGATCCTGATGAGAAACTATGTTTGAGTGATCAGTTTATCAAAGAAATTGTGATATTGCACTTTAAGGTGTTTGATCTTTAAACTTGTTTAAGGTGAATACTTGAGACCTTTGTGTGTCTTGTTCTTGAGTTTGTTTTGACAGAAGATAACCTGATTAAATGACCCAAGAAGATGACCTAGTCTCTATGTTTGACTGTTTGAGAAATGGGTTGTTTTTGTTTTCTGATTTTGATGTATTTTACCAAAAACCCTGACAAAATAACTAGGAACTCTTTTGTTTAGACCAGAAATGCTGTTGTTTAGACCAGAAATGCAGTTGTTTAGACCAGAAACGTTGTTGGTTAGACCAGAAACGCTGCTGTTTAGACCAAAAACATTGTTGTTTGGACCAGAAACTCTGACAGACTTACCAAAAATGCTACTATATTGACAAAAAATGTTGACATACAGACCTGAAACACTGACTGACAGACCAAGAACTCTGTTCTGCAATACAGTGACTCTAAAGCTCAAATAATGATGTGTAGACTTAGAAAATTAAGTATTTGAACTTAGGAGATTGCAATTTTGATCCAACTTTGTGATTTTCAGACTCAGACAATGGATATTAAGACCTAACAAGTACAAATTAGGAGATTTAATGTTGCAACATGAGCAATTTGATATGCAACTCATAAGAGTTGTTGATTAGACTAAAGGAGCTGACCTTTAGACCAAGAGAGCTATTGTTTAGACTAAGAACTTTGTTGTTTAGACCAGAAACTTTAATTGTGCTCAACCTTGGAGAGTTTATGATAAACTATGAGAAACTTTGACATTCATACCAAGAGAGCTGATGTTTGGACTGGAAATGCGACCGTTTGGACTGTAGGTGTGACTATTTGAACCATAAGTGCGACTGTTTAGACTGTAGGTGCGACCGTTTGGACTGAAAGAGCTAATATGTAAATGTGACTATTTGGACTAAAAGAGCTACTGTTTGGACTAAAAGTGCAACAGTTTGGACTGTAGGTGCGACTGTTTGGACCGTAGGTGCGACTGTTTGGACCGTAAGAGCTAATTTGCTATGAAACTTGTAAATTTGATAATTTGAGGTTTGAGTTTGCAATTTTTGTTGTATTTCAATGGATGAGATCTTGACTTGACTTACAAACATAGAAATCAGATTATATTTTTGTTTCAAAGGTTTTTAACAATTAAAAACACATCAATCAGTCTATCCTAAGGAGATTGGCTAAGAATGAAAACCTTTGCTTGCTGACTTAGGTACACACCCAATAGCTAATCAGAATATGACCACTGAGTCTCATGCAATGGATTCTCAACAACGTATTATCCGACTCCAAATGTTAATGGGGGCACGATATGGCAAGTGTCTTGGGAGAGTTACTATCTCTCTTACACAAAGATTATCACCCTTTAGGAGGTGAATCGAGTAGCTTCTATTTTTATGGTTCTTAGTCAGGACTTCCACTTGAAATTACCCCTTGAAGTCACACAAGCATGATTGAGGCCTATAGCTCGACAAGGTACCAAAACAAGCTATAGTCACATAAACATGATTGAGACCGCGAGGCCCTACAAAATGCCCGATATGAGAGATCTCAAAGAGAAAACTCAAATAATCCCATCCTCTGAGACTTTAATCATCAGAGACCTATTTATTATAGTGAGTTGGAATGCTTAGGTCCAGCTGCAAATAAAGTTAGTAGTTTTTATTGTATTCTTTGGCGGCGAAATAGTTTATAACTCTGGTCTTTCATAGCGAAATAAGTACCTGCAAAACCAACAATCTGCAAATTAGGTTCGGGAAAATGACAGTCCAGAAGAAGAAATGAGGAATGCAACATACAATATTTTCAAAATTAATAAAAAACTGAAAACGCCATCAAATTGACCAAGAACGCCATCATATGTGCCAAGAACGCTGCTCTGCACACCAGAAACATTGTTAGATAGACTGAAAATGCTGACAAATTTGCCAAAAACACCACCATACATACCAAAAATGCTAAAGTACAGACTGAAAGCGCTAAAGCATAGAAAAACATAAAAAACAAAGTTGAGGAATCTCCCATAAACATCATTTGAGGTGTCGGAACACCACAAAAGAGGCTAAGAACGCGATTCGGGAGTCCAAGAGAGCTAATCTGCACTTCGAAAGAGCTAATCAACCTGTCAATAAAATTTCCTACAAGCAAACTTGTTAAAGATCAAAGGGGCTAGGCCCCACGGTGGGCGCCAATTAATGTGATGCTAAAAATGTTGTTAGTATAAGAGGCATACACATATAATGAGACAATATAAACATAATTGAAAAGCTTAATTTCAAAACTAAATCAAAGACTCAAACCATAAGCCTTCCTTGAAATGTCCCATTTTCCTCTATTCTTGAGGACCTTGAAAGTGTTGGATTGATGGGCTCTCAGCAGAGCAATGACCTCCAAAGTGACAACTCAAGAGTTGAGTAGCTATTTGATCATGATTGACTATGAAAATGATATGAAATGCATGATTCAAGAACCTAGATTAACATGCTATGATTAATCCAAATGCTAATTACTAGATAATTGAAAAGTAAAATGCCTATAGTAACAATGCCTAAATTGATATGAGATGGGCTCCTTATTGCTCTAAAATGAGGGGTATTTATAGGATTTCTACGGCCAAAGTTGAGGTGGCAGGAATCGACGGTCCAAATCTGATCTGAAGATATCAAGAGCCAAGATTGAGGAAGTTGGAGAAGAGGTTAGAGGAAGGGACACTTGTCATCTCTATGGTGACAAGTGTCAAGGAGCCTTGCTCATGAGAGGGCAAGTGTCCAAGGGAGGATACATGTGGCAAAAGAGCCATGTGTCTCAAGGAGAGAATATCCACACCATGAGAGGTTAGGATAAGGAGGTTAGACTGTGGAAGATAGGATAGGTTTAGTTAGACCCAGGATTAGATTGAATGGGTTAAGTTAGGGAATGGCTAGGTTAGGTGGTTAAAGTTAGGAGCCATGTGCTCATTTGAATTTAGAAATTCAAATAATTGGAAAATGGTGATTAATCTCAACAAACTTGAGTTTGTTAATCTTAATTAGGGATTAGAAGAATTGATTAGTATGGGGAGACATTAATTAATTGATAATCAATTAATCAAAGGGGGATGTGAGATGAACTATATAAATAAATCATTTAGATTTATTTACTAGTAGATGAATAGAGAAATTAATTAAATTGCTTGTGAATTCAATCAATTGGGAAGGGGAATTAATCAAATAACTGCGTATTTAATTAACTATCTCCAAACCATTTTTAGGTGTATACAATTATTATGTGGAATACTTGCATTATATATGCAAAATTTCTGTGGGGATCAATTGGGATCCATTATCATTCCCTCATGTCTACTTGAGTATTTGGCTCTATATGTGAAAATGCATTTTTTGATGAGTTTCTTGTGTTGAATCCTTTGGTCTCAATATTGGCATGTGTTTTTCCTCATTTTTAAATGAGATGATCTTGGGGGTGGGTAGTTAGAATCAATAAAGAGTGACTCTCAACAAGGGTTAGAGCCCAAAGTGGTCGCTAGGGTAGCTCATTGAAAGTTGGAGTAATAAGTGAAAACATGAATAAAACAATGGGGTAAAACACCAAATATATAATTAGATTCCCCTTGCATTCTGTGAGAGCTTGTATTGGCTATAGATGTATTGGGAAAGCCTGATTATTCATGGGACGTTGATCTGCCAAGATCGAGTCTCCCTGTCTTCACAAATGGACTATTTGGTTCCACATGAGCCATCCCTTCGAGCTATGTGATGAAACTCTTGTTTATTGGTCTCTATTATCCAATCTTGTGCAGATTGAATAGTGAACTTGGTGGATTCATAACTGGGTATCATTCCTAACCTCTATTTTGCATTGCATCCTTGTATAACCATTGTTCTCTTAATTTCTTTTCTTGAGTGTTTGGTCCTTGTGACTATGAACATAGTGGGGTTGTAACTTATGAGTTCTATATGGTTAGGTGTTGTTTCTAACCATCATTGGGGACTGATGGACTTGATCATGAGCATCTTGGAGGACTTCTTTACCTTCCTCAAAATTTGACCTTCTTCATCTAGATTTTCATTTGCAAAATGTTTTATAAATGTAATTTGATAAATCTTTGTAATTATTGGCCTATTGTATATTGAGACACTCCAAATAGAGATTCATGTAATAAGATGAATGGATATGTATTAGAATAGACTTTAGTAGTCTGGTGTTGGAGTTGACCATTGATCATGCTTATGTATGCTAATTTTTTATGTATAATCATGATTATATGTAAGGAAAAATTATTTTGGTGCATAAAAATGAATATAGATATGTTCTTTAGATATTAGGAGATTAATTTAGTGATCTTCATTTGGTTTCATATATCTTTGTTTAGTTTTCTTGTATGATTGAGCCCTTTTGAGACAATTTGGGCTTAACTAGAATCACCTAGTCAATGTAACTCAGAGTCCAATTGTGTTTTTTAGATATGTACACTTTTGCGAGTTTTTTCATGTGATTTTTGGGTGTCTTAGGTTGAGTAGTGGTGAAATGAGTCCACTTGGAATCTACCTTGTCTCATTGGAGCTAGCCGGTGACCTAGCATTCCCAAACTTGATCCATTTTTACACCATTTTTTCATTTTCTCCCAATTCTGAAATCATTTTTGAGTTTCAACTTCACTGGAGGGTTTAATGTGTCTAGGGTTTCGTACAACTTGTTCGAGAATCTCTTTCGATTAGGAAAAACATACGTTTCTAGGATGGTAATGTGAATTCATTAGTCTGAAGGATGCCAAGGTGTCCTAGGGACATTGGTGTAGCTGCAAGAAACTTTTGTGGGTCAAGGACACATGAAATTTATTCTAGATTCCTCCTAGTGTGCTAGTATCCAGTGGGAATACTGGTTTGCATTTTGGGAGCTCTCTCTTGCCCGTTTGGTCTAGGGGTGTTTCTTCTAGTTTAGAGCATCATTTTGAAATCATTTTGAATGTGTATAAAAGGTAGAAACATCAAGGAACCCTTAGAGGGGTCTTAGGTGAGTTATAAGTGATTTTTGTAGGTTTCAGGGGCATCCATGTGCAATTAGGGTTTCTATAGAGCCCATTTGTGACACCTAGAACCTAGTAGCTTGTTTTGTTTGTCATATCAATTTGGGAGGGTGAGGGTATAGTCATGTATGATCCTAAATACTCCTTAGAACCTTCCCAAGGATTTGGTCGACCTCTCCCCCTTGATATTTGGCTAATCAAATGTTTGAGCCTTTCGCTTATGCAGAGTCTTTTATCGATTATTGACCTTATCTTGAGATTAAGCTTAATTCTTTCTTATGTTATGTATGTTCACACTTAATTAATTAAATAAAAAATCTTGTTTACCTTCTGTGTTTTTCTCATATGCTCTTGGGGTCATTAGCGGGGTGTTACAATTCAATGAAGAAGTTGCTAGATAGAACATTTGGCTTTGAATAATGGATAATGTTTAAGAAGGTTATGAAATTTATGATATTTCCTTTTTAAATTTAAGATTAACTATATACATCTGTTATAAATGAAAATTAGCTTGTAAATAATTAAATGTAATGAAACTCTAGGGTTAAAGTATTCATCCTATGATTCTTGGCCCCTCAACTCCTAAATATATGGCCATGTTTAGTCAACAAGTATATAATTTGTTAAAAAATAATAAATATACAACATGCAATTTTTGTACCTAATATAAATGGTATCTTAAAAAGTCTCATTTGATAATGAAGAAGTGGATGTTGGGCCTTCAATATTAGGAGCCATTATTGGTAGTAGTCACATGACAACTTTCATTGAAGAAAGTTTTTCTTAAATTTTAATCATTATGTTTGCAAATAATATTATGTAGATTTTGGTAAAATACCATTGCTTGTTTTTCAATTGATGACATTAGTTCGTCCTAATATTCATGGCATAATGGAAGTGGGCTTCGCTATGGTAGTTTTTTTTTCAATGAATTAAAATAAGTTATGAGATATATTAGTGAATATCATTTTCTATTTACTAGTATATTTAAATGGTATTCATCTTTAGTCCAACTTACTTCTTGATGCTTGTCCAATTAGTCTAATAATGTTTACTTTGATTGGTATTTTGTGGGGAGGGTTCCACGTGAAAGCATGCTTTGTGACTAGGTTGCCAAGACTTAGGCCCCTCATGGGGTCTGTCTTGATGGCGTTCAAAATCTCACAAAATCTAATTTTGTAAGTCTAACCATGTTCAAACTATTTTTCAGCAGGGGCCTTGGTATGTCCTATCATCTTTGCTTGTTTTTCAGCCATGGTCAAGATAATTCTCTGTCTTTGATGACAAAAATCTTAAGGTCCTAATCTAGATAGAATTTCTTAGCCTCCTATTGCCTTGTTGGCTATTTTTGTAAACCATTACCCATTTTATTAAAAAGGTTGTTTGTGTTGAGATTGACCAGTTTTACTATGCTCACCCTCAAAAGAAGTTTTGTGTATAAGTGGATTTATCTTGTGACCTCAAAGAGATTATTGATATTTAGATAGGTGTCTATCACTCACAACGAGTGCTCTATCTGAATTTTCCCAATACTTGTTTTAAGTGCTTGTCTTCATAACACAAGATTAAGGATTGCCCTTTGGCTACTCCATGGGTGAAAGATCCTCCCAAGGATTTTGAACCTTCATGCTCATTTGAAGCCCCTAAATATGAAGAAGTTTGGACTATTGTTTCTCGCTGAGGGAAAATTTATTCGTCTACTTCTCATAAGAAACAAATTTTTGTTTTCCTATACAAGAAGCACAAGCACAACCTATTGTTTCAAACCTTTCTTCTAAGGGGAAGGAGTCTCCTACTCCCACAGTATTTGATGGCTTTGTTTGTACCACGTGGGTTCAATCTCCTCAACCTACCTTTCTCTACCACTCTCGCAACCCTTTTATGTGTGCAGAGGCTAGAGATGGAGTTCCAAAAAAGTGTAGAGTTGCTTATCTTGGCTTCCAGGCAGTGTTCAATGTGAGGCCCTACCCCGAGCTCGTAATAGGAATTCATTTATTTTCATGATAGACTTATTATTTTGATACACTATTTTGATGCATTATGGATTTAGATACTATTTGATAGGTGATTTGATATCATTGGATATGATGTATCCCATCTTATGTTGATTTCAATACTTATGTGGATGATGATATGATACATTTATGTAGGTCTTATGGAGAGTTGATTTATATGATTCTTATGATGATGCAATTGAGTAATTGATTACATATGGATTTACTAGGAAAATGTCAATTGGATACTATCTCTATTGTTCTTTGATTTGGATCAATTTATGAGATGTTGTGAAATTGATGTTATGTGTCTGATGTGTATTTCATTTCATATACTTATATATGCATGTGGTTTTAGACTACTGATGTGTGAAATGAGATGTGCAGGAAATTAATCCATGTGACCATGGAAATACACAGAGAACTAAAGCCAAACCTATGTGTGATAGTAAAGCCAAAGTTTATCTATTTGGAGAGACAATACCTCATATGTGATGTGTTTAATTTCGTATTAGTGAATGTTTGAGTGTATGTTCAATTTTTATTTGTTAATTTTAATTAATTCCTAAAAAGGACATGCCAAGTGTATTTTGTGATGTGCATTTTATGGTGTCACTTGACACTTGTGATGTGTTGTGAGTTGGCATATGACATGTCCTTAGGAGGTAAATTGTGATATCCAATTTATTTTTAAATATCTTGTTGGTGTCCCAAAAGATAACTTGGTTAGAGAGCCTTTAGTTGGGTCAAATCAAGTTTGACTCGTAGACAAACTTTAGGTGGGTTTTTTGGGGGTCAAACAAACTCCTATAGTTGAGGTTATGTATCTTTTGAAGGAACATTTTGATATACCTTTGGATAAGAGACATTTTTATCCATGTGACTAGTCACATGTGATTGCCAGGTCACTTCAAAAAAGGGTTTTCCAAGATGGACGAAAATTCAGCTTTTTGAAGATTGACCCTTGGTAAGACAACCTTCCATTTTAGTGATCGATGCACTTCCCCACCTTACAATTACCTTTTAGTTTCCATTTCTAGAAACCATGTAAGAGGTTGGGAAGACCAACCTATGGGATCTCACATCCTTTCCATGGAAGTTGGAAAGTGTGAGGAGAGCCTACTTAGGGAAGAAATTCAAACTTGGAATTTTGATCACCCACTCTCCAATATTGGAGACTAAGTTTTTGAGTAGGAATTTAGATTGAGTAACAAATTTTGGCTAAGTAAGGATACTCATAAGCGGAATTGGGAAGTTCTTCTACAATATACATACCATTGGCAAAAGTGAAGGTTGGTGTTATTCCTTCTATATCTTATATGCATTCATGATGTTGTATGTAAACCTGATTTTTTTTATGTGTTTAGTGTGCTTCTAAATCTTGAACTTTGTTTTGAGTTGTATTATGTTTATTTATATTCAGGAATTCTTGTATTTATGTTCATGGGAGTAAAGACTAAACTCACCCTTGGGAGGGAAGAATAGTCTTGGGGTGAAGGGTTTTGGGACAATCTTTGGGTGTAGAGTCTCTCTTCTTGGAAGAGAGGAATAAACAAGGATCTGAGATTCCTTATTGGTGTTTTTTTTTGTATGAAAATTTGGGGCTCATAAGGGGAGTTCTGGCTTGAAGCCTTTAGGGGTCATAAGATATGAGTTTGGTCATGTGAGAGACCAAGTAGGAGGTTATTTTTAGCCTTGTGAAGGTATTTGAATGTAATAGTTTATTTGTAGATCTCTCCTTAGAAATTGGTCCACCTTCACCCCTTCTTTTGAGTCACTTGATGATTATGTTCTAGCCTTGGGTTGGGAGTTAAATGTGAATATGTTTTCCTTGTTAAATCTGAAAGTGTGAATGTGTTTTGAGTATGTTTGTATCCCATTTGGTTCTTGGTTCTCCTAGCTCAAGGGTGGTCTCTTGTAGGCCTAGGTTGGGAGGTGAGACTCCATGGTCACCTACACATAAATTTTATATGCAGGTCTGCATAATGGATTTTGGGAGATGAAGAAAAAGTCACTGCCTATGTTGCAGATTTGAGGAGTTTCTACAATATGCATCATAATGTAATTGCAGAATGTGCATCGTTCAAGTTAGGAGAAAGTTGAACATGTTGGCATTGTGTTTTCATTGATGTTAACCGGTATGGGATGACCACTGGTAGTAGAGATGGTTGTGCAACACTGTTATGAAGGAGTACAAGATGTGATATCTTAGATATCACCTTTTGTTTTAGAACACCGGTAAGGTAAGGAAGATGACCTCAGAAGTCACCAGTACACAAGTTAGTGCTTGACTTGTGTGATGAGATAGAGAGGTGTTTGAGTGGTTGTTTGTGATGAAGAGGCAAAATGTTATATGAATCACATCAACGCCAAAAGAAAAGAATGGATAGGTCATCGATATGTTGTGAGGTTGCAGAACAATAGGACTCCCACCGCATGAAGATGCAGTCACCATGGGAAGAGATGACTGACAATGAATGTGCCCACACTGAGTCACATGTACCTGTTTGAAGAGATGTTGCACAAACAGGAAAGTCACATGAGTGTATTCCAGGATGTAGATGACAAGGTATCACTCCACCAGTAAGTGGAGCCTATCTCTTATTATGCATTGTGTGCATCATAGTTCTGTGAGATAAGGTAGATGAGGTAAAGGAAAGTGCTTAAAGGCTCACACTGGATCCACTAGTGAAACAAAAGGAATGCCTCAATGCACATGAGATCAAAGTTATGCACTAGACCAAAAGAGAAGGCATGTTGAGATGTCGATACAGATGAAGAGTGATGGGTTTGTCATCTTGACAAACCGGTTGAGATATGGTCTGAGATGATTAGGGAGAAGGTATGGTTGAGCAGATGCAGATAGAGGAAGAATGACCTGACTGAAGAAGGAGTCTAGTGAAGATTGATGGTTTGTGTCATCAAGAGGGTTTACCGGTATGCAAGTCCACCGGTAATATAGACAAGGTGCAAATGCAGATGTCTTCCCACCTTATGGGAATGAGCATGCTTTGGATATACATGTCTGGAGACTAGTTTAGATGTTCCACCTACAGTATAGCAAAGGGCAGACATGAGGAGGTAACCAGTAGAATGTGTGATACCGACAGAGTTAGTAAACTGGTAGGAAAGAGGAACCAGTAGAGTGGTTGGTCAGTGATCCTATTTAGACCAACTCGAAGAGCCAAGTCAACAGTTGGTTGATGTGGATTCCACATGGATTCAAGGTGGCAAGCTGGCAAAGGTTGGTGAAGTGCCATGTAGAGTTAGGTATCTCTATAGGTGTGCATTGAATATGGATCCCGTGATTTGTGGATCGGGTCAGAAGTGTGTAGCTCGAGGAAGAATGAACAACAGAGAAGAGTCAAGGAGTTGTTGGTGCTTGGATCAAAGCAAGAAGATCAGATTGTTAGAAGACCTCGAGAAGGAAATAACCGAGTCATTAATGATGGTTTGACAGATGCAGGTCAAGGTAAAGGATCGTGTGTCCTGTATTTGGATAACATGTATTGGAAGGTGCAACAATGGCAGAGATGAATAGTTGGCTGCCAGAGAGATAAGATCGAGAAAGATCTGATTGGATTTGGTTTGCCTCAAGGATGGTGAGGTAACCCTAACCACCTATATTTTTAATTGTCCTTTGGCGGGAAAACCTAGCTATAAATATGAAGGCCAAAGACATAGTTAAGTTGTTGCTATATAGAAGAGTATTATTCTACTGTGAAGTGTGATACTTATGCAAGGAAGAGAAAATCAGCCAAAGTGCTCTAAGAGTATCTGAGAAAAAAGGGAGAGTGAAGAGTAGAACTGGTAGTGTCCATACCGACAAAGCAGAAGAGAGTGAAGCTATAGAGAAGGCAAACAAAGAACTGGCAAAGTGTTATACTGGTGAAGAGCAGAGAGCAAGGTCGAGATCCAGCAGAGAAGAAGAAGAGGAGAAGTGTACCAACAGTTAAGCAGCAGATGAGTGAGTCGGTGTAGTAGAGAAGGTATCTCACCAGCAGAGTAAGACATGTGATAAGGTTGCAAGATTCACTTGTAACAAGATAACTACTTATGTATTTGATGTTTATATTGTGAACACTAAGTTGTAGCTCGATGCAGGGGTTGGCGCTCCTTGGGTAGATGCCATAGAGGCAGGGGTTGTAGCCCATAAATCAGGTAGGGGTTGTAGCTCCTTGGGTTGGTACCCTAAAGTCAGGGGGGTTGGAGCTCCTTGTGTAGATGCCATAGAGGCAGGGGTTGTAGCCCATAAATCAAGTAGGGGTTGTAGCTCCTTGGGTTGGTACCCTAAAGTCAGGGGTTGTAGCTCCTTGGGTTGGCACCCTAAACTTTGTAACTATGTTTTCATTGTGAGGCTGGATTGGAGCAGTAGACTCCAACAACATTGCTCACCGAGGTTTTTCCCATCTTGGGTTTTCCTCGTATATGCTAGTGTTATGTGATGTCCCTTGTGTGATTGCATTTGTGTTGGTCTCCCCACTAACCAATAAGTTTGCATTGAGTTGGATATTAACCGATATGCTCACATAGGATTGCTAAAGGGAAAAAATTTGAGAACCACTGATTCACCTCCTCCCCCTCTCAGTGGTGCATTGTGTCTAATAGAACAAGTTATAATTAAAGTCATTGCATTTTCTTCATACCTAAGTGATCCTATTTGGTTGAAAAAAAAAAGAAAGCTTTAGATTGGTTATTTGTTTTATTTCATTCTAAATCTGCAAGGAAAGGAAGTTGATTAAAGCATTCTATTATGCTCTCTTCTCTACCTTATGTATTATGTATTTGATTACAAAACTGAAAGAAAAAGAGAGTTTAGTAAGGTTATTTCCTCAACAAACAAACAAAACTCATGATGATTTATTTCTGAATATTTTTTTTCTTCGAAGTTGTATCCATCCATTAGCTATTAACTTAAAAAGCAATGTATATTTCTGTAGAATCTAGTTGGTTTATCTAGTTGAAAAAGTATGGTTCTTTGAATAGGAGATGTTACAGCTTTGCAGTAAGCTTGTATTTAAAAAAAAAATAGAATGAAAATATGTATATGTTTAGAATGATTAGATCAATAAATATTGTAACTATTGTCATGTTTTATTTAAATAGACTCATGGATATACATACATACATACATACATACATACATACATACATACATAGATATATATATATATATATATATATATATATATATATATATATATATATATATATATATATATATATATATATATATATATATATATATATATATATATAAATAATACTTTCTGTATTATAGAGATCAAATAAGAATATAAAAGACAAAATGTAGATAACATAAAATAAACTTCATTCTATAAAACATTTACTTAAGCAAATAGAAATGTATGTATATATATATATGTAATAACCAGTAGGGTTTAAAAGATGGTTTATTATTTATATGTATATTTGTTTACATATATATATATATATATATATATATATATTTGTGTGTGTGTGTGTATGTGTGTGTGTGTGTGTGTGTGTGGGGTTAATAAAACCAATGCTGCTAAACTAAACTATTCTGTAAAAAAACAAACAATGTGTTTACACTATGAGTGTGTATTTTTTATAAGCATGTTCACACACACACACACACACACACACACACACACACACACACACACACACACACACACACACACACACACACACACACACACACACACACACACACACACATGCATCTAATAAAAATAAAATAAATTGTTCTGGAATATCACTATGTATACACATCAAGTGTATATATTCTTAAATATACATACATACGTACATACATACATACATACATGCATATATATATATATATATATATATATATATATATATATATATATATATATATATATATATATATATATATATATATATATATATATATATATATAAAATATTAAACCTCGTATTTAACATGATTTACATTTAGAAAAAAAATTATCAATTTTTTTTTGGGTTGCATAAGCACGAGTCGTGTTATAGTGGCCGCGCAGCGGCACTGGAGGCATGGCCACAGTGGGGTGACCACTAGTGGCCGCAACCCACTGTGGGGTGCGTCCGCAATGGGATGCATCCCATTGTTTGGCCATCGCGGCGCCACCACAACCCCAACCCCCCTTCAAACACTCTATCGCCTGCCCAACATGGTTGTCGGACCTGCAACAATATTTTGGTTGTCGTGGTAAAGAGAAGACCCTGCAACACAAAAAAATCCACCATGAAAAAAAAAAGTTTCATGATGAACCCTAAATCTGACTTAGGGTTTACAATTTGTAAAATAGAAATTATAAGGAGATAAAAATAACCCATTTGGGTTAAGAAACCCTAAAAAGGGGAATTTTAAAATATCACTAGATTAGGTCAACATTTTAAATAGGAGAGGGTAAATTTTTAAAATGATGAATTGGGGGGAAGTTCCCAATTTTAAAATAAAGCGAGATTTAATTGGACACTTGATTACAACTGAAAATATAAAATTAAGTTAATTAAAAATAAATAAATGGTTTTTTTTTAATCATGGATTTAAATTAGTCCCAATGTGTAATCAATGTTAATGATTTAAATATTATAATGTCGTTAGGGTCAATAAATACATTTGTTCATTTAATTAATATTAATATAATGAATTTGTATTAATATTAATATAGTAGATTATAGAATTATTTTAATAAATATTAGGAAATTATATTAACACTAATATAGTTAAAATTGAAGATTTCAATTGGGTGATTTTTTTTAACATTAAAGTTGTATTGTCAATATTGGGATATTTTAATCAGTTTTAAATAGCAATGGGAATTATTGGTAAATTAAAAGAAATTGAAGTATAGTTTATTAGTAATTATATTTGTTGAATTAAATGGTTTTCATCTCTTGGATTAAAATTTAAATAGTTTAATTATTATATTTCTTATGGACTTAGGAGAAGTTCTAAAGTCCCCCTTTTGTTAAGAGATTAATAAATATTTTATCGCTCGCATTAGAGACCTAATTTAGTTGACACTTAATATTTCTAATTAGTGAAACTAAGTGAACTATCACATCTAACTTTATGTAAATCACAAGTAATTAAGTGTTATTTAAAAAATTATGTTGTGTTTTTGCCCAAAAGTTTGGGAACCACATTTTGATATCAGAGCAAGGTTCCCAACACTAGGAACCTTTCTCCATTACGTTTCACTTAAAATTATTATTTTCTTTTTATGTATTTATTTATTTTATTTTATTACCCGTGTAGGATGTCTTCGACTATG
Source organism: Cryptomeria japonica (assembly GCF_030272615.1). Lineage (NCBI taxonomy): Eukaryota > Viridiplantae > Streptophyta > Pinopsida > Cupressales > Cupressaceae > Cryptomeria > Cryptomeria japonica. Next base: position 286,072,822 of record NC_081411.1, read on the forward strand.
CGACAAGTGTTAGATACAATGTGCCACTGAGTGGGGGGTGAATCAGTGGTTTCTAAACTTTTTCCCTTCAACTATCCTATGTGTGTATACCGGTTATCAGATCTAACAGAAAGATAACTTACCAGTTAGAGGGGAGACTAACACAAATGCAATCACATATGAAAGGGACATGACATAACACCAACATATATGAGGAAAACCCAAGATGGGAGAAACCTCGGTGAGAAATGTTGCTAGAATCTACTGCTCCTATCCAGCCTCACAGTGAAACTCTGATTACAATGTTTAGGGAACCAACCCAAGGAGCACCAACCCAAGGAGCTACAACCCCTGCATCGAGCTCCAACTTAGTGATCTTCAATGAACATATTCAATTACAAAAGTAATAGTCTTGTTACAAGTAAATTTTGTAACTCTTTTGCAAATCTCTCTATCGGTTCTCCTCTCTCCAATACTCTATCAGTTCTATGCTCACCCTCTCACTGTTGCAACCTTATCTCCTACTACAACCTTGCTCTATGTTGCACCTTCACCAGTTTAGTCTCTTCATCTTATTTTTTAGTTCTCTCTTTGTCAGTTCTCTCTCTATCAGTTTTTCTCTCTATTGGTTCCAATCTCTATCAGTTCTCTCTTCTACACTACTTCTCTCCACCGGTACTACCCTCTGTCGATTCTTTGTCTACTTTCTCTGCAATCTTATGCAATTCTTCTCTATCAGTTTTGTCACTAATGGTTTACTCCTTTGTCAGACTCAATGGCTGACTATGGATTCTCTCTCTATTTTTGGTTGAACACTTCAACCTTGTTCTTCCTCACACTCAGTCTCTTCTTCTTCTTCTTCTTGGTGAGTACTTGAGTGATTTCACTTCTTTAGCAACAATACCCTCTCATCCAGCATCAACCTTTATCGATTTTAGCTTGCATATTTATAAATTGGTTTTCTCGCCAAAAACCAATTCAAACTTTGGTCGGTTAGGGTTTTCTCATCGACATCAAGGAAAACCAAATCCAAACAAATCTCATCAGATTTGATTGCCTAGATTGATGAACTACAACTTCTCAATCAATCCCGCCATTGTCATGCTTTCCAGAACACACCTTCCTCATTTAGCAATCTTCTTTTAACTTGTCAGTGGATCTCTTGGTCGATCACCAAGAATGGTTTCATGGTGTCCTTCACCTACCTTGATCTGGTCAAATGGGCTGTGTTGGATCTTTGTTGTCCATCTGACCTCAACCCACAAACCTCTACTATGCATCCTATGAATCATGTAGTTGACATAAATGTTTACTTGTCACCATCTACTATACCGACAGGCACTTCACCAACTCACCATGCCGACATGTGCATGCATGCTTTCCACTTCAACTCCACATGGCCACTTTGTCGGCATCCACCTTTGTTGGGTCATCTGTGTCAGTTTGGATAGGATCATCGACCAACTCCATTACTGGGTCCATCTACCGATTTACTAACCCTTTCGATTATACCCTAACCGGTATGCAATCAACCTTGCACTTTGCATCTCTTTTGGTGGAACACCTTTGTTGGTTGCCAATCATATCAATCCACCATATGCTCATCTTCATCAGGAAGGAGCACATCACTTAACCTCTTTTCTCTCTTACTGATTCTCATACTTACCGGTAGGCACCCTTGATGACACCATGTCATCAACCTTCAATTGTTTCCATCTGAGGCATCTGCATATGCATTGCACTCTCTGTCTATAGCTGCTCAACCTTTCCTTCTTCATCATCAGCCCATACATCATCTCAATTGATTTGTCAAAGTGAAAAACTCATCACTTATTTACTCTTCCTTCTTTGTCCTAGTAGCACATCCTTGATCTCATGAACCTAAGGCAACAATGTTTCATTTGTTCATCTAGTGGGAGTCTTGCTGATTTGCATCCACACAACATATTGGTGGCTTGTACATACTTCTCTTCCAGTGTTGATGTGATTTAGATAACATTCCCCCTCTTCATCATAATCAACCAACCAACATTTTGCACTCTTGCAGATGTTATCATAGACTGGTTGTTATATCATACCGGTCTCTTGTCCATATCCTCAACACAAGTCATACACTGACTTGTGTACCGGTGACTCCAATGGCCATTGTGCTGAATGACATTCTCTCTCTTACCGATGACCTGCTAAGCTAGGTGACGTCAAAGATATCACATTTGGTATACACCAATGATAGTTTTGCACATACATCTCTTATATTGGTAGCCATCCTATACCGGTTGACATCAATGACAACACAATGCCAACAACAAGATCGTAGGTGCAGAATGGGTCCTAGACGTACTCGCATGGCACATGAAGATATTGGGTTGGAAGAGTCTTCCTGAAGGGAATTAGGAAGCTCCTCCCAGACAACCTATTCACCCAAACTGAGAAAATTTGAATACATTGTAGAACCTGATAGGGATAGTATAGGATAGACTACCTTTAGTAGGTCATCAGGCAGAACATCAAGTTTCTGAGAGTCATAGATCAGTGGCTAGGGAACAGAGTAGGAGTCCACCTCCTAGCCATATAGAGGGGCAGGTTGAGCATGAGCCTGAGTCAGTTCACTAGCTAAAGCCACCAATAGTTATAGCACCAATAGTTGTAGAGTGAGCACCCCATGATACAGGAGATCAGATTAGAGAGCTTCTACGCTTATAACCACCTTTATTTATAGGATCTACTGATGGGATGGAGGTTGAGTCATGGATTTTGAGCTTCAACAGGTGCTTCGGATTGCATCCCTATGAGAGCAATCTGAAAGCACAATTTGCTATTCATCTTTTGAAAGGGTCAGCTTCCACATGGTGGAGGCAAGAGGAATATAAGAATGACATAGTAGTTGACATCATCACTTGGGGTACTTTCTTGGAGATGTTCAAAGATAGATACTTGTCAGAGCACTTTAGGCAGCACCAGATTCATGAGTTTCATGACCTTCAGCAGAAGGGACTCACAATGTCACAATATGAGAGAAAATTCTTTGAGCTCCTACCTTATGTGGATTAAATGAAGGATGAGAAGTTGTTAGTTAACCATTTTATCAAAGGATTGATTGTCGGGATAGTAGGACCCATACGCATGGCAGCACTAGGAAGCCTTCAGATTGTCATGGAGAAGGTCTTATTAGCAAAGGAGATTCAGGGTAAACCATAGGATACACGAGATTGGTTTCAAAATTAAAACCCAGTTCCATAGTTATTTGGGTTTTGGAAACCTCATTGGAAGGGTAATCATAGACATTCTTCAGGGTCCTACAAACCCCCTCACCCTCAACAATAGTCTTAGTAGAATCAGAGGAATAGGCCTCCATAGGGATAGCGATATTTAAGCCCAAATAGTGGCAGACACAGGGTCCTAGACGTGATCAATGACCACAAGTTTCATACACAACTCCGTCTCGAACTCAATAGTCAACTAGGGGTGGTTATAGTGGATCTAGTAGGATAGGAGGACAACTGTATTCTAGGCCATAGGGTGTTCAGATTCAGACACATGTCACCCTCTTTACTTGTGGAGCCATGGGACACATGGTGAGAGAGTGCCCACAGGGATAGATGGCAAGTAGTTAGTGTATGTTAGGTTCAAAGCCTATTGTTGGGGACATGGGTAAGTCCCATAGAGTTTTCGTAGTGGTTGATAACCGCCAAGATGAGCATCAGGCCACAATTATAAAGGCCATAGGTATGATCAAAGGTAGTAGTGTTACTATCCTATTTGGATTAGAAGCTACAGATTCTTGTATTTCTCCATTGGTTGTAAAGTGTTGTGAGCTAGTGGCAACTAGGCAATATGTTAGTTGGGAATTTGAGTTAGCTTCAGGAGCTAGAGTCTTTGTTGAATCAATGGTTAGGGATTGTCAACTTCAGATTGGGAGTATGACACCATAGAAGACCTTCGAGTTACACCACTAGGATCTTATGGCATTGTTCTTGGCATAGATTGGCTATATGCCCATAGAGCCAAGATGGATTGTTGGCAAAAGAAGATTGAGTGTGTGGATGATCATGGTACTTCCATAGTGATTTTAGGAGTTCATAGACCCATATCACTTCGTATGACCTCCACTATGCAGCTTAAGGAGAGCATACAAAAGGGATGTTAGTTATTTGTCATCACCATTAGTGACAGGGAATAAGAGAATGAGAATTAACCCTCACTTGACCATCATCCTATTCTTAAAGAATTTGTAGATGTTTTTCCTTCCGAGCTACTTGGTATGCCACCTCGCAAAGAGATTGATTTTCATATAGATCTTGTACCAAGAGCTGAGCCAGTTTTGAGATAACCTTATAGAATGACCACTAATGAGCTTAATGAGCTCAAGATTCAGCTTGAGGAACTTTTAGAGAAAGGGCACATTCGTCCTAGCGTCTCCCCTTGGAGCGCACCAGTCATCTTTGTAAAGAAGAATGACAGATCCCTATAGTTATGTATGGACTACTAACAGTTAAATAAAGTTACCATTAAGAACCAATATTAATTGCCCAGGATTCATGATTTATTTGATCAGTTATAGGGTGCCAAAGTGTTTTCTAAGATAGATCTAAAGTCAGGATATCATTAGTTGAGGATAGTGGAGAGTGATATTCACAAAACCACATTCTAAACTAGCTATAAACACTATGAGTTCATAGAGGTACCTTTTGGCCTTATGAATTCTCCAGTAGTGCTCATGAGTCTCATGAATGGTGTATTCTGCACCTTCCTAGATAGATTCATGATTGTGCTCCTTGATGATATATTGATATATTATCAAAATGAGGAAGAGCATGAAGAGCACTTGTGACAAATATTACAATGCTTGAGAGAGAATCAGTTGTATGGCAGCTTGTCTAAATGTGCCTTCTTCCATACAGAGGTCTGATACTTAGGACATGTCATATCAGGTGATGGGATCTCAATTGACCCATCAAAGATTAGAGCTATCATGGATTGGATAGCACCAACTAATATGACAGAGGTCAAGAGTTTCATGGGCTTAGTAGGGTATTATAGACACTTCGTTGAGGGGTTCTCTAGTGTTGCACACCCTATCACATCTCTTCAGCAAAAGGGAAAGAAATTTGAGTGGAGAGAAAAGTACGAGAGGGACTTTTAGGAACTAAAAAAGGCACTTACTAGCACACCTATTCTTGTTGTGCCAGATCCCTCAACCGATTTTGTGGTATGCACAGATGCTTCCTTGGATGGTTTGGGGGTAGTACTTATGTAGGATGTTTGATCTATTGCATATGAGTCTAGGAAACTTAAGACTCATGAGCTTAACTACCCTACTCATGAATTTGAGCTTGTAGCAGTAGTGCACGCACTAGTGAGATGGAGACACTTTCTTCTAGGACATCGCTTTGAGCTTCATTCTGATCACTAGAGCTTGGAGTACATAGTTACTCAGGCTAACCTTAATGCTCATTAGAGGAGATGGATGGATTTCTTGTGTGAGTATGATTTTGATGTCCACTACATCAAGGGGAAAGAGAACGTAGTTGTAGATGCTTTGAGTAGGAGACGTCATGAGTTGTACTATATGTCTATAGATACAGATTTGAGAGATCGCATATTGTAGCACTTGCCTGGGGATGAGTGGTATTTAGAGGTGTGTCAGGTAGTACAATCTTAGGAGGCCCTAGAAGGGAAATATGTGGATTATTCATTGGAGTCTAATGGACTACTACACCATAGAGGGTGCATTTATGTACCTTCCTCCAAGAAATTGCGTGATTTCCTTGTGATTGAGGCTCATAAAGTGTCTTATGCAGCACATCCTAAGGTTAAGAAGATGCATGCAGATTTGAGACAGTTGTATCACTGGTAGGGTATGTGGAAACTCATTGCAAAACTAGAAGCCCGATGCCTTGAGTGCCAAAGAGTTAAGGTGGAGAACCATCATCCAGGTGGGTTGCTCCAGTCTCATGTGATACCAAAGTGGAAGAGGGACACAATTTCAATGGATTTCATCGTTGGTCTTCCTATGTCATCTCATCACCATGATGTCATCATGGTGATAATTGACAAGCTGACCAAAGTAGCTCACTTCTCACCAGTCTGAACTACTTTTACAACACTATTAGTGGCATGGGCGTTCTTGCGGTATATTGTCAGAATTCACGGTACTCCATGCAAGATCATTTCAAATAGGGATTCCCTCTTTACTTCTTCCTTTTGGAAGGCATTACAGGTAGCATTGGGTACCAAACTCAACTTTAGCACAACCTATCATCTAGAAATGGATGGATAGATAGAGAGGGTGAACTAGGTATTCGAGGATATCCTTTGTATGTATGTCATGGACCATCAGACTAGATGGGAAGAGTATCTTCACTTGGTAGAATTTGCCTATAACAATGGGCATCACACTTCCTTGGGGATGCCACCTTATCAAGCATTGTGTGGCAGACTTTGTAGGACACCTTTGAGTTGGGACCACATTGAGGATAGGGTAGCTATTGGCCCTGAGTTAGTTCAAGATATGGAGTAGCAGGTGGATATGATTAGATAATGCCTTAGAGAGGCTCAAGATAGATAGAAAAACTATGCAGATGCGAAGAGGATATATCATAGTTACATGGTTGGAGACAAAGTATTTTTGAGAGTGTGATCGCATAGTAGTCCAATCCATTATAGAAAGGGCTCTAAGATCGTACCTCGCTTTGTTGGACCATTTGAGATCGTAAAGAGGATAAGACCAGTTGCTTATTATCTAACTTTCCCACCTAGCCTATCATGCATCCATGATGTGTTTCATGTGTCTATACTGAGGAAATATATTTATGATGAGTCTCATATTCTAGATTGGGATGCCTTGCAGGTGGAGTTGGATGGGTAGCTGGCTTTGGAACCCATTCGCATTTTGGCTCACCAGGCATTGGCTCTTCGAGGTCGAGAGCTGGACCAAGTTAGGGTCTAGTGGAATTGTTATGACGAGGTTACAACATCATGCAAGGATGCAACACGGATGGTATCTTAGTATCCCCATATTTTTTTTCAACTCCAAGAGGAATTTCATGCCTAGAGGGGGAGGGTGTCAGGACCTACCCCAAGCCCGTCATAGCACTTCATTTATTTTCATGATAGACTTATTATTTTGATATAATATTTTGATGCATTATGGATTTAGATACTATTTGACAGGTGATTTGATATCATTGGATATGATGTATCCCATCTTATGTTGATTTAAGAACTTATGTGGATGATGATATGATACATTTATGCAGGTCTTATGGAGAGTTGATTTATATGATTCTTATGATGATGCAATTGAGTAATTGATTACATATGGATTTACTAGGAAAATGTTAATTGGATACTATCTCTATTGTTCTTTGTGTTGGTGTAAATAATTATTCATCATGGATATTATTACACCTTACTTAAGTTTACTTAGGAAATGCATTTCATAGTAGTTTGGGTATGAGACACTTGGGTGTTTGTGCCACATTGGGATAGTGTGTGTAGGAGAATTTCCACCTTTTATGGTGTGATCTTGTTGTTACACTCCACATTCAGTGGGTGATCCATCTCATGTGGAATATTATATTGTTTCTCCTACCTACCCACACCTATTTCCTACCTACCCTTGTTTCTTATTGAGCCACATGTCATGTTTGTGTGCTCACATATCCATATAGCCTTGCCTATATAAGCAAGCTCATATTCATTGTATGTAACGATCGATTGATGATCCAGTTGATCAATATTTTCATCTTGATAGAATACAGTTTATTTCTATCATCTATTTTGTTCTCTCTTATTTGTGCTTTCCATTACCTCTTGATCTTGGCAAAATCTCACATGGTATCAGAGCCATTAGAATGTCATTGGTTTGCTAATTGAGAGAAATTTGATGTTATTTGGGGTTTGCATTTTGGATCTTTCTATTGCAGGTTTTTATTGAACCTTGATGGGTCAAATATGAGGTCATCATTGGATTGAGGAGGTCCAAGAAAGTCAATTTTGCCTTTTGTCTCATCCAAATCAGACTTCTAAGGCCAAATCTAGAGGCATTTGAAGTTTGACGCTGTGGCGGAAATTTTCCAGAAATTATAATTTTGCAGACAATTTTCAAATAGCGATATCTCACTCATCCGGACTCATTTTTTCGAGAATTTTTTTTTGTTTTGGGGTAGAATTTCATGATCTATATAGTGGTGTAGGAGTTTTCTGATTTTAGGATACAAGTTTTTCAGAAATCATGAAATCCCAATTTTTACAATTTTGGAGGCTTCGTTTGGGCTCATATGGACTCCTTTTCAGGTGTCGTTTTTTTTGAAAGTGCATATTTTTTCATCTACTTTCATAATCTGCCATCTATTTGCAGTGATTTTAAGTAGAAATTGTACTTTCAGTATTTGGCCATTTTTTGGCATATTTGGTACTTGCATTTTGCTTAGATCTCAGTTTAGATCACTAGCAGTATTTGTTGAAGTCTCTTAGATCTCATTTTGAGAAGTTGTAAATTGAAATCAGAAGTCCACTTTGCCTTGTTTTTCAAGTGGCCCATTGTATACGCAGTAAGTATAAAGTACCAAAATCACCATTTTGGGGGGATTTCTTGATTGAGTATTTTGGGGGGGTGTCTTGTGTGATTGTGCCTCTCTCTATCTTGTGTTTTTTTATTTTGGTACTATGGGTTCTCCTAAATTTCCACTTTTAACTCCTCATAATTATGCATCATGGAAAATTAAGGCATGGAGTAAACTAATGGAAAAATGACTCATTCATTATGTAAATGAAACTATTATAGCACCACCTGATCCTAAGGCTGATCCTAATGCTCAAATTGAATGGCTTACTAAGAATGCTATGACTTGGAACTCTTAGAAAGTATGTATCAGATAACCTCATTTTTCACATTGATAAGTATACAACAATTAAAGAGGCTTGGGATATTTTTAAGAAATTGTATGGTCAAGTTGATGAGATTAAGGGCTAGAAGCTTGATAGTGAACTCACAACTTTGGATCCCAAGGATTTTGATACAATCCAAGATTATGTCACAAAAGAAACTAAGTTAAGAGCAAAGCTAAAGGATTGTGGAATTAACAAAAAGGATGCTCAGTTGGTTTATAACTTGTTGGACAAGCTTCCTTCAGAGTATGCAGCCTTTGTATCTAGCTTTCACACCCATAGGTTAGCTCAAGGTTCCTCATACACTTCTCCCTCATTTGATTCATTCACAAAGATGTTGATACTTGACCAATCTAAGTTGACCACGATGGGGATTCTCAAATCTTCAAAGTCACAAACTTTGGTGGCTAACAAAGGGAATCAAAGTAATCAAGGAAAAGGCAAGAATCAAAAGCAACCTAAGTCAAAACCACATCAAGATGGAGCACAATCTTCCTCTCCACAACAAGGTGATTCACCATTCTCACCTAAGAGGAAATCATATAAGGATATTTTTTTTTGTGGATATTGCAAGAAGTCAGGACATGATGAACATCATTGTTATAAGAAGGACATTGATGAGTTGAAGAATCTTCTTGAGAAGAATAGAATCAACCTACCTTCTAGAATGTCTACATTGGCTTCTTCTTCTTCCAAGGATAAAGGAAAGGATCACTCTTTTGGGATAGATAAAGGAAAGGGACAAGCTCTTTGTGCTACTACAAGTCATGATTCAGGGAGATGGCTTCTAGATTCAGGGGCTTCTCATCATATGGCATCTTCGCAATCTATGTTTTCTACATTTGAGCCTTGCCATATGCCACATATTTTGATGGGCAATCATACATACATGGATGTGATTGGGAAAGGATCTATTGCCATTGGGTATAACTCCTTCAATGATGTGTTGTGTGTACCCCACTTGACAAATAATCTTCTTTCCATCTATCAAATCACACATGGGGCAACTAGGAAAACTGTGGAGTTCACACCTGATTCAGTTATCATTAGAGACTTGGAGAGTGGAGCTATCATTGCGACTGAGGTGGTTCATCATGCATCTCGGTTGTACTCTTTTTCAGATTTTGGTCCTATTGATGAGGTTGATTCTTCCTATGTTGATTCAAATTTTGAGGAGAACTTTGGGCATTTGAACTTGGGGATTCTCACATGTGACCCCGTTCTTGAGCCTTGCATTTCATCTCCTTCTATTGATATCACACCACCTACTGCACCTGATGATACAGCTAGTGCGACAGTTGTCTTCTTGTGATTCAGTGCAACAAGATATTTCATGTCTTCCAGTTTCAGTTGATTGGGATGCCTACTTGACAGACATTGCAGGTTTGTTTGTGGACTCCTACATTGTAGATTTGGGAGACACCATTGATGACATTCATCTTCTCTTTGATGAAGATGATCCTTCTTTGATTGTTGTGATGGATCACTCTGACCCTCTTGTGCATTCTCTACATGATCAATCTTTAGAGGTTGACATGATTGTGGATGCTTTTGAGGAGACATGTGAGTCTTTGGATATTGTTCTACATTCATCTCCACTAGATCTTGGAGTGCCTTTTTCAGCAATGTGGCATAGTTTACCACCTTTGGAGGGGGTACCTTTCAGCATCAACATGGGGACACTTAAGCAGTTTTTAGAGATTCCTTTCATCATGAGTATTTTTGCTTCATCTTCCCTTCATGGTTGGGGAGACTTCATGGATACACCTTTGGTTTTGTTTCTTCCTAAGGGGAGGAATGTTGTTCGATGCTCATGGAGCATTTTCTTCATTCATCTTCAAGCTTCTATCATTGGTGCAGATTCCCCTTTGAGGGGGGGCTTCCTAGTCTTCTTCTTCTCTCATATGGGGGGGACTTTTTCCTCACATGGGGTTTTGTCCTTCACATACTTCTATGAGAGTTCTTTGTATCTAGTTTTCATCTCTCTTTTGGGGGAGGGTTTTTTCCCATTGGGTTTTTTTCTTTTTCCCCACTTTGTGAGAGATTTCATTGCATTGGTTTGCATGCATTTGCATTTGTACATGGGTACCTAACATGGCCTTGTAGCCGGGACCCATCTTGCATTGCTTAATTGCATTGTAGAATTAAGTGCATTCCCCTAATTTGCACTTGAGGGGGGGTGTTGGTGTAAATAATCATTCATCATGGATATTATTACACCTTACTTAAGTTTACTTAGGAAATTCATTTCATAGTAGTTTGGGTATGAGACACTTGGGTGTTTGTGCCACATTGGGATAGTGTGTGTAGGAGAATTTCCACCTTTTATGGTGTGATCTTGTTGTTACACTCCACATTCAGTGGGTGATCCACCTCATGTGGAATATTATATTGTTTCTCCTACCTACCCACACATATTTCCTACCTACCCTTGTTTCTTATTGAGCCACATGTTATGTTTGTCTTCTCACATATCCATATAGCCTTGCCTATATAAGCAGGCTCATATTCATTGTATGTAACAATCGATTGATGATCTAGTTGATCAGTATTCTCATCTTGATAGAATACAGTTTATTTCTATCATCTATTTTGTTCTCTCT